>NC_143575.1:70542778-70850447 GCF_048544385.1 Mastigoproctus giganteus | reverse complement strand
AAAGGCCAAAACTTGAGATACACCTAGGGGAAATCAGAACAAGAAAATTCAGGATGTCCTTGCTTGTTTGTTTGTTTGGTTTTATTGGGGCATTAGCTACTAAGGCTATAATGCGCCAAACTAAGGTCATATATAAAAGATGTCCTTGCAGTTCCTATTAATAGTGGAAAATGATGCAAGGAAGGAAGCTTATATAGCATCAGCAAAAAAAAACAAAACAAAAGACCCTTCCCACAACACCTGCCCATTTGGTCTAATAATTTGCTTAGTTCTTCCTTAAAGTTATCCAAACTATCCACTTCTGCAACACCAGATGGAAGTTTGTTCCAACAGTCACTTCCTGCTGGCTGACAAAAAATTTCCCTATGTCTGCCCTACTACCATCTTTCTTCAAATTAAATTTATACCCCCTTTAGTGTGTTGTCTGAGAAAAAGTAAGAATACTATCCATTTAGCTTACTCAAGTTATTCAAAGCCCTAAACTCTTGTGGGTTGTCGTGAGCCCACACATGAGCATTGTGCTGATTGAATAAGCCTTCCCGAGTGAAATAAGCCTCATCCGTGAACAAAACATAGGCTGGAAAATTCAAGTCTTGAACACTTTCTTGGAGAAACTACTGCGCAAAAGCCACACGTGCAGAATGATCTTGGGGGAGCAGTAACTGAACCCTTTGGAGATGAAATGGGTGTAAGGAATCGTCGTGCCAGACACGCTGTACACTGCAATGAGACACTCCTAAGGCAGAGGCAACGGCATGTGTGCTGGTAGTAGGATTATTCTGGATGGCATTGAACACACTTTCTTCCATGGCGGGCGTTTGTGTTGAACGTGGTCTGCCTGCACTACTCCTGTTACCTCTAAATGACCCATAATCGCACAAATTTTGATGCACACGTGCAAACAAACGATGGTATGGTACATGTCTGTCTGGGAAGCGTTCTCCATAAATTCATTGAGTGGCTCGTCCATTGCCCTTTGCTAATCCATACACTAGGTGCATGTCTGCCAGCTCACAGTTCGTATATTGATGCATGTTCTTCGTGCGGCGACTACTGCTTGAATGAGTAAACCAGAAATTTTCCCTCTCCTCTTGCGAACTGGTGAACAGTGCCGTGTACCGACTTACGGTGACGTTTCCTGTTATGGGTTCCTATGCGATTCACATTCCTTTAGATGTTATCTACCTCCCCTAAACGTTTGTACCAATATTTTTGAGACACCCTGTAGTTAAATACGATAGTATGAACTAGAGCTATAATGCTCAATACGTTCTACGTTGATATCAATATTTTTAACAGAATAAGAGAAGTTTACCTCAATATGATACGGTAGAACACTTCCGTATGATACTCTCCAGAAATTAAAACGAAAGCAATGAAAAAATCGAAAATCTTACAGTAAGAAATAATTACAAATCAATTATACGCAATTAAAAATAAGTAAAAAATTAATTTTACGAAAAAATTGCAAAACAATTTTCCTTCCTGAAGCTGACAACGCTTTTCGACCGTGATCACAGGAATGAAAATTACCGAATAGGGGTGAGCACAAAACTTAAATAGAGATTTGTCTTCGCGCATGCGCGTAAACGACCATGAATCGGAGATTCGATATGGCCGGCGGACATTTATAGAATTATAGAATTCTCATGTAATTTAATTTCAACGGTTTCTGCAATTAATAGTCTCGTATAATTACGTTGGACACTATTTTGGCTTCTTTAAATAAAAATGTATGTTTTTCCTTAACGGCATGAAAGGCTAATTCTGACGCTGCTGAGCAAGAAGCACGAACTGAGGCCGTGTGTTGATTAACACCTGTGAGCTTAACTTCTGTTCCAGGAAAATTAATGGAGGCACTGGTTAAAGAAGCACTGCAGGATCATTTAGACAAGACTTCAGTTATAGCTCGGACACAGCATGGCTTTGTTAAGGGGAAGTCTTGCCTGACCAATTTGATTGGATACTATGATGCAGTCACAAAAGAACTGGATGCAGGGAATAGCTTTGATATTATATACTTGGATCTTAGAAAGGCTTTTGATACTGTTGCACATGGAAGACTGCTACACAAATTGGAGCAGTGTGACATTGGAGGCAAATTGCTGCTATGGATAAAGGGGTGGTTGAGGGGGAGAAGACAGAGAGTGGTAATCAATGGACACTGCTCATCGTGGACTAATGTTATTAGTGGAGTCCCTCAGGGCTCAGTGTTGGGTCCATTATTGTTTTCTGTATTTATAAATGATATTGATGATGGTATATCAAGCTTAATGTCCAAGTTTGCAGACGATACAAAGGTTGGCAGGGTTGTCAAGGACACTACTGACACTATGCTGCTGAAACAGGATCTGGAAAGGTTGAGCAGATGGGCTGAGAGGTGGCAAATGAAGTTTAACATTGACAAATGTAAAGTACTACACATGGGAAACAGCAACCCCAGAGCAACGTATCAACTCTGTGGTACAACACTGACAGTGGTAGAGAATGAAAGGGACTTGGGGGTGGTTGTGCAGGCAGATATGAAGTTCTCTGAGCAGTGCAGACGGGCTGCAAGAGTAGCTCATGGAGTATTGTCAATGATATACAGGAATTTTTCCAGCAGGGATAAGGAGGTGATTATTCCCTTGTATAAGGCAATGGTCAGGCCACACCTAGAGTACTGTATACAGGTCTGGAGGCCTCATTTCAAGAAGAGCTGCTGGAACGAGTACAGAGAAGGGCAACAAGATTAGTGAATGGAACAAAGGGGTGCTCTTACGAAGAAAGGCTTAAGTTTTGCAAATTACAGTCTGGAGACTAGGCACCAGCGAGGTGATCTGATAGAGGTGTATAAAGCCTTGAATGGTTTGAGCATGCTCAATGCTGATGGGATTCTTCCTCTAGCTTAGAAAAATCACCTGAGAGGGCATAAATTCAAATTGAGGAAAGACAGATGTAGGATAGACGTGCGGAAATTTGCCTTTATCCATCGGGTGGTTGGTTGGTGGAACAGACCTCCATCCCTTGTAGTGGAGGTTGATAGCCTAAATAAGTTAAGGCTCAGCTGGACAGGTATTTTGAACGAACAGAGGGGTGAAGTAGGTTTTTTTTTTTTTTTTTTTTGGCTGATGCTGCACAAGCTTGCTTTCTTGCATCAAATGCCTCTGCTAATGCTAACACGAAAATTCGGAGGAAACGGCGTAGAACCTTGGTAAGACGAGTCGCAATCACCGCAAGAAATGTATACCAGGTCATTTACTTGTGTTGCAAATGAGGAAAGGACTGAGCGATTGTTCAGTATAGTGTGTATTTTCCGCATTGGCCTGGCTACAATTTTAAATTCGGTATCTTTAAAGAATCTGTTAAGTTGTTTATGAACAGTGGAATAAACATGCCTCACCTGTTTGAAGACAGTGTCAGCAAGGTCCTCTTCGATAAGTGCACTCTTGACTTATCTATATTCAACCATTACCTAAATACGTTTCCTCCCCATATCTGATGATAGCTGTACCACTTTTTATTTTTGTTTTTATTTTATTTTTGTTTTATTGGTATTTTACCGTACTAATTTTTTTACAGTTCTCCAACCTTCTATTGGCTTAATAATTTAGCCCATAATTTTCTTAATTCATCATAACTTTTAGGATATTAATCTCACCCTTCTAGTTACTGGCACTTTGTGTAACTTTCACATTCATTTATGCATACTTTATTCAATATATTAATACAAACTTATACAGTGAAACTTCTCCTAACGGACACCTCTCTACAATGCACATTTTCAAATTCCACAACTCTCCTCTATTGGTTTTAACGTGTTTTCAGCTTCTGTCTAGTGGACATTCTCTGTAACGGACGCGGACAGGCAATCTGCACTGATTCGTTTAGATTAGCACTTAATTTGATTTCCCCATAACGGACAGCGGGTGAGCTCACGGCCCTTTTTCTAGGAACGTTTCTTCCACGTATTGCCTCAATCGTGTGTTTATTTTCTATTTCCGAATCTCTGAATTTTATCAAGGTTTACGTCGCGGTTCTAAACCGTTTTTCAAGAATTTTAAGGCACGTGTAAAACTTCTGATGAATTCGGTGTGTGCAGGGAGGGGGCGAATTTTGTCAGCCTTTCGTCTTTTGAGTTTGAGTTTTCAGTTTTGTTCAGTGTCGTGTGAAATGCACAATGTCTTCTCGTAAACATTTAACTTTAAAAGATAAAGTCGAACTCATTAATGCACATGATCGGCAAAAAAATAGTGTTCGCGATCTCGCTGCAAAATTCAAAATCGGGAAGACGCAGCTAAGCGACATCCTAAAGAAAAAAAAAAAAAAAATGAACTGCTCAAACAATTCTGGCAACCCGTAAATGATCAGGTTCAAAAATCATTCCCAAAAACTGTTGGACTTCAAATTGACAATGTTATGTATGAGTGGTTTTGTTGCGCACATGCTAAAAAAATTCCCATTAATGGGCCTATTATTAGGGAAAAGGCTTTGGAGGTTGCGAAATCTATGGGAGTAAATGAGTTCAAAGCTTCTGTGGGATGGCTAGACAAGTTCAAAACTCGGCATAAAATTTCTTGGAAAACCGTAAGTGGTGAAGGTGGATCTGTTGATACTGGAGTTGTAACAGAGTGGACCGTCAAATTGGAAGATTTATGTCGTGATTTTGAAGCAAAGGATATTTACAACTGTGATGAAACAGGGTTGTTTTTTAAAGCTCTTCCTGAAAAAATTCTGCACGGGCTGGACCACTTCTGCCCATATAATATCACCCCCCGGGATCCTTCTACGCGATTGTCTTGTATTGTAGGCTGGGGGAAAGAAATAACATTTGCCACGAGATACTTCCAGGTTGTGTTGGAAATTCTCCCAGGCCAACGGATCTTGTTAGAGGCGGATGTAAACTGCCGCTCCCCGGCTTGGCACAGCCAAACACCGGACAGAAGGGGCCACCGGAAATGGGCAGCGTCTTGAGGAGTTTCTGGCGAATTCTCCCTTGACAGTCTTAAACAGGCCTACATTTTGTAACACTCTGTGGGAGGCAACAATTGACGTCACCCTTGCCACCGGAAACCTTGCAGGACATCACTGGCTGGACAGTCCAAGACTCCTGGACCATGTCTGACCACAGAGTGATTACCTTTCAAATCAACTGATCTCTCTATAGAACACCAATATCCAAACAGATGCTTAACCGCTTTGCAGTAAACAAAGCTGACTGGAGACTCTTTGGGGGAACTGCTGACTCTAACCTTATGCCAATACCGCGTTGAAGCGGATCGAGAAGACCCAGACGACATCCAGAGAAAAATTACCAAGACCATAATAGCGGCCAGTGAGACTGCGATGAAGCGAAAATTGCCCACACCTGGTGCAGTCCCTTGGTGGACTCGGGAAATCCAGTACTTCAGAAGAGAAGTTATAAAGGCAAGAAAACAATTCCAAAGGGCAAGACGTACCTGTCCGGAAGTGGAAGTAACAGCACTCAGACAAAATACGCAGCAGTGAGAAACAGATACAATGAGTTAAGACGAAAAAGGAAGCAGAAGGCCTTGGGAGAAATTAGTCAGCATCAGCACGACTGGAAATGCTGACACCTGGGGGGTGGTGTACAAAGTCACAATGGCGCCTCCATAGCCAGGTGAGCAGGAGCAGCAGTGCGTAGCACATGCTTCTGGATTAGACCGGGGTTCGAGCCCGTGAGCCACCAAATATGGAGAATGCGGAAAAATCAGGGAATTGACCACCGCATATCCCCGGAGCAATATGGCCTTAGTTGCTAATGCTCCTAAAAACCAAATAACAACAAAGTCACCACGAATAAGCTCCCCAGGGGTGAGGTCATGACCTCCACCTGCACCCCGCAGGGCACATTGGTCACCACATGGGAATAGTCTATCATCAACATCAATGTGATTTTCCAAAAACTAGCACACCCGCAGCTACCAGAACAACTGCAGATCTGCGATGGAAATGAAGCATATCATATAGACCAAATGGAACCGCCTTTTTTCCTAGAAGAACTACAATAGGCAGTGGAACAAATAAGGAATAAAAAATGCCGAGGTCCAGATCTTCTGGAGCCGGAAATGATTAAAAAAGTAGTAGACCTCTCTCCGCAGACTTTACTAAACCTCTTCAACATATGCCTGAAGACTGGAGTCTTTCCAACCCACTGGAAAATGGCCAACGTCAAATTAATTCTAAAAAATCCTATGAAGCAACCCGAATCATACCGGCCAATTGCCCTACACCCCGTTGCTAATAAACTCCTTGAAAAGATGCTTCACAAGCGACTCCTGCACCACTATGAAGCTGCAAATCTCATGATGCCGACACAGTTTGGGTTCAAACCCGGAACCTCAACAGTGGATGCTCTCGACAGCCTCCTGAGTTCGGCTGCTGCATGTCATAGGATCTATTTGGTTATTTCGGTCGATTTTGCTGGGCGTTCGACACCATCTGGTGGCCGAGCGTCCTGGTTAGACCAAGGAAGGCAAAAACACCCATCAACCTTTACAAAATAATGAGGTCATATTTATCCCAGAGAAAAATACAAGTAGTGACTCCGTACAAGAAACTGACCAGGCCTGTTTACAGGGGCTGCCCCCAGGGCTCAGTACTTGGACCGCTCCTCTGGAGTATGGTATTAGATGAGTTTCTGGCCTTCGACCTGGGGAAAGTCCAATCACAGGCATTTGCAGATGACCTGATACTGACTTGCTGCAGACAACCGACTTCAATTGGAAACCCAGGCAAATCGAGCAATTCAAATTCTACAAGACTGGATGAACATCCATTTTCTTAAGATCTCACCGGGAAAAACCTCCTCAATGCTACCGAAAGAAACATTAAATCTCCGTAGACCACTGCAAATTAAAGTAGAAAATACAACTATCAAACTACTCAGTGAGATGAAATACCTAGTAGTCATACTGGACAGGAACCAATCTTTCAATCCACACTTGAAACATATCCGGGAGAAAATCAGGAGATATGCTGCCATCGTCGCAAGAATAGCTAAAAGGGGACCCAAGAGGCACACCTTGGGGCTGTATTACAAAACGACATTTATACCAGCCATAACTTACACGTCACCCATCTGGTTCCAGAAAGCAACTACTGCAGTTAACAGACGGACACTAGACTCTATCCAGTGGACAATACTCCTCTCTTTTACACAGGCCTGCTGCACTGTGAGTACACATGCCCTACAGGTTCTAGCAGGAGCACTCCCCCTTGACCTTGAGGTGGTGTGTTGTGCCATGATGCAGCATCTCGCAAAAGGGCTTCCCTGCACCTTCCTGGGCCCTCTCCATTGACCCTACAGGAAACCTGAAAAGACAGAAAACAAAGCTCAAAACTCGCCAACCACCTGCAGCAGGTCTGGCAGGACAGGTGGTCAGAATCTACAAAAGGGGAAATAACGAGGAAATTTCTGCCTAATGTCGGAAGATTATACCCAAAAGCACCATGGTTTCACCCTGGACTGTACACAACATATCTGTTAACAGGTCATGGGGCCCTGAATGCCAGACTAAACAGTTTTAAATTAGTGAACGATCCCTGCTGTGTCTGTGGGGAAGTGGAGACATAGTCTCACATAATGTACAACTGTGAAAACTGAGGATCTCCGCTGCCTCCTGACGACAAAACTGACTTACTTCCCTCACGACAGGAAATCAAACCTGTTGGACTCGTAAGAGGAGTATAAGGAGTTGACAAAATTCGCCCAAGGGCTGTTCAGCGGAAGGAGGGCACTTATTACTATCTACAGGGATCAAGAACAGACACCACGAAAAAACTAACCATCCTTGGACCCCACCAAACTGTCTCTCACCCAGATAGAAGACTTTCTTTGGGATTGAACTAGCATTAGCATTAGTATAGGCATATGATGCAAGAAAGCATGCTTATTCAGCATCAGCCAAAAAAAAAAAAAAAAAAAAAAAAAAAAAACAACCACTACTCCCATTTCACCCCTCCGTTCGTTCGAAATACCTGTCCAGCTGAGCCTTAAATTTATTTAGGCTATCAACTTCAACAACAAGCGATGGGAGTCTATTCCACAAACCAACTGCCCGCTGGCTAAAGGCAAATTTCCGCACATCTATCCGACATCCGTCCTTCCTCAATTTGAATTTATGCCCTCTCAGGTGATTATTCTGAGCAAAAGGAAGAATCCCATCGGCATTGAGCATGCTCAAGCCATTCAAAGCCTTATACACCTCTATCAGATCACCTCGCCGATGCCTAGTCTCCAGGCTCTGTAATTTGCAAAGCTTAAGCCTTTCTTCGTAAGAGCAACCCTTTGTTCCATTCACTAATCTTGTTGCCCTTCTCTGTACTCGTTCGAGCAGCTCTACATCCTTCTTGAAATGAGGCCTCCAGACCTGTATACAGTACTCAAGGTGTGGCCTGACCAATGCCTTATACAAGGGAATAATCACATCCTTATCCCTGCTAGAAAAATTTCTGTATATCATTGACAAGACACCATGAGCTACTCTTGCAGCTCGTCTGCACTGCTCAGAGAACTTCATATCTGCCTGCACAATTACCCCCAGGTCCTTTTCATTCTGTACCACTGTCAGTGTAGTACCACAGAGCTGATACGTTGCTCTGGGGTTGCTGTTTCCCATATGTAGTACTTTACATTTGTCAATGTTAAACTTCATTTGCCACCTCTCAGCCCATCTGCTCAACCTTTCCAGATCCTGTTGCAGCAGCATAGTATCAGTAGTGTCCTTAACAACCCTGCCAACCTTGGTATCGTCTGCAAACTTGGACATTAAGCCTGATACACCATCATCAATATCATTTATAAATACAGAAAACAACAATGGACCCAACACTGAACCCTGAGGAACTCCACTAATAACATTAGTCCACGTTGAGCAGTGTCCATTGATTACCACTCTCTGTCTTCTGCCACTCAACCATCCCTTTATCCATAGCAGCAATTTGCCTCCAATGCCACACTTCTCCAATTTGTGCAGCAGTCTTCCATGCGCAACAGTATCAAAAGCCTTTCTAAGATCCAAATATATAATATCAAAGTTATTCCCTGCATCCAGTTCTTTTGTGACTACATCATAGTATCCAATCAAATTGGTCAGACAAGACCTGCCCTTAACAAAACCATGCTGTGTCTGAGCTATAACTGAATCCTTGTCCAGATGATCCTGCAGTGCTTCTTTAACCAGTGCCTCCATTAATTTTCCTGGAACCGAAGTTAAACTAACAGGTCTATAATTACTTGTGTCAGCCTTTGATCCTCCTTTGTGAATTGGAGTTACATTTGCACATCTCCAGTCCATGGGTACCTCCCCTGAGTCCAAAGAAGCTCTCATAATTATGGCTAGGGGTTTGCTTACTTCCTTTGCTGCCTCCTTTAATATAACTGGATAGATCCCATCCACCCCTGGTGCCTTTTTTATGTTTATCCTCAGCAATTTCTCCTCCACTTTCCTCTCAGTTATTAGAAAATAATCTAGCTCACTGCCAATGTTTACTTCACCTACGACATTCCCCTTCCTGAATAACTCCTCATGTGTGAATGTAGATGCAAAATACTCATTTAGATTGTTAGCCACCTAACAATCTAAATGAGTATTTAGATTAGCATAGTATTTAGATTAGCAGAGTATTTAGAAACTAGCATAATAAAAGACTCGCAGGAACCCACCCAAGGTAGCGAAGGAACCCGCTCAAGATTAATACCACGGACCTGACAAACCACAGATGGACTCCAAAAACCGGACTGAACGGATGGGATTTATCCCACGAATGACCTTATAATTGGTCTGATCAGACTGGGACAACCGGACAGATCGCACCTCTGCTACCAAATGCTATTGAGCGATCTGAATACGGTTCTCTAATCCTATTCACTTTTAATTACCAAACCCCTGGCAGGGAGGAGCAGACCTTTTTTTTTTTTTTTTTCTCTCCTTAGCCACGCTCCCTTGCGTGGCCCTTTGCCTCCACTCCTCTGGCGGGAAGGGTAGGTGACTTCTGGGCTCCTCCCCCTAGCCGCCCCTCTTCCCTCTGATCACCTCAAATCAGTGGAGCAGGCATGGGCCTACTCCACTGATTTGAGGTTTATCTTCTCTATGGATCCCTTATCTGTGTCTTTCCCCCCCAGCCTTCAGTTTCCCCACCTCTCTTTCTAACTTACAATTACTAGTGTCTGAACCATTGTTAAACTGCTTCAGCCCTACACCCAAAAACTTAACATCCATTCGCATAAATAGTACTCCTTTTGGTTGACCCCTATCTATAACTTTTTTTTTTTTTTTTTTCAAGGTCCTAGCCCAGTGGTTTTCAACCTTTTTTTAATAACGGCACCCATCATCATGAACTTGTCCGGCTTGGGTCTTTTAAGATCTGTTCCGTTGTAGCTCTTGGAAGTAGTCTTGATCTCGCCATCGTTGTCTTGGTCGACCAACATCTCTCTTCCCTGTAGGTTTGTAGTTAAAGGCCAATTTTGGGTTCTGGTCTGGGTTCATTCTTTCTATGTGGCTGATTCCTTTTTCTTGATACCGTTTTATGTCATTTACTATGTTATCCACTTTTAATTTCTCGAGGATATCTAAATTTCTTTGGTCTAGTCTTGTAAAGCCTATAATAATGGTCTTAAAAATCTCATTTGTGCTGCTTCTAGTTTGTGTGCATATTTCATATTTATGACCTAAGTCTCACAGCTGTAGAAGAGGGCTGGTTTTCAAGTGATGTTGTGCAGTCGTAATTTTGTTTCAGTTGTCATTTGTTTTCCAAAGTGGCGTTTAATCGTTCCATTCATTTTATTATATTTTTGTACCTTAGGGTGGATGTCTTTCCCTTCATTTGATATTAAATTTCCCAAATAGGTGAAATCAGATATTTGTTCTATTATTTTATCATCAATAACAATTTTGACTCTTTATATGTATTTTCCACATAATCCCATTGATTTTGTTTTTGAGGTGGAGATTTTCATCTCGTACTTTTTAACTATTTTATTAAGTTCAAAATGAACTTAATATCTGTAGTTCATCTTCGTAGTTCATCTTCGGATTTTGCAATTATAACTTGGTCATCGGCATATAATATAGTTTGCATTTTATTCCTGTTGTTCAACTGTATTCCGTTGTTAATTGTTTGTTTCCATTCTTTAAGAATTTTATTGATGTAGATATTAAATAAATTTGGTGATAGTCCACATTCTTGTTTCACTCCTTTATTGGTGTTAATTGAGTCTGATAGTTGGCCATTAGAATATTTTATACAGACTTTTGAGTTTTTATTTTTTCCCACGAATTTCCCAGGGCCGTGGTATTAATCTTGAGCGGGTTCCTTCGCTACCTTGGGTGGGTTCCTGCGAGTCCTTTATTATGCTAGTTCAATCCCAAAGGAAAGTCTTCTATCTGGGTGAGATCGCTTTCTAGAGTTGGCTTGGGATATTTTCTTCACGTAGAATCTGCCAAAGTTTTTCCCGGTTTACATTGTCATATGCTTTTTCATAATCATTAAAGAGCAGAAATGTTGGTAGATTGAATTCTCTTCTTTTCTCCAAAATTTGTTGTAGTGAGAAAATGGCATCTATTATGCGTCTCCCTTTTCTGAACCCACATTTTTCTTCTAAGAATTGTTCACTGTATTTATTAAGTTTAGTCTTTAGTATATTAGAATATAGCTTTGCAGCAGTTGACAGCAGTGTTAATTAACCCTCTGTAGTTGTTAGGGTTATTTCTGGAGCATTTTTTTTTTGTGTAAATTGATTACTATTCCTGTTTCCCAATATTTGGATATCTGTTGCTGATGCCATATGATGTTAAATAATTTTAGTAGTGCGTTTTTTAGTAAGGTGCCCCCATATTTAAATAGTTCTATATTCAAATTGTCTATGCCTGGGCTTTTTCGGTTTTATGATTTTTGTAATATTAACCCTAGTTCTTCCATTGTTATATTTTCTTCATCTTTGGCTATCACAGATTCATCTTCCAATTCCCTAGTGCCTGGATTATACCATGGTTTGGAATAGTGTTGCTTCCATTCTGCTTGGTAGATGAAGTTGGTTTTTATTTGATCATTTGTGTCTAGTTGTAATTTCTTAAAAATTAAAACCTCTTCTCTGTGGGCCCCTGATATCACGTTCTAAAGATTTAACAAATTTATCCCAGTCATCTCGCCGGATTCTTCTGGTTAGTTTTCTGACTTCTGCTCTTAGCTTTTTATATTGTATGTGTATATGTGTAGGTCTTTAGTTTGGAGGTACAGTTTATAGGTCTTTTGTTTTTTTTTTTTCTCATTTATTGTTTGTTTCAATTCTTTATTCCAAGTTCTTAGCCAGTTTTTATTTTTTATAGGTTCAAGACTTTCTTCAGCAGCTCCCAGACTCGATTTTTCCTGTTTGACCAGATTTCCTCAACATTATAACTTTCATCTGATTAGAGTTTATCTTTCAATCGACTTTCATACAGGAATTTAGTGCTTTCGTCTTCCAACAAATGTATTTTTAATATCTTAGTAGTTTTTGTTGGTATTTTCTTCTTTTTATTAAGATAATTTCTTTTTATTTTGAAAGTGCTTTCTACTAGGTAGTGATCACTGTCAATTTCACTGCCTCTGAATACCCTAGTGTCTCTAATTTTGCCATAATAATATAATCTATTATAGACTTTGTGTTTCTTGCTTTCCATGTGAATTTATGGATATTTTTGTGTCTGAAAAAGTATTTGTAATTTTAAGTTTATTAAAAATGCAGAAGTCTATCAGGCATCTTCCATTATTTGTTGACCACGGGTTTGCCTTCTGATCCTGCACATTTGTCTACTGATTGAGCACCAACCCTTGCATTAAAATCTCCTGCTAGTATGATATTATAACAGCAACTCCCGATGATGCCCACATTTCACTTGGTACGCTGAAGTATATCATTATGAAGTTACCTATTTCTTTGGATCCTTTGTTCTTCTTTTTTTTTCGGTAATGACTGTTATGTCAATATTTCTGTTTTCTAGTTCCATGGTCAGTTCACCTAATTTGTGATTTATTCCCCTAATGTTTCAAGTTGCTACTTTGAGTTCCTTAATCGTAGTCCTATATCCATTGCCTAGGTCATTCCCCCTGAGATCCCTCCAGTTTTTTATCTTGAGCTTATTTCGAGTATTTAGAATGTCCCCCCCCGGATAGGTTAGCAGCCTTTCGCGGGGTAAGTCTAGTGGTGGGGCTGCCACCTTATAGCCTCTAGACAGGCTTCAGGTAACGGCACCCCTAAGTAATTTATTTTATTTTGCGGCATCCCTACTCAATTTTCTGCCTGTTAGATCCGAGAGTGTGTGTGTGTGTGTGTGTGTGTGTGTGTGCGCGCGCGCGTGTGTGTGTGTGTGCGCGCGCGCGTGTGTGTGTGCGTGTATAAGTACACGTGCCTTGAGTGACCGGGGTTCAAGCCCATGACTGCTGAATACGGTGCTGTTTCTTGTATTCTGTCTATCTTGTGAACTCCTCTGACCGTTTGGTCTTCTCGAGTACAGAGCATGTCGGAAACAGAAGTAAGAGCATTGCTGTCTTTTTCATGATTTTGGTGGATGACCTCTAATGAAGACACAAAAATTATGAAAGGCTCTGCAATGCTATCTCCACCTTGGTTGTTTCTTCAAAAAATTCATTTGGTTTACTTTTCAATCGTTACAATTATTTTTTCCCGTTCCTTTCTTCCCCCCCTTCGTTCACAACGTATATCGCTCCGAGGGTACACCATATTTTCATTAGTTTATTTCTATGCATAAACATCTACTTACTGTATTTATACTAATAATATTATATATATATATATATATATATATATATATATATATATATATATATTAATAAATTATCTAATATTAAAAAAATATAATGTTATATGATAGTTAGAAAAATTACATTTCATAATACAAATTATATATATACAGTATATAATAATTTTATTCTTTATATAGAGGTACTAAGTAAACACATAAATTTAAAAAATAATAATAAGTTTAAGTAACTTAAATCCAAATTACATGGCAACCCTGGAATTTGTTGCGGCACCCCGGTTGAAAACCACTGTCCTAGCCACTGAAATCTCAGGAAATTAGGTGGCAGGACCTGCCAGAGTGGATAGCTATAATAGTGGTGTACCTGGTCTGCCTCCACGAGGTGGAGTGTGGACAACGTTTTGTCCCATTAGGGTCCCAGCGGTTAAATGACCAGAGGAACAACGGTACATGACACTACATATGTACAAAATCCATACACTTTTAAACCTCTGGCATTGACAGTGTTCTGTTTCACACCCACAATGTATACTACGCGCAGATGGGGGGAACCACTGGTGCCATTTGACACTAAACACGCTCTACACTACCAAAACATGTAGACGACGAGATCCTATATGCAGCCATTGTGTTGGGAAAGGCCATACATATAAAAATTGCAAATACATTAACAAACAGGCTGCGTGTTCGAACTGTATTGCTAGAAATCATGTGGGAGACCCTTCTGTTCGGGACAAAAGTGTCCAGAATATCAAAGAGTACTTAAACTAATTAAACTGCGTACGGCTGATTCCTTTCGTAACTGTGGCCAGTAGTCCGAACTACTGTAACTCAAATCAGTACACTCACAATATAAGTTCGTTTAAAGGTTTGAAAATAATGCAGCTGAATGCGCAGCATTCTCGATCTGTTGCGGATGAAATAAAAATTGTATGTCAATTTGAAAATATCGATGATGCAAGAACCTTATTATGTGAATGATAAAATAGTTGGTTTTCCCCTTTCATGTAGGGTCATATATAATCCATGTCCAGAAGTGAGAGCTGCAATAATCGTTTTTAATTCTGATTTAGTATTAATCAAAATGAAATCCTTACGTAGCGGTTTGTGTTATCATTCAGTCTACTGTTGGTGCATTTGTATTTGTTTCAATATACATGTATTTTAAATACAACTCTGAAATTCGGCCATATTTAGTTTATATGGACAGTGTTCTTGATAAGCTATGATTTTCCTGTATTTGCAATTGATTCTAAGAGTTCACTTTGGTTCAGTGGCACTACTGATGATAGAGGGAAGGATTTAGATGATACGATAGCGGAGCGGAAGCTTATGGTTCAAAATCACCTGTATTTGCTTATGGGAGAGAATCCTCCTCAGTGTTTCTTTTGTCAGTCGCAGCTAACAATAAAACACATCCTCAGAATGTCCCCAACTCTCAACAGTCAGAAAATCAAGCTTTAGCTCCCTGTCCAACTTACAGGAACCCTTAACCTTATTTCATATTCTTGGGAATGAATCAAATTTTGAGGAACTATTTAATTATTTGAAACACATAAATATGTATAATAGACTGTGATCATAGTGACAAACAAATCATGAACAGGCACAATATGGCCCAAGAGGCCCTTGTGCCAAAAAAAAAATCCCAAATACAACAACAACAATATGATTCAAAATCAACCTGGGGAGGAGTCCACCTTTTGGAGTAAATAGTGAATAAAACATAGACAAACTCACACACTCTTACAAACTCAATTGGCGTTAGATTTGTCTCTGGATGGAAAGTCACATCTGGCTGATCATCGTGCGATATTTTATGAAATCAGTACACATAGGGAAAACAGTGTTGGCTTGACTCAATTACGGCGCTTTTCTGTTGAGCATGCAAATTGGGATAATTTTGAGAGAAATCTTCAGCGGGCCATGATTGCGATATCTGAGTTATCTAACATGACTGGTGAGAACTCTGTGGGGTTTTCGCAAAAACTTATCTATGATGCGTGTGTAGTTGCGGGAAACCCCAGGTGGCGTCTTACCCAAACACTATGCCACTATGTAGTTGCTATGAAACGGAAACAGATAAAACATAGACCGGTTAAGTGGTGGACATCTCAGCTTACTCTATTGAAAAAAAACAGGTTAATAAGGCTAGGAAGCAATTTCAGAAGAGCAAACACAAGGAAAGTGCCTTGGAAGTTATTCGATTAAAGAAAGACTATCAAAGCCTTCGTAATAAGTATGTCCATGCTATCGCTAAACAGAAATATGACTGCTGGAAAACGTCGGTGAAAACAACAGAAATAATGACCCTTAGGGATTGGTTTATAAAATTTGTACCTGGCAAATTCAGAGCAGCTGCTGATGTTATATATTCTATTGGCAGGGGCACCGCTGAGACGTGTAGTTGGGAAGATTCCATGAGTGCAATCTTAGCTCACCTTATAGGTAATGATAACATGGCTGATAACCCATGTGTTAATCTAGAACATCGTCATATGCAGGCGTTGAATGAGTCGTATGGTAACGACATTGAGGAATTACCCTTTATCCAGAATGAACTTCTCACCGTTGTTAAGTCCATTAAAAATAACAAATATCCAGGTATGGAACTACTGGAGGGAGAGGTAATCAAAAAGTTCTCTAATCTTTATTCGAACGAATCGTTGCAAGTTTTTAATAACTGTCTAAGAGATGGTGTATTTCCGTCTCCTTGGAAGGATGCACTGCTCAAGATTATCCTAAAATCTCCAACCAGTTCACCTGCTTCGTATGGACCTATTGCATTGCTTCCGGGTCTTGGTAAAGTTCATGAGAAGCTTTTAGCCATGTGGGTTGCTATTTACCAAAGCAGTAACATTGGCGTTTTAAACAAACAATATGGTTTAACTCCTGGTGTAGGTACTGAGCATGTGCTTCACTCTCTAGTTCGCAATGTTTGGGAATCGAATTATAAATATACCTTGGGAGTTTTTGTAGCCTTTGCAGGTGCCTTTGATTCCATTAGTTGGGACAGTGTACTGATGATGTTGCACATGGCCAAATGTTCTTTTAATATTTTTTCTCTAATTAAGGATTACTTTAGAGATCGCACAGTAACAGTTAAGTCGAATTTTGGATCAATTACGCGTCGTGTGACTCCAGGCTGCCCGCAGGGATCTGTCTTTGGTCCTTTAATGTGGAACTTGGTTTTGAAAGATTGGCTCAAGAGAGAATTTGACCACTCACACACTAATAGCTTATGCAGATGATATGGTAATACTTGTGCGCAGAAACACCAGAAAGGAGCTTGAAATGAGGTCTGATTGCATATTGAAAGAATTATGCAAATGGTGTAATTTTCATAGGTTGACAACCTCTACATCTAAAACTAAAATCTAATTGTTTGGAATATGCTGATTTGCGTTTGGATTTAATAAATAAATAAATAAATAAATATTCATTTATTGCAAATACAGCAAGCCCAGCCCAGCGCCTCCGTAGCCAGGTGGGAAGGAGCAGCAGTGCATAGCACAACGCTTCTTGATTAGACCGGGGTTCGAGCCCGTCACCACCAAATACGGAGGATGCGGAAAGGTCAGGGAATGACCACCGCATATCCCGGAGCAATATGGCCTTAGTTGCTAATGCTCCTAAAAAAAACCAAATAACAAAAATAAAATAACAGCAAGCCCATCACAGCACATGGCTAGGGGCAGGTAAAAATACGAAGGGAATTACATAAAATAATCGAGTATATGTACATAGCAGATTTTATATAGATATTAACAATGGCTAGGAATTTTAGTTATGAATTTTAAAAAATTGCAGAACAGGACATTTGGCTTTCAGGTGCAATTACTGGGTTGGATTATTTTTCTTCATTTTATTGGAGATCTGACTCATGTCAGCTTCAGAGTTGATTAACCTGTTGCAATCAATGTTGTGATGATTTATGAGGTGAAGAGATGCATTGGGAAACATTCTGTCCATTTGTTTGAGCCTGGAGAGGTTGGATTTGAATTGCTGGTTTCTTGAATTTTCCCTGTTGGCGACAGCTATTATATTGGCTAAGTTTGGTGAATCGCATGCAGAGGTGATTAACTCTGCAAGAAGCATGACTCCAGACTCGTTGATCATCTGTAGCAGAGGCTTTGTTTTTAGGTTTTTATAAATCTGTTGCCTGGATATTGTATGGGGAAAACGAAGCTTACTATTGAGCCATCTAAGAACCCAATATTCTAGGGCAAGGAATTTCTTGACGGTTACTTGAGCACCAGACGATTTCGGAAGCATAGGACAGAATGGGAAAGATGCATCTTTGAACATGTTTAATGACTATTTTTCTGTCTTGAATCACTGCTGTTTCTTGTTTGATTAACCATTTTGCTTTTTGAATTTTTGAGCAACATATAAATAGTGGGCATTAAAGGAGAGATTTTTATCAAAAACAACTCCAAGGTCTTTGTGAGCGTAAACATTTGGGATTGGGACATCTGCAATTTTTATTTCTATGTGGTTGGGTTGTTTCTGAAGGGAATAAGTAATTTGAGCAGATTTGCTTGCATTTATATTCAGATTGAGATCTTTCAGGTACTTGATGATTTCACAAATCTGTGAATTCGCATCATTGATAACTTTGCGAATATCATCACTGGCTTTGGAGATTATAAATAACTTTAAATCATCGGCATATGCCAGTAGATTGGGATTTTCTTGTAGAAGTGGTTGAAGAGATGCTGAAAATATAGTACTGGAGAGAACGGCTCCTTGGGGAATGCCTGTTGAGGTTGTGACGAGAATATTGTCAGTACTAGTGGGGAAGAACTCTGCTCGTCTGGTGAATGGGATTGAGCCATTACTTATTAAAACAAGGGAAAATTTTATTGCCTTTCAAAATTTTGCATATTCAGTTTTCGTGAGAATGAATATACTTTTGCGATTGGAAGAGTAATGGATGATTGAATAATGGATGAATTGGTGGACTGTACCTTCTTCTTTACATGGAACAGTATGTTATTTTTTATTTAGGAACAGAGAAAATTCTTTGCAGAGGTGGACATGATGTTGGTACTTTGTTTCCTTAATGGGTGGGTGTCCACTTCTGCTCCTGCCAACGCAGCTGGCAAAGAAGCCTTAGTCGTTTTTCTTGGACTTGATCCTGCAGTAACACCTTCTAGATTGGTTTTGCTGCTTAATATGAGTAACTTCTGTTGAGCTCTCTGGTGCTGGGGCGCATTATAGCCTTAGTTGCTAATACGCCAATAAAACCTGACAACCAGGCAACCAACCATCTGGCTGCTGGTAGATGGCTGTTCGTTGAACTTTTTGTCTTTTGGAGAATACCGGTGATGATTAATCTCTAGAATGTGATGCTTGTGCTCACTGTGAAAGTGTCTCTTCATCGGTTTCCGTTGTAGCCTACTTGTCCAGCTCGTTGTAATGATCAGTCTCTAGGATGTGATGCTTCAACTTGTGCTCATCTGTGGACAGTCTCTTCATCGGTTTCTGCTGTAACCTACTTGCCGGGTTGTTGTGCTGTAACTGAGGGGATGACCATTACACAGCACAGTTGATTTGTAATTTGAATGTGAAATTTGTATTTTTAATAATTGTATGTTGTACTATACAAATTCTATAAGTATGGCGGACTTTGCCAATTTTTTTTTTTTTTTTTTTTTTGCTAGGGGCCGCTTTATTCAACAAATGAAAAAATAAATGAATGGTTGCAAGGAGGGCCTATGGTGTCCTATCGATGATTTATCGAACAATTGCTAGTAGAGATAAGGACGTCATAGTCCCATTATATAAGGCTATTGTTAGACCACACTTGGAATACTGTGTTCAAGTATGGAGAGCGCACCTAAAGGAAGACATTGTTCTTCTTGAAAGGGTTCCAAGACGGGTAACTCGCCTGTTGAGATCGGCAAAAGGGCGTCCGTATGAGGAAAGACTTCGAATATTTGGGTTGCAGAGCTTGGAAACTAGGCACCTTAGAGAAGACTTGATTGAAGTGTTTAAGGCTCTGAGAGGCATAAGAAAAATGAATAAGGACGAAATCATCACGGTTATAAATGATTCTCGAACTAGGGGCCTTAATTTCAAGTTACAGGGGGGGTTGTTTAGATTGGGTTGCAGGAAGTTTTATTTTAGTCAGCGAGTCAAATTACTGGAATAAGTTACCTACGTGGGTAGTAGAGGCTGAGTGTCTGGGGAAATTCAAAGGTCAGCTGGATAATTATCTAATGGAGGAGGGGAATGCATAGGTTGGTCATTTCCTTTTTTCTTATTAAATTTTTATTATTTTAATTTCTTCTTCTTATTAATTTTTTTATTCTTATAATCTTTTATTATTTATTCTTATTTTTTATTATTTATTCTTATTAATTTTTTTATTATTTTTTATTATCTGTTCTTATTCATTTTATGTATTTTTTATTTTTATTATTTTTTTGGCCATAGGTTTTCTTGCACCATGTGGCCATTACTAATACTAATCTCCCAGCTTCCGTCCACGGCCCTAGGAGCCGGACCAGGAACGGATAAGAACGTCTGACGAGGCTGATCCCTGACAGAACCAGGAGGAAGCCCCAAATGATGGTGGGAGAGATTGAATCTTTTCGTCAATCCACGGACGAAAGTCACTCCCGTGTGAAACCTAAGAAGTTTCACTTCAAAAAAAGAGCAAACGAGGACACTGCACTCAAAAATCTTATCGAAAACTGATATCGTAACAAAGACTAAATAAAATAACTGGGAATCAACAGCGAAACACAATGCAGCAATGTGAAATGGACATGTATCGTGTCTTATTTTTTCAACTGAACTCCGCCTTGGTACACTCTGATAAATACAGATCAGAAATGTGTGTAACGTTGTGTTTGTGCGTTTGTTGTTTACTAAATGAGAAATGGAGAGTAGATTTGTAACGCGATTAGGCACGTGGATGGCTATTGTCTTCCAGGCCAATTTGTGTGCAAATTACTCAGAAAACTAACTGCCAGCTGACCTTGATTCATACAGAAACAATAAATTAGCTTAAGATAGAAAGGTTTGCGAATTGAGAGTTGCAAGGGCAATTACCGTTTATTGGCACTACTTTAAAATGCTGTGCATGATTATTGTCATCCACGCGACTACTGAAGGTTAATATATATTAAGCTTTGTTTTTTTCTCTTTCTCGACTATATATGAAACGCATATTTGCTGATCGGTAACTCTGTTTGTACATTGGGTTACCGGTCAGCACACTTTTCTTATTCCTTGTCTTGCTACATTCATTCCTGCCAGTTCCTGCCTGTTGGGTTATTTCTGTGGATTCCAATTACGTTTCTGTCCCCACGAGGCGAATTAGTTGTCACGTGTGGTCTAAATCATTTAGGTCTCGTGCGACTTAAATGATTTAGAAACTTTTTTTTACAACTTTAGAATTTCTTCCTAGTTTTCAAAAGTTTAATCTCTCGCTCTCTCGATTGTGGTAATTATCTTCTTTTTTCTTTCTGTCTGAAGTGAGCAATATAAGTGAATTTAAAATCTTACACTGTTAATTCGTTTCGGTGGAATCATTACTAGTTTAAAATAAGTGTTATTAGTTTCAAAACTTGAATATCGCTGCTATATGCGTATTTCGAAACAATTTATTCCACAGAAGAGTTGATGTAAATTACGTTCTCTTCAGGTGACAGAGGTGTTATCGACCTTTATTTAATAAGATATTTATATCCATAGCTTATTTCAGTACTCATACAAAAGACCAGACTCTAGCAGACAATAATACTTGAGCAACCACCATAAGAATAAACCGTATCACTGAGATGATACTGGTTTCTGTGGGATGAGAAATAAGTTACGTATATAAGTAACTTATTTCTTATAAATAACTTATAAGTTACTTATATTACGAAAGCAGTGCTTTAGTAATAATTCATGACATAACAAAATTTCCCCGGGGGCTCACATCTGGTGAGTATGGGCTTGGCAAACCCAGGGTCCTGAGCTGGATATCATCATTCTTCTCTTTCTTGGTGATTCCTTTGTATCTCTCTCTCTCTCTCTCTTCCTTCTTTCTTTCTCAAGGGGTAACTCGGGATTTTTTTTTTTTTTTTTTTTTGGCTGGTGCAGTATAAGCCTCAAGCTTCCTTGTACCATATGGCTAATAATAATAATAAAAAGAAAAAAAAAAGTGCAACGACATTTTTGCGCCAACCGAGAACATTTCGTTTCTGAGCATCCGCCAGGTTGCCTATTCATTCCTCCAATTGGCGCATGGCAACAAATATGCAGTGCTTCGACTACAGTGTAGGATATATGGACAACCTATGTGATGATATGTATAAATAACGATTGCCTGATTTCTGTTAGTGCGATTTTAATTAAATTTTTTAAAAGTCTAGACAAATATAAAATTTCATAACAATCCATGGACTGAGTTGGGTTATTACGTGCAGACGGACAGACAAAGGAATAATAATTGTCCGATTTCTATTGGCCCAATTTCAATTAAATTTGGGATGTCTTATCATTGTAAAAGTGTGTTATGTAAAATTTCATGAAAGTCCTATTGAGAATGAGTTATTACATTTGTAAGGATGGACAATAAAAATAAATAATAATTGCTGGATTTCTATTGGTCCAATTTTAACGAAATTTGGCTCTTTTACAAATAGGCGCTTTACGCATATATGCTAATACGCTGAAAATCAGCGAAGTAGTTACCAATGAATTCATATAAAACAGTAATCACCCCAGTTATACTGTTTCTGCCAACTTTTATAATGACGGAAAATACGTAACAACAAAGGTACAATAAATAAATAAATAAATAACGTGGGCAGGAGCAGCAGCAGTGCGTAGCACACGGTTCTTGATTAGACCGGGGGTCGAGCCCGTACCCACCAAATACGGAGGATGCGGAAAGGTCAGAGAATGACCACCGCATATCCCCGGAGCAATATGGCCTTAGTTGCTAATGCTCCTAAAAACCAAATAACAAACAAACAATAAATAAACTATTAAAAGCATCAAAATGCTTACAAAATCTTTCAGTGGAACAAAGTAGAAATTATTATGCCATATACACATCATAATGAAATCAATAAAATAGTTTATGTTTATACTTCTGGAAGACAACACAATTCACAAGACAGAGAATACAAGAAACATTACCGTATTTAGCAGTCATGCGAGCTTGATTTACATGCGCATGTACTTAACCACTCTTGCGCCTGATCTAAACCAGTGGACCCACAATTATTTTTTTAAAATATTAAATTAAAAAAATTGCTTTCAACCGGTGTACTGATTAGGAACACGTGTGTTTACATAAAATAAACTTTCCGTTGAAATCAATTTGTTATTTAATAATTTATGAAAGAAATCTAATGCAGCCTAGCCTATCCTATCCTTTCCAATAATTCTAAACTATATCGTTTCTATAGTTTCCAGTTTAGGACCTTATTAACGCTATAGTTGAAAACAGTGGTACATGATACAACTATTTAAATAGTTTTCTAAATTACATACAATCAAAAAAATATATACAATAGGCCTTCGATTTAACGGACAAGAAAAATTTGTCCTAAAGGAAAATTTAGAACCTGTTTATATCTGATAGCGCCGCACATTACACAGCACATCTGTCTGATGTGCGACGCTATCAGACAGATGTGCTGCAAATTCCTTCTAATGAAATAAAGGCTGTTTTACTGTTAGATAATGCACCTGCTTTCCATAATGCTGAGAGGTTAGTTAGCCGGTATGTGAGAATTAAATGTGTTTTTCTACCTCCTAACACTACACTGATACAGCCGATAGATCACGGTGTAATCGTTGCTTGTAAGAGGTTGTATAAGAAGAAGTTTTTGGAAGAGGTGATAGTTGTTTTGGAAGAAACAGAAGACGCAGAAGAAGATACAAGAAACGCCAGGACACTACAAAATTTACATGCATACAACATCAGATCTGCTATCTCCAGCTTAGCAGCTGCATGGAAAGATATGAAGATTACAATGCTTGGAAGAAGTTGTTGTACGATGTAGAATCTGAAATGGACTTTGAGTGAGTTGAGGCGTCTAATTTTCGGGACACTCTTCCGAGGGCCAGCAACAAAAATGCAACTGAGAATGATGTGGATCAGTAGCCCGAAAATGATGGTGATCCGCGCAATCAGTTTTTTTTCTGAGGTAGAGATTGCGGTAAATGTTCTTCATGGAGAACAAGCGGATGATGCCAAAGATGAAGAATCAGTTGCACCTCATCCTAAATCGTCTGTTATAAGACAGCATATAGATGACATCATACATTATATTGAATCATCGTCAGATCCTGATGTGCTTCCTTATTATGAACATTTTAGAGAATTTCGATATACAGTAATAAGGAAGCAGCACCAAGGCGTTAGTAGTAGTAATAGTGGCATGTGATGCAAGAAAGCAAGTGTCAGCCAAAATACAGCATCAGCCAAAAAAAATTTCTTCAAGACCACTTCATCAACTGCACCTGTTTCACCAGAACTTCTACCAGAAAGGAATTAATACCTCTCCCCCATATGACAATTATTCCTGACTGAAAATTGTGATTCTTTCAATAAAGTTAATATTAATATTGAATATTATGTATCTTTTTTTAACGTTTTTTTGTATGATTTTTATTCAATGGAGTTTAAGAATTTTAAAATTTTTTTGCCCTCTAAAACGGATTTAAATGAAAAAACTAATGTTCACTTTGAAAACAACTTTGTGAGAGCTTTTAGAAAATAAAATTGTGGAAACACTCCATTAGTTAAATTGTATAGTTTTTGACGTGTTCAATTGGCGCCTCCGTAGGATGGGCAGGAGCAGCAGTGCGTAGCATACGCTTCTTGGTTAGACCGGGGTTCGAGCCCGTGACCACCAAATACGGAGGATGCGGAAACGTCAGGGGAATGACCACCCCATATTCCCAGAGCAATATGGCCTTAGTTGCTAATGCTCCTAAAAACCAAATAACAACAACGTGTTTAATTAAAATAAACTTTGGTTCCTGTCGTAAATTTATTTTTAACAGATGTTTTAGTGGCGTGTATAAATTAATCAATGTACATTATAATAATACAGTATTTTATTCATACTTGTATATTATAATAACATTTTAATACATCCTGTACATTGTAAGTTCGTTATTAATATATGTTTTTAAAAATACATTTAACGGGCTTTCGGCAATAGCGGACACCCCTTCCCCCAATTAGTCCGTTAAATCGAGGGCCTACTGTATATAATAATATAGAATAATACACATTCACCTCAGAATTGAATGGATTTTTCTCTTTTGGTCCTTCTTGGAGAAATGACAACAAAACGGGAATTTGTTTGTAAACCTGGAAAGAGGTGGCAATAGTCATTACGTAATTTGCATTTCCTACATTTACTGGAGAAGTTAGGTCCATGCGTCGCCGCTATTTATCAATAAAGTGTTGAGAAGTTACTGGTGAATCTTAGTAGTATTAATTAAAGGTGGGTAGGGTTTTTTCCCTTCCCCATTTTGGCTGATGCTGTATAAGCTTACATCACTTGTCACTACTAATACTATTACTGAAAAACATTTAATATTATCGTTGTCATCATTATCGTAGCAGTGTTTCTGTATGGAAAGGAGGGTTTGGGGCTGTGCAATCAGAATTAGGTCTAAAACTTTTCCATCTACCAACAGGAAAAAACATATGCTGAAAACTGGATGTATAACCAATTTTCACTTCTCGAGTAATGCCCCGTTAATTGCCAAAGTAGTCCACGTAGTGGAAAAGATTGCTGGTCCTTGCTCTGGTCACATTAAAAAAAAATTAGACGGAAACCTTTCAAGGCTTTTGCCCTCTTCTCTTACATTTTATATGTGGGAGGAAGGGGGTTTAGGTTAAACCGATAAGGATAAATAAAGAGGAGAAATGGGAACAAACTTCGAAATGAGAGTTTTTGAAAGGGTAGTCCTGTGCCAGGCTTATTAATGTTGAAAATTAGTCTTTTCTATTCAAATAGAAAAGCCTAATTGTCAACATTACTAAGCATGGCACAGGACTACCCTTTCAAAAACTCCGATTTCGAAGTTTGGATATCTCTTGAAAATTTCGTAACCTCTCCAAAAATAAGACATTTAAATAAAAAATCAATGGGCGAATGGCGGATGTTTCATATAATCCTACTTAATACATAACTATACAAATATATATAATTACATAAATTTAATTATATAATCATATAAAACATTAACATTAAATATGAAACTCTGGAAACTACATTAAATTATTGTATAACATTATTTAAATTACCTGCAAGGCAAGGGGGAAAGTTATGCTGGAAAATACGGTTTTCTGTTTCCTAAAAGTGATCTCTGATAAAACATCTATTCTTTAGACAGTTTTGTAGTAGTCACTAATACAGTAAAATTTACAAAATATTCTGCTCACTCTGCTTAGCATACATTCCCAAACCACCTGGCTCAGAGGGATTTTCACCGTTTATTCGGTGCAATCTTATTGCTAAGTGTCACTGAGTCCAGATGGAAAGCAGTGGTTCCCATCTGATAATTTTATGCATATATTTCTAAGCAAATATGCTATGTCAGATCAAGTTAAAAGAACATTACCATTCAAGGAATTTGTTTCTTAAGGTGCTACTAACAAGAACAGTCAATTTTGGATTTATCAGCGATTCCAGATTCCCATTCCCAAGTGCTACCATGTCCTTCATACTAGATTAGACGTTTTTGTCTCAGTGATTTGGTATATAACGGCTTTTTATGAGGTACACTTCCAGACCACTAATGAAAGTCTTCCTTGGTCACTTGCCTTTACAGTAGTATCTTCCACCCACATGGATTTTAAGTGGAGCTTACATGACAATGATGAAGATTTAAACGTTTTAACAGCCTGGTCTGTGTTGGAGTACTAATCCGCTTTATCCCTGTTCCAAATTTTATTTTGAAATTTCACTCTCATGTTATTACAGCTATTATTTATTTATATATATCTGATAATTAAAATAAATATGATATTTAAAATAAAAAACATCAGCCAGTAGTACGGCAAAAATGCAGAGCGAAACGAAACGCAAAATAATATAAAATAAACAAACAGAGAAGGGAAAGTAGAGATAATAAGACAAAAAGGTAGTCGATAATCCCCTGTATAATTTAGTCATTAAACCCAATTAATAAAAACGATGTAAATTTAAAATAATGCCAATTATATATAATTTAGCGGTACCCCCCTTGAAGGTACCAGTTCCAAAAGACGTGAAATATCACCAAAAAGGGGTTAAAGAAACTACAAAAACTAAAATATCAAAATGATAGACTGACCATTATGCCCCATATCGACAGAGGACCACGAGGCCAATAATGGTCATGGAATCGCTGCATTTCAATCGTCATACAAATCATCGCAAAGGCGGAAATATCGAAGAACCAAACCACCCTTCCATTCTCCGATAGATCAACCAATGCAGAGGATTTGCATGGCAGTGGTCCTTATGCAGCGAAAAATAATCTATAGAACAGACAGCACTCTTGATCAGAGCCACACCACTGACATAATGCAAGCTTAACCAGCTTATATAATAGAAAGGAAAAGAATAGATGGCGGCACAGGCGCTGCTTATTTAGCATATCAACCCACTACTACCACTAATTTATATAATGTGATGTAAAAGTTAGGCAAAAGTAATAAAAATAAATAAATATGAATATATATATATATCGAATTGAAAGGCTCTCCCCCTATGAAGTGCAATAATCAACTTTTCTTCCTCAGACTAGAAACTGTTGGCTTGTTCTAGCAAGTAGATACTTTCATAGACGATGATTTGAAAACAAACTATTCTTGTATTCCGACATTAACGATTGTTATATAAGGGAAAGTTACTATGAATTAAGAAATGCCTGAGTACTCGTAATAGAAGATGGAAAGTAGTCATACGACCGCTGTTCGTGGACCAATGTAATGATTGAAAGTTCAACATGGTTCTTCGTCACTTACTGTTTCGAATATTCATTAATAATACTGATGTAGGTATTTCAAGGTGTAGTAGTTAACGACAATAATCCAGGCGTCCAACAAGGCAAATTATTTGGATGGGGGTAGGAAATAGCAGCTGGGGTTTAATACTGGAAAATGCAAGGTCTTGCACCTCGGTAGTAGTAATCCTAGAGCAGGGGTTCCCAACCCTTTTTCGGTCCCCATACCCCTATACATTATGAAAGGAAATAAATTATAGATTTACCATGCATATGCACATAAGAAAATAAACGGATTAATTAATTTTTCATAAAATACCAAAATGATTTTTTTTTTAACTTCTTGCATTTCCTTTTTATATACTGCAAATTAACCGGTATTATTTTAATCGTCGCCATTTGGGCACATATATAACTAGCACATTACACAACTTGAGTTTTTAAAAAAGAACGGGACGTTAACCGTGTTAAATGAAAAAAGGAAAATGAAAATATAACGGAGTGGAAATTTAAATGATGTAAAGCGATCATTCATTAGCAATGGTTCCCCTTTATGTGTAACTAGTGTTTTTATGTAGTAAACGTTTTGGTATTTTATTTTGTGTATCAGCTTCAATTGCTAACACCCGTTCAATTAAATAAATTTTCTATTTATACTCCGGGTCAACTACAGAAGATCAACGATCTCATGACAGAAAAGAGAATACAGTACAAGAAAATTAACATATTCAGCAGCACACAGCTTAAACCCCAGTCCTCAAAGCACGTATACGTCTGTACCGTTTCGTGGGACCACTCGGCTACGGCGGACACCGACTTCACGAGCAACATTTTCGATCTTCTATTATATAGAGAATTAACTATAATTCTCTATATAATAGAAGATTTATATAATATAGAAATTATCTACATTTGTTTTTATCTTATTATTTTATTTATTTTTTTCTCATTTTCTCTTCGTGCTCTGTACTAGCGTACTTTTTTTCCCCTTCATTTCTTCCCCCACTCTCCACTAGTGTAGCTTCTCCTCTCTCTCTCTCTTTTTTTTTTTTTTATTATTATTAGTGCACCACGGGATTTTTTTTTTCCCTCTCTTCCTCTGGAATGGGCCCCCAGAGGAACCTGGTCCACCTTTTGACAACATCAGGTGAGTCAGAGTTTCTTTTGAGACGGTACGTGTTCTACTGGGACTGGCCCACCTTCCCGTGGTGTGGACGAGTACCCAGAATCATCTGTCCAGGTGGCTGATGCTTCTGGGTAGCCAAGAGGCCAGAACAGAACACACACATAATACACACAAACTTACGTCGCACACATATCTGGCCCATTTGTAGTGATGCTGTTCTTCACAGAGATACGAGGCGGAGTTGAACAGACGTTCTAGGAGCCGCCCTTTACAAAACACATGTCCAATATAGCAATCAAGTTGCATTGTGGGCCTTAGTGCTTTGAGGGAAAGCTGCTACCTCAAAGATATAGAACAAACTGTCAGCGATCAATACTAAGATAACAGGTGTATAGAGAGATATTAAAGAAAAAATAAAGGGCATGTAACAAACTAAAAGAAAAGTCAAGGTTGTAAAACAAACTAAAAGAAAAGTCAAGGTTGTAAAAGAAAGTAATGAATAGGAAACGTAGTGAATGAATAGATAACGCAAATAAATAATGAATATACAGTTTTTTTAGTATTCTATAATTTCAATATCGTTCCTTTTATACTTATCAGCACTCTCACAACCTCTCTTTTGTCTGTAAATATCCATGTTAAGTACCTGTTAAGTTTCATGCACGAATAACGATCATGCTAAACATGATCGTTATTCGTGCATGAAACTAAAATAAATACATATTAGCAATTGTGCTATCCCTCCCCAATGAACCTAAAGAGTTTGCGTGGGTGGGGGGAAAAACTGAAAGAAGGAAAAAACAGCAAAGATGAATAAATGAAATAGTAATTATTCCTTATTGAATACTGCGCTTCATGCCGACCGGGCTAGCCGGGTGGGTAAAGTGCCTGCCTGGCAACCCAGAGGTCGCGGGTTCAAATCCCGCCTCGGGCTTGGATCAAAGTACTGCAAAAACCTTGGGAGGTGCATTATGGCCGCAGAAGCCGATGTGCCGACTACAAAAAAAAAAAAAAAAAATTGCGCTTCATTCGTTCTTATTCTTTGTTGAGTTTTTCATAAATTAAGAAGCATTTATTCTACATCCCTTTCCTGGAATCGAACTCTGGGCACTGAATGATGAGCCTCTCCCCTCAAAACCAAAATTTTCACGTTGCCTTTTAAGTCTCTGGAAAGTAGTTAAGGAGGGTTGGGCTGGACAGAGATCAATCATAACAAGAGCATAACACATAAATGACAATCTTGCAAGAAAAATCTCCAGTGATGGGCTGTCAGAGAGGGAGGGCCAAATGTTTTATTTCTCAATCCAAAGTTGAACACATTCACATCTTACAGACCACTCCCCAAAGCACGTGTCGTCCCGTCCCACACAAATTCGAGTTATGAGTTGCGTCGTCTACATGTTATATTAAAGTGATGCCAACGCGAAGTGACTGTTGACAAAAGATAGTCGGGAAGAAGTCGTTTAAACACGGTCGTGGCACGCACACCTTGTCGGGAATGTCCCCATGACTGACTTACTGACTGACGCTCTCTACGGGAGGGCCTGCCTTGTAGGAGGGGGTTACAGACAGGGTGTAGTGCAGGTGCCCGCTCGGAAGGTATATTGCTCCATTACGTGGTACCAAAAGTGATCAGAGGTCTTACTCGGAGGCCCTACTAGCGTCATCACCAGATTACCCAGCGTGACACCGGAGGTCAAAGGGACGATGGAGAATTGCATCCTCAGAATGTCGACAACTGGCCGCATAGGGAACAAGTCCGGTAATAACACCAACGAGTGGCGTGAAACGATTTAAGCTTTTAGCCCTTTTGTCCTGGGACAATTAGCTTTCCTGTCACCGTCTATAGCCACCCTTAAACCATCACCAGGTCCGCAGGCGGTGCTCGTGTTACATTACCGACATTTTAGACTTCTCTAGGTTACGACGGAGACAGTTAGTGGGCTATCGGTGTCGCCTAAACTCCGCGAAATTGCCCACGAAAACAAAGACTGCGGTCCAGAGAAGAGTTGAAAACATTAGCGTGTCCTAATTGCGAAATAAGTGTGGGAAAGCAAAAGGACATTCCTAGTTGATGATCCCTTCCCTCCTGTTGTAGGAGCTGGCGACGAATGATCGAGGAATTTTGTACTTGTCTTTGTAACCACTGAGTTTTTAAAAAAGAACGGGACCAAAACCGTGTTAAAATTATCTTAACACTACAATGCAACTTCAAATGATTTCATGAAACCGCAATTAATATTCGCAATATTAGCCTTACAATTCAATACAGAAATTACCTCTTAATGAATAATAGCCTCATGCAATCTAATGCACCGGAGAGACATACTCAGCTGTAAAACGGCTGCTGTAACCGAGTAGTCAAATATCGACGTAAAGTAATACATGTGATTGAGTTAATATATTTAAGTCACTTGGTTATAGCCCACGTGACTGATAAATACGGTGATGTTCTTGTATTCTCATTATAAACCTCCAGTGATCCTGTGTAACGGTTCTAGAAACAACTGAAGATTTTTTTTTTTTTTTAAATTCTAACGAGAAGAGTCAGTGGCCAGTATTAAATATTATAAAGCATAAAATGTACTATTTTATGCTTTATAATATGTATCTGCTTTATATCATTCCACAATGATATAAAGCAGATACAGTAGTAAGTTCATGGGAAAATCTGTTAATTGACTTTGATATTCTTATTTATTTATATTTAATCAGAGATCGCGTGCCAAAATGTGTTACATAATAGTGACGAAAAGGACGATATGGGTGATGTCAGAAAATGGCTAGAAGGCGAAGATGAAATAGCAACAAAATCTGTAGATTTATGTGTGAAATGAAGAAAAAGAGGAAGAAAAGTTACCTCGATTCTGTTCTTAAATTTGCGAATTCTAACAAATAATTCGAAAAATACTTCAGCTCTAAGAGAATTGAACATCTTTATGTAATTCAGTACAATGGGACGTTTTCTCAACTGCATATCGAATTTATTCAAAAAAAAAAAAAAAAAAAAAAGAAGACAATACGAGTTGAGTAGTGGTGGTTGGCTATAATTTTTTCCAGTTTATTTTATAAACAATTAAATTTTACATAACGTATTTGTAAGTCAACAACTAAAAACGATGTGTTACTCTAAAACTCAGTAAGATATAGCTAATAACCAATGCAGTTTCAGTGACTCTGAAACTGCCTAGTCATTCAAAGGACGAATGATCACATCAGAATAAAACTGGCTCACGTGCTCTCGTGTGCTCCTGTTAATCTTTATTTGTAATAAATAAGATAATTCATTAAAACAATAATAAAAACCCTATTTGTGGTGTCATACGATGATAACTTAAAATTAGATGATTAGCAGACGTCTGCCTGATTTAAATATTGTAGAAAAGCAAAAGCAGTGCTCTGACTGAAAAAAAAAAAAAAAAAAAAAAAAAAAATGGCACCGCTAGTTGAAATAGGTAGCAGCCACTACCTACTGCAATTAAGTAAGGACTGCTGTATATCTGATTAAATTTATTGTTATTAAAGTTTAATATATTTGTAAACATTATTGTTTAAATATAAGCATTTATATATATATATTTTTTCGTTTCATATTTGTGCTCTGCGATCGTAAAAATTAATGTTTTGCTGGTTTGTGAATAATTTTTTTTTTTTTTAGCAATAATTCAATTTTTATGTGTATATAATTTTGGCTAATACTTTAGTCTGATTTAGTGAAGTCTGCTTTATAAGTAAGCCACATATTAATTTTGGAGTGGATAAATTTTAGCAAGCTGTTCAACTGTAAATTGTGACAAATGGTAAATTTTAGCAAGCTGTTCAACTGTAAATTGTGACAAATGGTAAATTTTAGCAAGCTGTTCAACTGTAAATTGTGACAAATGGTAGTATAATTATGGTAGTCATGTATAATTTTAAGCCAACAAGCTATCCATAGAAAGAACTAATTCACCAGTACATATTTCCTCTTAGTAAAACATTTATTTATTGAAGTAGTTATTATCAATTACAGATAAAAATGGTAATCTAGTGGTAATCTTAAGTGAAGATACAGTATATAGTAATTCCCCACTTTTACACAGTTAAAGATTCATATGTAAGAAAATCGTGTAGGTTCAAATTATGCTTAAATACAGTAGTTTTGATATACTACAGGCACTCCCCGCTTACGTAATATAGTACTCGACTTGCGGGTTTCGACTTTACGTAAGTTTTTGCCGGCCGGTGCAAACTTAAAAAATCGTGGAAACGTATTTTGCATCCCATAGGAATAAATGGAAGTATCGTAAAAATATCGTAATGTGAACCCAATAGCACATTGGGGTTTTTTTTTTTTTTTTTTTTTGGTAATTCGTTCCAAGACCGCGGAAGTTGAAAAATTTTCGCTAATATAACTAAGCTATTTATCTCTCTAAAAGGTAATTTTTATAATGGAAATTGCACTACTTTCATCGTTACCATATGTTCCATTATAAGAATCAATTTTGAACGCTTTTGTGATATTTTAATAAAAAATAAAAAAAAAAACTCGGGGTCACTACCATAAAACAATAAAAAACAATTTTCACTTTCCGGTTTATTGGGCTTTTCTGTTAGTGCAATCTATTATAAATGGGTAGTAAACTCGGTCTTATTGCATTTGCGATAATACCGATAACTGGAATTCTGTTGGTTTTTACGTTTCGGTATTACGTTGAAATTAGTTCCCCTTCACTGAAATCTTCAATCATATGAAAAACAAAAATTTTCAGAATCTTCTCTTCATTCCTATTTACTTATTACAATGATGAAGGGAAAGCGACCAACGGAAAGTGCAAGTGGTGGCAGTGCTAGGAAATGGGGAAAAAATTGATTTAGAAATGAAGATGAAAACGATTAAAATGGTATTCACTGTTGAAGCAGCGAGACCTAATTTCAGTGCAGTGCAACAGATGACAAACCTTGCCCTGCTTCGTACTTCTTAAAGGACAGTGCGCGTATAAAAGAACACGTTAAAGGATCAACGCATTTAAGATCAACGGTGATCACAAAACAGCGTTCAAGTGCTATATCGAAGGTGGAAAAGCTATTAATAATATGGATGGAAAATCAGATTCAGAAGGAAGTGCCCCTGAGTCCAATAGCCATTCAAGCAAAAGCAACAAGTATTTATGAAGATTATCAATTAAGCTTTTGCTATTGAAACTTAGTATTTACGAAGATAATTAAGGACAAGTACGGCGAACCCCAAGCCAAGTTTGTAGCAAGCATGGATGGTTTTAATAGGTCCAAGCATCGCGCTGGTTTCCAGAACATTAAAGTATGTGGTGAAGTCGCCAGTGCCGATTCTGCAGCTGCAGAGAAATTTTGTGATGTGTTGGAAAAAACCCCTTCTAAATCTCCACAGCCCTCAACTTCTGCAGCGGCGTGCTTATCAGCTGGAGAGTTAATTCTGGCCATGATGCTCGAAAGGTTAAACTTGCTGACATTATGCCTGTCTCCTCTCTCATTTTATAATTTTAAAATTTTTGTACTTTTTCCTGCGCATGAAATAATAAAAAAAAAAAGAATAAATACTAATTCTATTTACATGGTCGTCGAATAGTTCTTTTTTGCTTCAGTCAAATTCAGCACGCATAGTTGCGAGTACTGCATAAGGAAATTCCGACTTACGCTAGTTTCCGCGGAACGCAATCCTTATGTAAGTCGGGGAGTGACTGTACTTTCAGTTTAAAGTAAAGTAAAGTGCAGCCATTATCAACCCACTGCAGGATGGAAGCCTCCTCAACAATTCATGCTGAGGGAAATGGACCATAATCTGCCACGCTGGTCCAGTGCGGGTTGGCAGATCGACCGTATTCAGCAGGCAGGGGCTTGAACCCCGGTCTACTCAAAGAGCGTGTGCTACTGCACTCCCGCTCCTGCCCACTCGGCTACGGAGGCCTTTTTTAATGGATAGTTAAATCTAAAAAAGTAATGCTTATAATCATAAAAAATTAAGATGAAAAAAAGATGAATTTTAATTGTAGGTATTTGCCATTTATGAAGGTTTTTTTTTTTAATAAAATTTTAAGATAATTTATATTTACATGCTATTTAAGTGAATTTTCACTCATGTGTGTAAAAGTAAAACATTCTAAAATAATTTTTCAAAAATTGAGACAAAAATGAATAGCTAAGTTTGTCTATTTACATAAATAAAATTTTTACTTCCTTGTCATTCATATAATATTAGCTCTTTATATTAACTTTTTATGATTATTAATCATTTAAAATTTTTTAAAATATTCCTTAATAAATGTGGAAACTTAACATTCTTTTAACTGTTTTTTAACAAACTTTTAACATTTAAAAGTGTGGAAATATTGTAATTTTTTTTACTGAAGATATTAAATTTATTTTTTTAACAAAATATCAATTTAATATACTTTTTAACTTATTTCTTTATATAGCAATAAAATGTTAAAGCGCCGACAAAATGGCAAGAAAATTTAATTACTTTTAAAATAATTGGAGGAAAATTTATTATGGCGTTATATAAGAAGTTCAGTATTATACATTAGTTGTAAAGTTTAAATAAAATTTTATGTGATATTTTTTTACTTTGTTTCAAATAATGTCTCGTAATATTTGTTTATTTTAAGTCTATAATGGTAGAAAAATCTTAAATTAAATGGGAATTTAATGGACATTTTACAGAGTGGGGTTTATTTTTTCTTGTACCAAAAGGGCGCCTCCGTAGCCAGGTGGGAAGAAGCAGCAGTGCGTAACACACGCTTCTTGATTAGACCGGGGTTCGAGCCCGTCACCACCAAATGGAGGATGCGGAAAGGTCAGGGAATGACCACTGCATATCCCGGAACAATATGGCCCTAGTTGCTAATGCTCGTAAAGACCAAACAACAACAACAACATTGTACCAAAAAGCCTTTATCTTCTATAATCATTAAATTTCATCCATTCACAAACACCGAGTTTTACGGGGGGGGGGGGGGGAATACATTTATTTTTATGAAAAAATGGGGATTTTATGGAAGGAGTGAGTTTTTAGATTCGTGTTGTTTGATCATTTGAATTAGATCCTGCGTTAATTTGTTAAAAATTTAAAAATGTATATGAATTTTAAAATGAATGATGTGAATATTTTAGTAAAATAAATTTTTATGGTTTTTTTTTTTTTTTTTATTGTAAGGAAATTTTTGTTTCGAAATGAGTTTCGAAGCATTTCAGCTAGAATCTGAATTATTACTGTATTACTATTTTCACAGCTTTCGATTGGCATACGTGATGGATTGTCAGCTACTGGTAATCTGGGACTATTGATGCGTGAAGAATTGGTCAAATGACGCTTCGGTATCAGTATCTCGGAAACTGCAACCCTGTTGGGGATTTCACATACAACTTTCTCATGGGTACCGAAATTGGTCCAGTAACTAAGTAACATTCAGCCAACGGCGATCCTGTTGTCGGGAACATCTCATTGATGCGTGAGGCCAATGGAGACGGACATGATTTGTGCAGGGTAATAGAAAGGCTACACTTAGTCACAAAAAAAAGTCCATTACAACAGTCAACCAAAGAGGCATGTTAGAACTCGGAATTTGTGAAGGATGGTATTGCAGTCAACGGCCGAACCGGGTTCCAATCTTGTCAGCAAGAAACAAAAATGTATTGTTGTTACAGTGGGCCGAGGAACAACAAAACTGGACAGTGGAGGATTGGAAAACCTCGTGTGACGAATCCCGGTTATTGCTGGTTCACGCTGTTGGAAGGACCAGATAATGACGAAATTAGCATGAATCCATGGATTCCTCCTCCTGCCAGGTGTCAATGGTGCAGGCTGGTAATGGCGGTGTAAAGGTGTTGAAAATGTATTTGCGATACACATTAGGTTGTTTGTTGTTAGTGGAGCAACATTGGGATGCTACAAGTTATCTAGTAGCTGTTTCTGACCAGGCATTGACTGCAATGTATCTATCTGCAAACGGGTTCTTCCAACAGGATAATGCACTATGTTGCAACACTAGAATTGCATAGAACTGGTTCCCGGACATCAGCATTAATTCAGCCTGCTGCGGTGGCCTCCCCATATCTCAATTCAGTTTAGCTCGTAGGCGACGAAGCGGAATGAGCTCTTCGGACTAGAATTCCGCAACCATCCATTTTGTAACAACTATGGGAAGCATATAGTATTTTATGTAGCGCGGCTGTGGAACGTTAGTTCAACTCCACCGTAGTACACTGTTATGAAATAGAACTTTCTGAACCGACCAGAAATGTAATAATGTTATTTTTATGTTGTTTAGTTGTTTATGGCTAATTTTCCACCAGGAGGGCGATCACCTGGAAAGCGTGTCCAATGCCCGTCTACGTCACAAGGAAGTGAGCCACAACTAAGCATGAACCATGGCCGACCTCGACATCTCATTCTGAATGTCCAAAGCGAGTTTAGGATCATTAAAAAAAAAAAAAATCCGGCCGCCACTGATGGAGTGTTAAGACCATTGGATGCCAGCAATCCCGTACAAAGGGAGCCCAAACCTGAGAACCAGTAGAATCCTGCCTCTAGCACAAGGCTAAAGGCCAGAAAAAAAATGAACGTAAGTAGAGGAAAGGAGAAAAAGAGAGTAGTATTGATACTGAAATAATAAAAAAACTAAAAAAAAAATCCCACCTTTTTACAACGGTGAAGAAGCTAGCAACCTATCCGCTGCAAAGGTGGGAAAGAGATATGTTGTGTTGGCTTAGGTGGGGCGACTTCTGAGAGAAAAATATATAATAAATGAAAAAACCGACCTCTTCTCAATAATGAAGTGGCTAACAAATCCAGTCCCTAAGAAGGTAAGGGTCTCAAAAATAAATATTAATAAATAATACAAAAAAACACGTAAGAGAAAATAAAAAAGTAGAAAGAAATAAGAAAAAAAAAAGAAAAAAAATATATATATATATTGCAGTGAATCGCCCAGCATATCGTGTGCCCTAACGGATGGCTAACAAATAAATAAATATTTTAAAAAAATTAAAAAAAAAAAAAACAGAAAAGCAAGCAAAATAACAGTTACAATGTGGCCATTGATTACAGGTTCCGGTCAGCCTGGTCTAATTTATTGACACGAATACTCTGAGTGAAATCCGAGATTGACAAGTTCAGGAAGTTACATCAAGTACATGACGAAATCAGCAGCCATTTGTCTTGTGAAATGCTTTGATTAATTTAGATGAAAATCATTCCACATTGCGTAAGTGATTCGTAGTTAGTAATATGTGTTACTATTTGTTACAATATGTGTAGAGGATTTTTTTCTTGTGAAGATGCAAAATTTTGAACTTAACTGTTCTTCACGAATCGTTGATGATCTCCAGGGAAGTTTTGTCCGAAACTAAAGTAGTATAGAACGGTCTCTATTCTCAACGAACAATGATAAATTATGTGCTCCCAGTTTTCAATATCGCTGCACGCGCACAGTGAGTATTAACAAGTCCAGAGTGTAAAGCTTATGATTTATCCGTGGCTGGCCGGTTAATAGAGATGATGTATAGAAGCTTGATGTGAACCATTTCTTTTGATCTTTTGCCCTTTGGTACTGTTACACCAGTGAGCTTGCCAGATGCTGAGGCACTTATTTTCCAGCATCTGGATTTTTTACTCGATGTCAACATTTAAATGAAGTGTAATTCCAAGGAACTCAGTAGGAATTCGACGTTTTAGTCTAAGTTAAATCTGTAAGTTATGAACCAGAAGAACTGGACGGCAGCAGTAGGAAGTGTTCTGGAAGTTTGCGAGTAATATGGTTTGGTTTCGAAAGTCGATTTGTTTTCCACGTACCAGCTCCACAAGAACAAAAACAGCATTGTGATAAATTTTTATTTTTAACATATAATATACATAACAGGCATGCGCCCAGTTAAAGTGCATGACAGAGCAGAAAAAAAAAAAAAAATAAATAACAGAACAAAGATTGTACAAAACATAAAAATAAATAGTAGAATAATACACTTTGTACATGAGAGTTCATTCAAACGGGAAAAGTCCAATTCAAGGAAATAAAAAAGGTATTCATGACGTCAAATCCAGCGCCATGAAAAATCGCAGAGAACAGGTTGCTGCAGGAGACATCACACACACACGAATTAATGAGGACATCTTTAGCCCAGAACTCATCCGTCAACCAGTCAACCTACTCCAAATAGTTCTGTGAAACTGTTTCTTGTTCACAGCCATATCCAAGTCAAACTTGTTCATGAGTGCCAATGTTCTTTTGAAGAAGAAGTTTCTGGATATCTCTAATCTAGAGTAACCGACGTGGAATGTAGTCTTCTGTCTAGTAGCCACCGCTGGAGCGTGAAGGTCAATATGGCATAGAAGATCCTGCAAGTAGGTTGAACCAGCGAAGATATGGTACAACAGTTTTAAATCAAGAACAGTTTGCCGAGTTTCCTGAGGTTTGGAAGCTTTCTGTAATCAAGCGGCCAGTCCTGTTTGGAGCAGTACTGACTCCCTAATTAGGGAGTCAGTATTGCTCCATTTTCTTTTTTACTTTGACAGTTAGATGATTTACATGTGAAATAAAATTGAGTCTGTCAATCTACTGTACTCCACAAATGCTTAATCTCAGGAGCCAGAGGAATTAATTTGTTGTTGATTTTAACAATAAATGGAGGTTTTTTAGGCTAGCGTCCCTTTAACGATCAACACTTTTTCGTTTTAGTTTGAGAGATGCTAATTTTGTTTAGAGCGGACCAGTTGGAAGGATCGGATATAACAGTATTAGCAGTCACTTCTAACGCAGAGCATAATCTATCCGAAGACGAAGTCGTCAACATAGCCGATTTTGTGTTTTGTCGAAATACCTGATGAGCCAGTCGTCCAGAACAATCTTTCATACGAAGGGTCCCAGGATGGATCTTCTGGGACACCTTCGTGTGACAGGTCTTAAGACAACAGTGCTTAGTTAAAATTTGGACATTGCGGTTGCAGAAGTGATTCCTTATTATGAGATATAGTTTTTTTAGTGCAATTTGCCGTCCTTAATCGACCGCGGGCGCTTTCCCACCAGAGAGAGAATCAAACGCGCACTCGAATTCGATAAAAATAGCAAACTCGTATTCAAACTGAGATCCATCGATGTGGGATATAAGATCAACTGTACATTCTCACGATTCGCCCAGAGAAAAGCCTTATTGCGGAGACTTTAAACTTGTGGATTGCAAAATTTTACGATTCGGAGCGGTATCATGCGTTCTATAGATATGCAAGCAGTGATATTGAACAATATGCTTTAGGATATTTTGGACATTAACCATATATTTGAATAATTTTTAGGAAGCCATGCTTCCACATTTCAGGGAAAACACATTCAGAAAGGCACATATTAAATAATGTCAGCGGTAGTTCGAGCTTTAATTAAAATGTTAAAAATGCTCTCCAATACAGAGGCATTTATTTGTTTTAATTTTTGAGATTGCATATGCCAATATTTCCATAGTGTAAGGGTCCGTATGAATTGAAGGTTTATTTCGAACACAAGTCAAACGCAGAAACGTTTCTGTAGAAGAATCAACAGGTAAAAGTTCATCCAAAAGTCTTGACCGACTCATACCAGTTTGTAGTTTATTATTGTTCAACCATGTATTCTGTGCATCAGGAGAAATTGTTTTATTTCTGTGCAGTGTTCACAAAGTTTTGCCGTAATGAACTCTTTTGAGTAATAATAGGCATAAGATTTTCCAAGACTCGGTATATATTACAATCCACTTCAGGGAAGGGTCAGCCTCTTTTTCTTTGAAATTTTCGACGAACTTGATGGACTTGACGTCTCAAGATGGAATGAACATGTGTCCACCACGACACCTTTTAGAATAAACAACCTTTTTCTTGGTAGAACAGCTCTAAGCTTGTAATAGTGGATCGTGACGTACAAGGCAAAATCAGAAGCAAGAAAGTGATTCAAAATTTGGAAGATTATCGTGTGGGATGCTATTTTCGATGGATTGTTTAAACTACTGGAAGCAATTGAGTCCGAATCAATCAACATCCTTGACACGCTTTTGAGTCCATGCCACGATGAATCCAGTCTTTTTTGAGGGTCAGAGGAAGGGGAAATAACTATTCGCTATTGGATAGGAGTATCTAATAAAGTGGCCACTCAGTCTATATGTCTTGATTCTAGTATTCTGCCGATATAAACTCGTCTGACTATGGCTGTGCAGAATAGTTTCCTTATGGGAAAACTAATAACTTGATATTTTATTTATTATTCCATTTTTTGTTTACTGCCCTTTCTTTGGATTTTTCGGACAACCTTTTAATTTGCTACCGATCGCAATTGTCTGAAAACTTCTCTGATAGCAAGGTTATATTGATTAGACTTAACTTATTTAATCTGTTAGTAAAATTCTAAATAACATTTCCCCTCCTCCTTTTTTGGTATCAAAATATCATTACCTCACTCAGACCCTTCAGCATTTGTTAGGAAACCCACAATAAATAAGAATTACATTGCGTCTCGAACTGCGCAATATCGCCTTACTGGTTTCTCGTCTTTATTTTTCACTTTCCTTCTTACTTATCTTCTTCAATCTACATGACACTCATCATTACCCCTGTTTAGTTTCTGAAGTCCCCAGTGACCAAAGTTATTGTTGGGTTTATCGTTATTACTGCTGGCAACAAGACTCCGGATACCTCCACCTGTTCACACCTGGGGAAGGTGGGCTCTTATGTGTGTTAACGATACACTTTATCATAAAATAGTGAGTTATGTCTGCACCACTAAGGGCAAATAGGGCGGATCATATAAATCCTTACACTAAAGAGCGTTTTAGTTGTTCAAGGAAATGACGTCAATTTATGGTCTGTAGACAGTGAGGAGCTCAGCGTACCACCTGCACAAACTGTCCCGCTGCTTGAACTCACAAAACCGGTGTGATGTTGGCCATAGTATAGAGGCTATTAGTGACATTATTGGAAAGTGTTCTTTTCATCTATGGCAAGGCAGAGGGTGTTATTAACCTTAGACCAAGGTTACATAAAAGGTTTTAAAACCCTTTTGAAAAATTAATCCCACGAGCTTGAGGCTGTGATAAAATGAGGCGTGGGATAAATGCAGTTGTTTGCCACACACCTTCCAAGTATCATGAAACGTGGTTTCAGCTGTGGAAAAATAGCACCCATATTTATACGTTGTTCTCACTTTTATACTGGGTCTCCTGATCATATTAGGGAGTTTTTTTTTTTTATAATAGATATAACTCCAATCTCTCTCTTTTTTTTTTTTTTATTTTGAAAAAGAAAATCAAAATATTTTCTTTTTCAGAATTTGTATTCTGAAAAAGTGGTGTTAAGACTTTTCACAAATTCCGAAAAATAAAAACATTTTTCTTCATTTTATACATTTCATTTAAATATATGATATACACTGAGTGATCACTGAATTATGACCACCCGTATGAAAACTGAATGCGACCCGTTGACCACGTGAGGTACGAGAGTGCGGATTGGTTGACCTAGCATAGATAAGGCGTCAGTGTTAGGTAGTAAAATTCCGAGCGTGATGGGTAAAAGGAAGGATTTATCGGACTTTGAAGGACAGATTGTGGGTGCTCGACGAGCTGGTGCTTCGATTTCCCAAACGGCAGAACTGGTGGGGTGTTCAAGAGCCGCCCTAGTTAAAGTGTACCAGGACTGGCGTCAAAACGGTCAAACAACGACCCTGGACGGCAAATCTGCAAAGGTCAATGAAAGGTTGATATAGGTGAGCGCCGGGTCCGACGACTCGTACAGGTGAACAGGCGCAGCACTGTTGAAGAGTTGACTACCCAATACAACATAGACCAATCCGGAACAATATCTGGCATGACCATGCGTCGCACGTATGGGCTATACCAGCAGACGACCCCTATGGAATCCTCTCCTTACCAAGGTTCATCGGCGTAAAAGACTCGCCTAGTGCAAAGAGTATTCAAGTTGGACGTTAGAAGACTGGAAGAAGGTGTGCTGGTCGGATGAGTCTCGTTATTTACTCCACACCGTGGATGGTCGTGTACGAATTTGGCATCAACAACATGAAGCTCTTCATCTATCATGCATAGTATCAAAAGTGCAGGTCGGTGGAGGCGGTTGTATGGTGTGGGGCATGTTTCACTTGCAGGAACTTGGACCTCTGGTGCATGTCGAACAACGTTTCAGCTATCGTCTCTGCTATCGTCAACTGCTTGCTGACTGTGTACACCCCGCTATGTTACACTTTTCCCGAATGGCGATGGTGTCTTCCAAGATGACAATGCGCCAAGCCATCGGGCACTTGTTGTGCAGGAATAGTTTGAGAAACACAGTTCTGACTTCCAGCATATCGATTGCCCTCCGAACTCTCCCGTTATCAATCCAATAGAGCGCTTGTGGGACACTATGGAAAGGCATATCAGGCGTCTGGATACACCAATCACCTGCATTGCTGACCGCATTTACACAGCTTGGTTGGCCATACCTCCCGAATGTTTCTGACATCTTGTTGAATCAATGTCACGTCAGATAGCTGCTGTATTGTGGGCAAAAGGAGGACCTAGAAAGTATTAGGTAGGTGGTTATAATTCAGTGATCATTCAGTGTATATACAAATCTGTGCCCTTTTTAAAAATAATAAATTAGTAAAACTCAGTTAAAGTGAAGAAAATGAATACTCTTGACATAGAAATGTTTTTTCAAGATTCGTTAGATTTCTTGGAATAATTTCGCGATGTTGTTGGTCTGAAATGAACGTTTTGTGATTTTTTTTTTTTTTTTTTTTTTTATGCACTGTACAAGACGTTCCCTATTTTCAAAAACAAGCAGTCACTTCTATCATGCTTACGTCTGACCTTTTATCTTACCTTCTTTCCATCTCCTTTATAACTTCGTGGATTCGCTCACCCTGTTTCTCGCTGAAGAAACATTAGCTGAAAAAAAAAAAAAAAAAAAAAAAGTTTGTGGGATTGCGATAAGTGAATTTAAATCTTATCTTAATTTTTTAAATTTATGGAGCATGTTTTCTGCGATAATTTGGTATCTTTTTTCCTAAGGTGTGAACATATTTGAAACCAGTTGATTCTTCTTTATCAACTGTTGTCATTATTATTTAAAATGGCACCGCTGAAGTTGGCGTCATCTGTGACTCTGAAAATGCCTTCCTTGAGGAGCAGCAGTGCGTAGCACACGCTTCTTGATTAGACCGTTGTTTGAGCCCGTCCCCACCAAATACGGAGGATGCGGAAAGGTCAGGGAATGACCACCGCATATCCGCGGAGCAATATGGCCTTAGTTGCTAATGCTCCTAAAAACCAAATAACAAACAAACAGCCTTCCTTGAGATTGCATCAGTTAAATCCGAAATAGCTCAGATAAACTTGGAAATTGATTGCAAAGATACCGTAATGCAGTTACCATCCTTGTTTGAAGTCTTCATAGATTGCTTAATTTGATATGAAGTTGATTGATTGTTGTGTATGGTTTTAGGCGCATCAGCGACTTAGATCATATTGCACCATATATAATGTCTGTCAATTGCATGTATTTTTTGGTCCTTTTGCTGGACGAAAAACCTGAGTTTCCAGGAAGAAAAAGCATAATACCCTCGCCTGAGACCGACTAACCCAGCCACATTGTGAAAAAGGCCCATTAAACTTCCTGGCATCATTGACGGGATTGGAACCCAGGTCTTTTTCACCAGGAATGGGAAGGACTGTGATTATACCATATCTGAAGCGGAGGTTATAATGGGACTTTCTTTTTCAATATTATTTTAACCAGGGGCTGTCTGCATAGCCTCTGCTTCCTTGTCCAGTGTCGATTTCGTGCTCTGCTGTCTCTCATTCGCATAAAATCATGGCATTAGTGTAACATTATCGCTGATCCAACGACACACACGGAACCTTCAACTCTCCACAGAATAGCCAGTTACGCTTTTTATATTTATAGAAGAAAAGGAAACGTTTTTCCGTTACAAATTCTCTCTGATGACACAGCGTGAGCTGGCGTTGGCGAGGCAATTTCTGATCCTAGATTAAAAACGGCCTTCAGGTGGAACATCTTTTTTTATTGTCTGCTCGATCCACTGTCTGTTTCCAAGTTCCAAAACTTTGCTGAAACGGGCACATTTCCAGTGACCGAGACGCTGAATGCATGCATGTTTTCTCTGCATGTCGTAAGACTCAAATCCGTGACAATAAACGATTTCCAGAAATGCTTCCAATTTGTAATAGAAGAGAATGGCTTCACGTAGAGCTTCTTAAGAAAACTATTTTGAAGCGGACAAAAGAAAATAATTGATCAAGTTCTGTTTTAACTTTCTCGAACCGCTAATCATATAACTAAAATGGACCAGTTAAAAAGTCAGTGACATACGAGGCATTAATCTTTAGGAAACTATCATTCATAAAAAAACAGGAAAACATATTTACATGACATTAATTTTTAAAGAAAAACTTAAGACTGATTCGTCTGTTTCAGAATCCTTCTGTACTCACCTTTAGCTGTAAACCTCTGCGAGCCAACATATTGTGCTGTCAGGGATTTTAAAAAGATAGTTCTTCAACAAGTAAAAATCTGTCGCATAGTTTGAGTCTTTGGATTATCGGTATCAGCAGAGGTTTGTGGTTATGATCCTCCTGGCATTGATTTGTTTAGGGGGAAAGCTCTGTCAATCGGATGTTATTGGCCATTTTAGTGATGGCAGGGAAATGTGCCACCGAGAAAGGTCTCAGAAATTCGGAGAAGAGATGACTGCTGAAAAAAACTTCATTGTATTGATGATTCTTTTGGCTTGGGGCGTGGGAAGGGACTTGTGAATAGGCTGTTATTAGCCATTTCAATCCTTCTCTGTCGTTTGCACTCCATCGCGTTGATTTTCTTCTCGGCGGGAATCAAACCAACGGCTTTTAATGGCTTTTTTTACATTCTGGCTAAGTTAGTCGTCTTGGGCGAGGAGTGCAAGATTTTTAACCAGAGAGTCTGTTTTCTATGCAATTAAACAGGAAAGCCAACCATACTCCACATTTACAGAAATAATATATTGATTCTTCAGAGATTTTGATGCCTTGGCTCAAACCAACAAACCGTTTACTGCATATATTAGCTGTCTTTTGTTGATCTGAATTGATGACAGTTCGGTGTAGGGATATCACTCTGTGGTATTGAGTTGAGATAAGATGGGAGAAATCCCAGGTGCCGTCTGACATGAACATACCTGTGGTATTGAGTTCAGTAATCTTTGAAGGTTTCCTACAGAATCTGGTCATATAGGAGTCTGTCTCTAGCTGATTCTGGTATTTCGTTTGCGTTTTGGGAGAGTAGCATTCAACTGTATTTTGATATCTAGTTTAACCCAGTTTAAAACTACCCGAGCTCTTTGACTATACGCCTCAGTTTCGCATTTTTGGCAAAAAACCTCCATTTTTTGTGAAGTTCTTCTGCTTAGGGCTTGGTTTGGTTTGGTTTTGATTTTATTGGCGCATTAGCTACTAAGGCTATAATGCGCCCTTCTGCTTAGGGCTTGAGTTAGTCATTTAAGTCAGATTCATCTGAGTGTATGCCCCTTTGGCGTCCCCCCCCATATCCCGGGCAATTATCGCAACGCGCTCGCGGCTGTACATCTTCCCCCCACTTCGTGCGTAAAAAGCATGGGTTCGATTTCTGTTGGATAGAAGAAACTTGTGGGGATTCTTACACGCTGTGGCTGACTTAATTGGTCTTGGGTGAGGATTGCATTTTTTTTTTTCTCTCTCTCTCGCCCGCTCTCTCGGAAACTCTTCAAAATAGACAAAACTACTGGGGGATGCTCGCAATTCACAGACATTGGCTCCTCATTCGATGCGTATTCAGAATTCAGTGCAGTGGAACCGTATGCAGAATAACGAATAAAAATAACGAACCCACCATCCCTGTTTTGTGGAGGTTCCCCTTATAGTCGTTCTGCTGCGTTCTACATTCACCTGAACTCCGTGCGCGCGTGGAGAATACTCCGCTCCTGGACCCGTGGTAAAAGCCTTAGTCTTTGTTATAAACAATCGAACACTGGTTATGGATTAAATTAAAGTGTATCTTATAAGTTTTAAGGGTTTGGGCTGTTGAAATGTTCCGTTGTTTGTCGTGCAACATTTGGCAACTAATCGACAACGAGCTGGCAGAAAAATTAAAGTAACTTTTTTTGCTGTAAAATAAAATTATGTAATTCTCATTTATGTGACTGACTCTATTACCTTATAAAGTAGTGTAAGCAGATGTTATATTCTTAAATATCTACCTCATATACGAGTATACTGATGTCGTATATCGATCCGGTCCGAAGTCAAAGACAGCTTGTTATTATTTTTTAAATACTCTTCTTTTACTCTTGCGATGATCTTAGCTGTTCCTCGAATAGCTCTACTGAAGTGTTAGTAACACTATTTGAGTGAACAACGCCGGTGGTCTGGTGCACTCGCACTAACTAATAGGGGTACAATAGAAGTAGCGGGTCTGTGCTAAATAAATACCCCGTAATTGGTCGCTAACTTTGACTACAAACTGCTGTCGTCAACTAGGAGAAACGTGACCTTTTATGGCGTCATTACTGCACCTTTTTGACCCCCGGATTGCTTGAGGGAGACAACTTGTTTCCCTCACGCATAACGAGGACGTCTGTGGTGGTCACGTGGTGGGAGGATGTAAAAGTGACAGGCTGTTATTATTGCTATTTAAGGCATATATGCGTAGATATATGAGGGTATTGGAGGGATGCCACCTACCTGACAAGGCAAATAACGACGACTTCCAACAAAACGCTTGTCTAATGAATATGGGCAGAGTCTCGCACGTCTGCCACTTACAAATATTTGACTAATAGAGGACAGAAGGTGCAAGCTTTGTGTGAGGGGAGGGAGATAATCAGACACGCCTGGTTTCAAAAATAGCAATTAAATAAAAATGATATCTTTAGCTCCCCTTTACAAACTTGAGGGAGGATGTCCTTATAAATTATTTAGACTTCATTTGTTTCGGACTCTTCATGTGGGGAAGCGTTATTCACAGGAAAGGGCTAAAATTTTACACAAATCTTCAGAGAGCTATATCAATTCCGGTAGGAACGAGAGCTACAGGAGACTAAAAGAATATTCCGCCTCATAAAAGCAGAGACTGTCTGATGCACGTACAGTATATATTTCTGGAGGTTGGGGAGGGTCACAATTTACAACCTTGCACTCTGTACTGTTGGCGCAGTTCTGAGTTTAAACACTGTACACCACATAGAGACGTTTTGCTGTTCAGTACCTATTTTTGGACGTTTCACAAAGGTAACTGCATCTCGTTGCAAGTTTATTGGTAGGAGTGCTTTGCTAAAGATAAATAAAAATTAGTGACGGCTATAATCGATTATGGTATTTTCATAATCGTTATATGCAAATTAGGTGTTACAAAATCAACAAGAAAACTAAAAAAAATAAATAAATATACGGTATATATATATCCTGTTCAATCATTATTGCTGTTGGTTTCGTAATCAACTAATCTGCATACAACCGATTATTTCGATAATTGAAATAATGGATTATTAATCATTCGATTATGCCCGTTACTACAAAGTACTACCGTATTGGGAAACCAGTTACTCGAACTTTATAGCAAATTCTAAGAATTTTAAATAAATTCATAAACGCCCATTTTGAAATGATCGAAGTGAACAAATGCCCAGACTGTATGTATACGGGAAGAGAGGTGTATTTGGAAAGCAATATGGATGGTCCACCCTCAAAGGCTGCGTGGAGAAACTTGTGCTTCTGTCATGCAACGTCGTAGGTAGAAAGGGGGGGGGGGAGGAATAATAATTATCATGTTAGCGTTGCCATTGCGAAACTTATATCCGTATAATTGTATTATAACAAGTGGAGGGTAATACGCCGTATACTTCTGGATTTTTTTTACGTGACTAGCGTATACCTTCTGGTTTTTGAAAGACTTAAAAAAACAAACATTAAAATATTTATTGAACATTAAAAAAATAAATTTATTAGAATTTGATTCTTAGGCAATACTTATAGTTCTATTATTTTAAATTTATATGCCGTGTGTGTGTGTGTGTGTGTGTATATATATATATATATATATATATATATATACATACACATACACACGCACACTGTTATACGCCGTATACCCTCTGGAATTCGATACTCTCTGTGTACGTAACATTCACAGAGTATACCTTCTGCTAATTTTACGACTACAGCACTGATTTATACGAGTAGCAGTGTGTGTGATCACGGACCGATTCATATGTTGTGCGGGCTGAAAAACACGGAATAACTCATGGGGAGAAAATACTTAACTCCCTCTGTCTGAGAATGGCTAACTGTAGCCTAGATCAGTGTTTCTCAAAGGGTGTGCCGCGTCACATTAGTGTGCCGCAAAATTTTCCAAGTGTGCCGCGAAATTTAGAAATTTCTTCTTCTATGACTACGTAGGTGTGCCGCGAAATTTTTCTTCTTTGGAAAATGTGCCACGAGAGTAAAAAAGATTGAGAAACACTGGCGTAGATGAAGGGGACTTTAGAAATTCTTCCAGTCGTCGATGGGAATAACATCCAAATCTGTTTCCAACGGATAATAAATGGTGAAACCTCTATACTGTAATGGGGGAAAACGGTAGTAGTTGTGAAAAGTCCGAATTACAGAATTACTTGAGGCGGGGGGGGAGGCAACTGCACAAATATTGTTGTTTTGTATAGTTTACCTTGCAACTATTTTCAAGGAGCGCAAACTCTTTACATATTTTGAAGTCGTAACTGATAACTTAGCAATATGTTAATTGCGTGAAACCATTACGTGGTCTCTTAGCAATATGTTAATTGTGTGAAACCATTACTATGCACTCTCGCACCTGACCCAGTGGTCAGGTGCGAGAGTGCATAGCATGCGCTCCTTGAGTGGACCGGGATTCAAGCCCGTGACTACTAAATATGATAAATATTTGTATTGACGATTTATTGTAAACTTTACTGACTTGGTTGTTGTGCCTGAGTATAAACAGAAATTTTTTTTATTATTTTTTTTAAATTATGATTTAAAGGAAATTATGAATAAAGGAAATGCCACGTGTTAAAACGTGGCAGTCACCGGAGCATATAAAAATAATATAAAATATAAAAAGCAAATTAAACCTACCACTGCCAGCGTAATACATTCAAAACTGTTTCATGCATTAAACTAGGGGTGGGCAACTTTTTTCGTATCATGACGCGGGCCGAATGAAATTTTCGTATCATGACGCGGGCCGGAATAGATTAAACGATTTAACAAAAAAAAATCAGAACCTAAAAAATGTTATATTACTTTAATTACCAAATTATTAATGTATTTAAAAAAAAGTAAATACAATATTTAAATAGAAGTCGATTATAGATAGGTACAGATAAGAACTAAAATTTGGAATAAACATTTTTATTGTTATGATAACAAAGTGAATGCAGAAAACAAAAACTTTAATGTGAGGGATTACATTTGGAATGTTCCTGTTTATGATTTCATCAAAATTGGGATTCAATTCACTAGTGGCTATTCGTAGAACTGCTCCTAAATTTTCATCCGTTATTCTGATCTAATTTTGCACTTTGTATTTTTCATTAAAGAAAATGCCGATCCAAAGAATGCCAAATATTTCTGTGCATTATCCAGAATATTTTTAAACATTTCTTGATTTAACGAGGCATAAAAGTCCGTTATTGTTTTTTCAGCAAATTGATTCTTTAATATTAAATTTGATTGTAAATTTATCAGTTCCAGCTGGATACAAGTGGTGCGTCATTGACATTAAAATTAAATGGTAGGCTTACTAAAGATAGATCTTTAGAAATTTTCTGAAAATCATCAAATCTTCTTGTAAATTCATTAAATAAGTCACTTATTATAGACTCATATCTCTTAAAATCAGCACATTTCAAGTTTTTTTTTCTCCTTTTTGTAAGATTGGAAAGTGAGTTAACTGTTTATTTTGGAATTGTTGCGAAAATAACTTGAGTTTTCTCGTAAACGATGTGACATTTGTATACATATCAAAAATAAATTTCCCTTGTAATAATAAATTTAATTCATTTTGATGCGAAAACATATCAACGGAGAAGAAAAAGTCGTTCAGCCATTGTTCATCTTTTAATTCACAAAATTCATTCAGCTTGTCCTTAGCATTTAAGAAGTTTACAATTTCATCCAACAAATCATGAAATCGTTTTAACACTTTTGCAAGACTAAGCCATCTTATGTCCGTATGGTAAGGAATATCAGTAAAATCACATTCAATTTCTTTCAAAAATGTTATAAATTGCCGGTGGTTTAAAGCTCTTCCACGAATAAAATTAACTACTTTCGTTACGACCGATATAATATGCTACAGTTTTAAAACTCTTTTGCAAAGGGTTTCTTGATGAATTATACAATGTAAGAAAATTATTTATTTTCCTGGAATAGGCTTTATTTCGTCGTTTATTCTTTTTAATAATCCATTGTTTTTTCCTGTCAAACTAGGACACCCATCGGTTGTGATGTTGACAATTTTGTCTCACTTTATATTATGTTTTTGCAAAGCTTCTTGAAGAGCTATAAAAAAAATCTTTGCTAGTCGTTGTAATTCCTATAGAAAGTAATTCCTCCGTAATTTCAAATCTATGATTTATACCTCGAATAAAGATTAAAAGTTGACTCGTATCGGTAATGTCACATGACTTATCTAAAGCCAGTGCATGGTAAGTACAATCTTCTAATTTTAATTGATCACATAAATTACTTCAAATATTATCAATTCGTCTCACAAGAGTTCTTCGTGACAGAGAAGTTTTTTCAAAAGTCAGTTTTTTATCAGGGCATAATAATTCAGCAATATCTATCAAACATTCCTTCACAAATTCCCCGTCAGAAAATGATTTACATTGTTTTGCAACCTTATGTGCAACAATGTAACTAGCTTTTGTCATAGCTCTATCTGTATTTGACAAAATTTTCAAAGTATTTTGTTGCTTACGCAAACCACATTTTAAATTTTCTGCTTCAGTTTTCATTTGTTCCGGTGAAAATAGCTTATAGAGTATTTTAAATGCCTTTTTAGATTATATTCTTTAAAAACGGAAATAGTTTCGTTACAAACCAAACAAACAGCTTTATCGTCTATATTTGCAATTAAATATTTGAATGTCCAATTATCATTGAAAGTGCGGCATTCGGCATCAATTTTTCTTTTTTTAATTGGCTCATTTTATGGGCTATAAATTATATTAAATTGAAAATTGTAATAATTAGAAAAGGCATAAACTGACTTATAGAATATTTTGCACCAATCTTATTTTTTTCAATAAGAAGTCAAACCCAAAGGAACTTCGTTCGATCGATGCTACAATAATAATTAGGAAATAATACTCTTTGACGCTGGTTAACCAGGTAGAATCACCTGGCTTACTGCTGTACTGGACGCGGTTCCCGATTGAACCGAATTAAGCCGAACGTTTACGGCGAGTGTAGTCAGGTATGGATTTTCTATATTTATGCATTTACGGAGGGAGCCAGATTCAACATCGTCGCGGGCCGAATGTTGCCCACCCCTGCATTAAACGGTAAAATCACGAATGATTAAATACAGTACAACGGAGAGAGAAAAAAAATCCACTAATTGCATAAGATCTTGTTTAAAAGGTAACTTTTAATGAGAAAATAATGCGGCTACAGGGCTGTTATTTTTGACCGTGATAAATAATTTTCCTTAAAATCTGCATGTATTTTTGTATTTTTGTGTATTTTTGATTAAATGTATTTTTGATTAAAATCAATTACAAAAATCTGTATGATATCTTACAATTTTAGATATAAAAACAACATGTCCAACAAAATATAATAATAAATATATAACAAAACATAATGATCAATTATCGCATTAAACAATAAAATGACATGGAAATTACATGTCCATTTTGTAAAAATCCAGACATATAGTTTGTAATTTATAGCGGGTTATATTATTATTATATTAACCAACTGGTGCAAGGAAGCCTGGGGCTTTTGCTGCACCAGCCAAAAAAAAAAAAAAAATTCTGAGTTACCTTGAGAGAGAGAGAGAGAGAGAGATAGGGGGGGGGGGCGGAAAGAAGGAACAAAAGTCAGAAGTGGCAGGGAATTACCAAGAAAGAGAAGAATGATGGTCCCTGGGTGTGCCAAGCTGGATATCATCAGTCTTCTCTTTCTTGGTGATTTTTCGCTGCTTCTGACTCGCGTTTATTCCCTCCATCATCTTTTTCTCTCAGGGTAACTCTGTATAACATATAAAATTTATACTTTATATAATGAAGATTTCGTAAAGGTATTCTTAAATTTCTGTCTTAAAGCTTGAATTTTTCAAAAAGTGATCATTATCTTAGTCCATTATGTAAGTGTTATAGATGCTTGATTAAAATAATAATTATACAAACGATTACTTCTTGAAAATTTAAATTGAAATAGCTGATGGACCCAAGTAGGATGTGGATGGACACTTAAAACAGTAAACTCATCGTATCTGGGACTTCAAATTGTAATTAATACAATTTTTCTTAATAGAGCTGAGCCCATTTAATTTATTCATAAAATTTCGATCCAAATAATTTCTACATTTTTCAAATGTTCATCAAGTCATGAAGTAGACTTAATTAAGGCAGGACCCATGATTCCCAGTAATTCAATTTGTGAACTTGTGTGGTGCCAAAACCCTTTTAAATGCTCAGATATATTACATCCAGTTGTGTTCCATTATCAGTTGAATTTCTAATAGCGTGTTACAGTGTCAAAACTCACAGTAAAATCGCAAAAGGTTTGTAGTTATTCACCTGCCCATATAAGCCATGATGAGTATTATTTATTTGGTTTTTCAGAAAATTTCTAATTTGAAATTTATTATGAATTCAATTAGCTTTGCCGATGCATTGGATTTATGTATTGGCCTCTATGAGGCGGAATAATCTTATCGCCATGTTTAAATAGAAGTGTAATCGGAGTAAAGTATTTTTGTAAACCTTCCTTATATAAACATAGTATTAATGAGGGGCGGTAATTGCTTCTGCATTACAAGAAAGCTTTGTTTCCAAAAACTTGTGGGAATCCTGTCATTACCCACACTGTAATCTAAGGCAGGGGTCGTCAACATTTTAATTCCTACCGCCCACTTTTGTATCTTTGTTGATGGTAAAATTTCCTTACCCCCCACCGGTGCCGCAGTAACTCAATTTAGCCCCTCGTCCACTAGTATACTTCGAGAAGTGTCTGGTGAATTATTATCTATATTCAAAGTTTAGAGATGGAATTCAAAGGTAAATTACAAAAGCATATTTTAAAAAGTCAAACTCGCGAAGTTATTAGCAATGTATTCGATATATGGAGGAAGAACAACATTTGTAACAATGGACAAAAACCCCCACCGCCCACCATGAAAGCTTGAATCGCCCACTATTGGGCGGTAGGGACCAGGTTGACGACGACTGATCTAAGGGGAATTTATTTAATGCTTTAGTCATCATATCTTTATTATTGGTAAATCTGTTATAGTACAGACAACATTCAGTATTGTCTAGGACTGTATAATTAGATTTATTTTTAGAATATAATTCTGCAAACTGTATTGGTACGAACATCTATTGTAATGATTTATTTGAATATTGTAATAATTGTATTGCAGTTTGACTTAATTTTTTAATAGAATCTTTAATTTCAAATGCCCGTTGAGTACTGAAAATACGTGTGCCCTCGAGCCTAGCGTATAAAAATATGCCCGTATTACGTCATGTACAGAACCATTAGGTGGAGGGAAAACGGTCTCGTAATTTGTCGGAAGTAACACATGCACTCGCATATGCTAATGATTTGACTCTGATCTCGAATCACACGCCAACATGGTTTTTTCTGACCTTTCTTGAGCAGTTACCAATAAGCTGAATATATCTTCAGTGACCAAGATGACTTTCACAGGAAAATTTGACGATGGAAGACCTAAGCTTGCGTCTGATACCATAGATTGCGCCTCAATGGTACTGGAATGTTAGCATCCATAAGACTTTCACTACTGCCTGTAGGTGCAGGATTTAGTTCACAAAGGACAGTACACACACTGCTCAACAAAATGAATGGAACAGAATGGTTTTTCAAGAAATTTTTTATTGTAAATGGTGTCGTGGAAAGTGAATATTTGATTATAATAGACATTCTGGAATGCAAATTCCGAGTGTCCAATAGAAATCGATCTACCACATTATACAGAGACACATTGCAAATTATCCGTGCCAATAAAAACACGGGTTGCGACCACGCCACTTCATTCCTTTTTTTTTTTTTTTTTGGCTTGCTCAGTGGGATACCGCATCACCAGGATGGTAAGTCATCGCAGTTCAGATGATTGAGGTGGCGGCCGTTGGGCGGCATGAAGCTGGGAAGTCTTAGGCGGAGGCGCTTGGCGCGTTGGCTTAATGTGTCACACAGTGTCGTCTCAGCACAGTGAAAGCAGGTTCAGGAGACAGGAACCATTAGAAGAAGAGCTGGCCAAGGTTTCCCGAGGCAACCAGAAGACTGCTGTCTGGCTATAACAGCAAGACGAAACCTACGATGTCCTGTCATCAACTGCCCAGGTTTCGTCGGCCACAGGTGGAAATTTTTCAAACTGGACTGTGTTAAGAAGGCACAATTCAAGTGGTCTCTGCACACGGAAGCCAGTGGTTTGGATTTCATTAACCCCAAACCACCGCAGAGCTCGTCGAAACTGGTGCCATGAATATGTGACTTGGAGAGCCCTGACAAATGGGGTACAGTCCTGCTCTCTTGTGAGTCCCTTTTTAGCCTATAAGCAGATTCTAGACGTTATTTCATCTGGCGACGAGAAATGCTGTGCCATTCCTCCAACTTCAGTGAAAGGGATACTTACGGTTGAGGCGGTCTTCTCGTGTGTGGCGGAATAATGATCAACGGCCGTGGCCTGCGCGATAGCACAGTGGTATCGTCACCGTCCTCCCCACACCGGGTGGAAAAGGCCCTGGCTGGAATCCCGTTGATGACGCGAGGAACTTTAATGGGCTTTTTTTTTCTCCGTGGCTGAGTTAGTCAGTCTCATGCGTAGATAGCAATGTTTTTCGGCCAGCAAAACTAACAAATCGACCATAGAATACACACGCAATTAACAGACATAAGACACACAGCACGGCAGATGAATTTAATTATTCGTGTGGCCTAAAAATAATAGTTCGGTTTTTTTTTTTTTTATCAACGGTCTTACATGTTTTTGATTGGGGTAGCATAATTGTGCAGAGGTACCGAGAACAGATCCTCGAACCTTGTTCTACTTTTTAGGGATGCGGTTGGCCCAGATTTTCTTTTCATGCACCACAATGCCACTGCACATAGAGCTCAAGTGGTGGAGGAATAGCTTGAAACCGAAGAGGCATAGTATTGAGGGTCGGCTATCCAACGACTGCCTTGATCAGCACGACCACCACACTTAAATCCAATCGACATGTATGGGACGCCCTTAGGTGTCGCAGTGGACGCCGAAAGCTAACTCCTCGGTCATCTGGTCTGCGCTGGTGGAAGAATGGGATTTGTTGTGATAGAATCGTATCTTATAGATACCTTTATATCGAGCATCGTTCACCGCTGTCGTTTAGATCATACCTGTATTGATGTCATGTGACATCAGTATCTCGTATCGACTTTTGTAATGTGACGTTTTTTGGTAATTCTTATACAGCCCCTATAAATGTCTCGTATACCTGTCCGAAACTTCTCGTTGTCTCCTCATTGCGCATTATAGCCTTAGTTGTTAATGCGCCAATAAAACCCAACAACAACAACCATCTCCTCATTTCATCGTTATTCTGCGGTATTCACCACCATACCAAATTTTGTCCCGCTTCATCGCGAGCTGCACACGATATACCACGTTTTCTGCGTGTTCTGTTAATATTGTCGAGCGGTGTAGTTGTAGCCGCCTCATGGCATGGACTCTACTTGGACCCTCTTGGTGATTGCTGCTTTTTCATAGCAATGTGGCCAGAAACAACTAAAAACAAGAGAATACCATACACACTGCACGAACATAGCGCTACAGTCATTTCTGGCCATTTTACAGAGTTTTATACGTCGTCACAGAGTAACAAGGCAGAGTTGAAGTAACGTTTAGGGGTCGCCCTACATAAGACACGCCACATGTTCACATGGTATATACACTGTATTACAGAAAGCGTTGGGATACTTAAAAAAAAAAAAAAAAAAAAAAAAAAAAATGCAAATAGTATACAGATCAGATTTGACTGTAGTGTAGAAACTCCTTTTGCTTGTAATACAGTACATAGTTTTCATGAAACAAACCACCAATTTATGACATATGTCATCGAACTAATATATTTATTTATTCTCTCAGATCCAATGGGTTTCGGAATAACGTTTAATTTGACAAGAAGTATTATTGTTGTTAGACGGGCCCTCACTCTTTCTAGTTGGTCGCAAAGTGGCTCTTTGGGCTCGAATAGGCGCTCTGAATGAGCTAGTCAATCGGTATCAATTACTCTCCCCAAAACCTCAAATTCTGAGCTTTGTAATAGGAATCGTTGTCCGTTTGAAAAACGACATTAGATCCTCCCCCACGAAGTTCATCAGTGTTGAAAGAACAGCATTACAGAGAAAGATGTGACAGTATTTATTCTCCTGCAAGGTACCATCCATTGATTTCTGAAATCGATTTCTTTGGTAGACCTTTTTCTTGGAGTTAGTTCTATCAGAGAATTGTATTTTGTCACCCACCACCTTTTCGAAACACATTCGTATTATTCAGCGCTTTCGATATTCTTTCCGACACTTCCTTATTGGAAAGTAAAGTGTGTATATTTGTCCCATTGATGAACCCACTCATATAAGCACATCTGGAAGCCATATCTTGACAAGTCTTTCAGAGCGGTCGTTGTGATCACAAATTCTAGACATTCTTCAATGCGTCCGTGCCACTTGAAAGTTGCAGTTTTCTTCAAAAACTTGTATGCGTAAACCTCAAACATTTTCCTCACAGTCTGGGTAGTACTCATTCCATGTCGAACATAATAGCGAATAATAATAATAAAAAGCGTTGTTTAGTTTTAGCGCATGATTTAAAGCCACTTTGTAACTACCAGACAAGATGTCGTAACTTATAACGGTCAGTGTATTCTTGGTCATGCACTCTCCTACCATCTACAAGCAAAAGTTCGCTGAAACTTCAGTAGTTGTCCAGTGACGCTGCCATTCCGCGAATACAGTGCAGGGTGTTTCTTAATTATACTGAATTGTAATGAAGAAGAAGAACTCTTTATTGTATGCAAAGAGGTAGTTCTATTACCCAAAACAAGCAAAAAATTTTACATAAATGTGTCTGATTCTGCACGGTTACGGAGCTGTGGCTGGTTGAATTAAAAAAAAAAAAAAAAAAAAAAAAAAAAGCTGTGGCATTTTGAATGATTATAAACTTTTTATTCGTTTTGTGCGTTGAACCACACACAGTTTTGTTGGGATAATTTAGAAATAGCCTGCTTATCTATTTAGAAATAGGCATATGTCTAATAATCTGCGTGTGTGTGTGTGTATATATATAAAATTTATATTTTACATGTTTAAATGAGTGTATCCTAATTTTTCAATGAAGTTTATTTGTTAATTGCCTTGCTAACCAACCAGGATGTCCAGGGCCTTCATCTAAAATGAATGAGGAAATAATATATTTATACAACTTTAATTAGCACTAGTGATTTACTGCTAGTAAGCTGGTCAATAAATGAATAATTTAATGAAATTTAATCATATATTTTTTTTATTAATTACAACATATTCGCCTTTTTTTTTCTTCCTGCACTAGCTTCCGAAAGCAGTTGATGCGATTAATTATCCATATTCAAAAGTAGTGTATTGTAGTTTCAAATGTTACCTTTTGAAATAACAATGTAAAATTACTTTTGTTTCCACTTGTCTTTTACACAATTATTCACTCGTTAGGTTTGTTGTACGCCGATATTAATCCACTTCAACTCTTGGGTAGACATTCAAACTATATTTCAGTTGCCTTTTTAGCAAAAATTCCATATGCCTTTTTAAACATCCAATGGGTGTCAAAAAATGCACTTTTCCAAGCATTTTCTTGTATTATTGACGTTGGTCATAGAGGTGTGGAAACAGTTTTGGATAATTCCCACTTCTTGGTCATCTGCTGCACGCACGAATTATCAGAATCCCATGGTCTATCGTCTGACAACACCTAAAGAAGAAACAAAAGTACAGTTTCTCTGCAACATTCCAAACATTTTATAGTTTCTCTGTTAGATTATTAATGTGCCTTTCTTTTCCGAAGTTTTCAGTGTTATTTTGGTTTTTTATTTGCTGCCTGGACTCTGCCGAGTATTTGAGAAAGCCACTAAACCTGAAGTAAGGTTAGAGGTGCTACGTAATTGTTTGCATCGCTTCAAGGAAGCCCACAAACCTATCGAGACTTCACCTTTAATATTTAACCTCCTATAGGCTACGGCTGTATTTTACTATTGATTGTGGAAGGTGATTAATGTGGCCATCTCGCAGACTCCGTATACCCACGGCATTCAGTTAAGAGACAGGTTTGGTGTTGAGTGTTCAGTTCCACGATGTTTTTTTATTTATTTCAAGAGGGTGTCATTTATTTTCGTTTTGGAGGAGCAAAGCACGATTTTCTTTTGAATGCTATTGCTCCCCCCTTGCTCATGTACTACGGCTACTCGTAATACATATGCACATAAAGATTAGGGGTATAATCTAATTCTTTTACCCGCATACAGTATGTAACATCCTATTAGGTAGGAGGATATGCGGTTATTCATGCACGAGCGAAAAATAAATACGCTTTAAAACATTCACTTCCCCTTTCTCTGTTCTGTTTGTTTGTTTCCTCGCGCAAGAAACTTTAAGAAAGTTTCACTGCTGTTCGCAGCCCAAAACAAAAAGAAAACGAGTGCCAAAAATATTCGGAAAATTGCGTACGAGGTCAGAGAACAGCGAACGTACGATTAACCTTGTTAAGATAGGGGAAATACGTACGTACCCTGTCGTGCTATAAATAAAACTGTTTAATGACAGAGACAAATTGTAAATACTACTTTGCATAGCTACGTTGCATATTTACTATTTATAATTATTAAAAAAGCTTTGAAATACTTAAATATAAAATACAGCAGGAATTTATCAGCTGACTTCCTGCTCTTCTGCATACATTTATGAGATTAAAATATCTAAAAAAAATTGCAAAAGTTTATCGTATATCTTGCACCGAATAGTTCAAAACGCATTAAAATACGGGGAAAAAAAGCTAAACAATTAGTACCTCTACTTCAGGGGTCGGCAACCTGTGTCTCTTTGAACATGTAACTGCGGCTCTTTAACTTTTAGCCCACATCAAGTACAATTTGAAATGGAGTTAGAGGACTCAAAAATCAAAATGTGGAGCGCAAGTTCAGTTTTAAGGCATACAAAATGTGTATGCCTTAAAACTGAAATTGAGAATTTGGAAAGGCAAAAGGCTGCCCTTGCAATTCTGCACAAATGGACGGCGATAGACGAGTTGAAAAAGCAAGACCAAATTGTGTTCGGTGCGTGGAGTAACTTACCGGACACGTATATACATTTGAAAATATTTGCGTTTGGACTTCTCTCAGTGTTTGGTTCGATTTTTCTGTGAACAAATATTTTCGAATAAGAACTATATTAAAAATCAAATCAAGATACCGTCTGAACAATTCGAGTCTCTCAGCATGTTTAAAGACGAAAATTACGGCACACTCGCCTGATATTGAGAGACTCGCTAAAGAAGTTCAGTAGCAAAAGTCACATTAATTGGATGTTTGTTACGTTTTTTTCAGTATTAATAAATAATATTTCAAAAAAAAATATTTTTTTTTTTAATAAAACACCTTTCCACTCTATTCCATTTCTTAAAAAACTCCCCCCCTCCTCCTCCCAGCTTGAGCTGAGGTGCTGGCTTTTCGGATTCTCTTTTTTTTAATTAGAGCAAAAATGGCTCCTCACCCAAAAAAGGTTGCCGACCCATGCTTCAGTGTATACTGTATTAGTCTTATTATTTTACTTGTAATATGAATTAGGTTGTAAAAGCATTTGGATAAATCGATAAGGAATGTTTACCAATCAAGATGTGTTCACACAGTGTATAATTGTAATGTTAAACATAGTCCCACCCATGGGAGGAGCTGGATGGGAGCTAAACCCCCCCTCCCCACGAACATTTTGTTTTTTATTATACGGTGTAATTAGATATCGTATAATATAAAACAAAAATATTATGAAATGATATTTTTATGTTAAACAAAAATTTATATGTAATTGACGTGCTCATTCTTGTGAAACTACCAATGTGGGACGTAAGAGTCAGCCTCCCCAATCGGTATTTAAATAAATAAATTTTCTGTTTATACTCCGGCACGACAACCAAGTCAGTAGAGTTTACAATAAATTGTCAATACAAATATTTATCGTATTTTAGTAGTGACGGGCTTGAACCCCGGTCCACTCAAGGAACGCGTGCTATGTATTCTCGCTCCTGACCACTGGGCTACGTCAGGCCTAATTTCTGGATACGCCAGTGTCAGCTAGTTAGGAGCTGGTGGTACCTTGTTTGAAAAGAAAATAAAGCATTAGACGTTAATTTCATAAAACTGTGCGGTATAACCTATGGCGCAACTATGCAGTTGAGGGGTTTAAGGTAAAAATTTCGCTAATTGATTTCCTCTTAAACGTATAAAATGCCATTTTAGATGCCATTTCCCACTAATACTGTCCGATTCTTACGTCATTGTCTAAGATAATCATCGCCTAGGACAGAGGTTGCAACTTTTCACCGGTAGTTTTGGGGACCACTTTTGCTACCATGGCGATAGGCTGTTGACCCCTAGCCTAAAATAAAGCCGGTACAATAAAGTCGCGATTGTTCTGGTGTCAGTTATCCAGAATTCTTTTTTATTTCTAATCAAAATACCGAACATAAATGTTTTCGTGAATTAAAAAATGCATAATGAAATGAATTTATTTTATAAATGCACCGTAGTTATAATTAAAGGCTACGGCGTAGCGCCGAGTGGCCAGGAACGCGAGTGCAGTGGCACGTGCTCTCTGAGTGGACCGGGGTTCAAGCCCCGTGACTACTAAATACGATAAATGTTTGCATTGACGTTAGGTGTTTCACCAAAATAAAACTAAGAGCATCAGGCCTGACCAGCCGGTTTGTAAAAATTCGGCTGGAAATATCAACGTGAAGAAACGACGAGCGTTCCATCCATGTCGCTGATCCCAGTACCGTAGTTTTGATTAAAATGTCTCCTTGGGAAATAGGTAGACAATAAATGATTGTCCACCTATACAGGACTGAAATTTTGAATGGGAAATATTCAGACCACATGGAAATGAAAAAGATGCTAAATTTCCCAAAAGTTGCACCAGGGTGATATTGGCACTGCACAAAACAACTGTGGAAATCGGATATGCCCAAAACGAGACCTTAAAGGCAGCTGATCACAAAACAGGTGCAGAAAGTTAGCTCTTACTAGGAATGAGGAATTTTGCATTGTCGATGAATTTCTATTACCAGAACAACAGCATTTTCTTGAGTGCGCTTCGGGATTATCGCTCTGAAAGGATTCAGAAGACTTTTCACAAAATGAGTTGTAATGGATGATCAGGAGATCTGAAGCCACAGGCATTGTCTATCAAAATAAAGCGATTTTCAGCAGTTGCTATAGCAGTTTAGTTTCTTGACAACTGAACATTCTGTGGTAACGGAATGTTCAGTTGTCAAGAGAATTTGCTGTCGAGTTTCACCTCTATATTTAGTTTCTAAGTATAGAGGTGGTTGATACCAACCACCTGTATACTTAGCTAGTGGCTTTGGTACATCCTTTGGACCAATGGTAATGAGAGCGTTTAGGAAGAGATTTAGGAACGCTAATCTTCATGTAGTTTCCGAAATTACACCTCTATTCTTAGCGCAGTAAGTAATTTTTTCATTGGACTTACTTCTTCCAGGTTCGAGCGCATTACCCATTACGAGACCCACACGACTTGTTTTTATCCACCACCAGGTGTATTATTTCTAAGCAAGCAAGTGGATGCTTGGCCTTGAGCTTTTCCCCCCCCCCCTTTCCACGCATACGGGAGTTGTATACAGCGATGTGATTTATGTATGCAATAATTTTCTTTTTCCTCATGTTGATTGGCAAGTGACATTTTTGCTTCCCTATGCATTTTACAGTGACTTCATCTTTCCCGTTATACCCTGAATATTGATCGCCGCCCCTACTCCACTCAATCCACGCAACTTCTGGTTTTGGTTCTCCCCAAGGACAAAGTTTATCAGAGAAATATTGAGACACAGGCGCACTTGAAAAAAAAAAAAGCATTAAAAAAGCACAAGAAAAAAAGCCATTTTTTACTAAGGATATATATATTTCTTGCCTCATTATTCTTCTGTTTTTGGTTCCCCTTAAAGGATGGCGCCTCGGCCAAAGGCCCTACTTGTCGATGCCTTTATTCGGCACTGTAGTTGTACTCGCGATTGAGTGGATCAAGTTCGCGTGACTGCTAAATACGATCAACGGTTGTATTCATTTTTGAAACGTTTAATTATAAACTCCTCGAACGTAGTGGTCATGCCAGTGTATAAACAGTAAGGTATACTATGAAAAAGTAAAGTCGTGAGGGAGCGACTCCAGTTGTATTTTATCTTCCTCCAGCATAAAAACTAGAACGGAAAAACCATCGGCCATAAAACGAAAAACTGAGAAGTAAATACTGCTCTACTTTCTCTCATGCTAAAATTGTTATTTACTTTTATATATTTGTTTTGCATTCAATTGCATGTTGTGGGAGCAGAAAAAAGCTCCACCGAAAAAACCGAATTTAAAAAAAAAATTTTTTTTTAACTACAGAAATTTTTTTTTTTTTTTTTTTTTTGTGTTCGGTTTCTGATATTCGTACAAATAATATTACTTTTGTTTATTACTTTTATTTTCAAATTTCGCTAACACTATTCGCGAACACAGTGTAACATATAAACTCGGTAAAAATGTTGCAGAATCGTTTATGCTGTATGGATGTTATATAATAGTAAAAATTACCATTATGTAATATATCACAGTAGTAGTGTTCAATTGGCAAACTGGGCCCCTTCTCCCTGACTCCAAGCGGTTAAATATACAGGTTGTTTCGTAACGTGTGGACTTACCGGTTCGTTTCAGAATAAGGAGTTAAGCCTGTCTTTTTTCATAGAGTGAAGGTAATTACGCCTGCCTGCCTGCCTGTAATATAAATTCTCCCGTAAAGGGATCCTGAAAGCATGGCCCACATATTATGAAACACCCTGTATGATTGCACAAAATTTAAACTTCGTTATCTTACAATATCTTAAAAAGTTATGAACAGAATTATAAAATGATGCAAATTTATTACATTTGTTGTTGTTGATTTGGGGATTTTTGGCCCATCAGCTACTTGGCCGTAGTCCACTTGTTTATGTGGTTTATCATGTATTATGCGGCATTTACAAGTTCGCAGGCTGATTCGCATGTTGTTAGAGCTGAAAAACACTGCCGAAAAAAAGCTGGAATAACTCAATATAAAAATCCTCCACCTGAAATTTATTACGAGAATTATATTACGGCATATATTGAACTATGTTGTGTACCCTTGAAATAACGTAGTTCCTTGCACTAGGATCTCGCATATGCCGCAGGTTGAATCATGTCCCCCTCTCCACAAAACACACACGCGTACTTTGTGTAGTGTACGTAGTACATTTATCATAACCGATTTCAACCCTCGTTCTGTATTGTTCGTTACATATTGATTAGTATAAAAACAAATATTGACTCCCAAAACTCCCAAGGGTTACTTTAAAGGAACTGGCCCTTTTCTTTTCTTTTTTTAGCTTAGATCTAATTAAGAGAATATGTTCCAATTGTCATAATTAGACTAAGAGAATAAGAACATTAAGAGAATAATTAATTTAAGAGAAAATGTTCTTAATTTTCCTTATCATTTAGGCTTATTCCCTACAATTTTTTATGCAGATAAGCATATTTTAGAGGCATTTAATAAATGAAATCTTATTACGTTTTACGTAGTATCATTATTTTCGCTGGACAGTCTATATAATTTTTTGAAAAAATAATCTCCATGTTTTCTTTTCATTCTCACGTTTTTCTCTTTTTTAAAATAAATTCATTAAATTTATTAAAATTTTCCTCTAATGAGAAAAATTTATTTTAATTAATTTTTCCTCACTGGCTAGCAAGCACAATACGTATAGTCTTTCTTCGGTTGAAACGACATAGCTTAAAGGATAGAGGACTTCGACTTCATAATCAAAAACGGGTATCGTGAAGCCCCGAGTTCTACGGCTCACACTGTTTTTAAAGTTTATTGCTGTTGAGCACATTAGGGATGATTTAGGAAAAATGTCACTGGCGAGCCTACAAAGGATCAGCGAGTTATGTTTTTTACACTAATTTTCTTTCGTAAATTTAAATGTTATGTCGGTTCCCAGTTTATATTTATTATAGTACTGTACTTCCTGTAAAGCAAAGGATAATAGACCCTGCGATTTTGTTCTTCTTAATTGTTTTATATCTAAATTTTATCAGCCACATTTTGAAGTATATTTTCTGGTGAGTCTGGTGGACTTTTTTTTAAGTTTTAAATTTTAATAACAAATTTGTGGAGAATAAGTGATCGTTTTTATTGTGTTATTGTTGGAGTTTTAAAACACTCCGCCGAAAAAACTGGAATATGGCTCACCCTCAAATTGTAGATTAATTTACCTGAGCTTTGGTGTATAAATAGTATAGACAACAAATGATTAGAATAAAAAGAACAGATCTTTATTTAATATGGAAAGTCAGAATATATTAGTATGAATTGTGATCTTTCTGCCAGTGATGCAAGTCATTGTGCTTTCTGACATCTGTTGAATTAATTCCCCCCACCCCTCCCAAAAAAAAAAAAAAAAAACTACTGTTGCCTCAGCTAGTTCGGGCATGGCTTTAAGTTTTTGTCTCATTGGGCTAGATGTGGTCTCCTGGGATAACATTCGTGGACATGGATACGCACATTGAGATCATCCCTATACTGCCAAAAAATGCAGGATTATTGTTAATTGATGAACTGATTTATCATCTGCAATTAAACAGTTACAGGGAATTTGTAAGCATCCCAGTACCGGCTATTTCTTTTTATACTCTGTATTCCTTCAGGGAGCCAAATTTTTGACTCCCTGAAGGAATACTTTTTTCACTAGGGCAACGCCGCGCATAAATCCTTTCGTCATCGCTCCGCACAAAACTTTCACCCTTCATTAAACCAGGAAGGCAGACGACTGGCAGAGGCATGGTGAATTAGTACTGTGCATTTTGTCTATTTCCCCCTCCCACATTTACCAACACACATCATCGCGTATAGCAACTTCAGTGGTACCGAAGATACATTCAGTTGGAACAAAGAAGAGCAACGAATAATCTTTAATATTGATTTGTTTAATTTTTGATTTCGATGAGTGTTTTAAGTAAGCTTAAATTAATTAATATCCTCTTCATAAGATATAAATGTACAAACACTTAGTAATCGCACTTTCGCCTTTCATGAAGTGGAGCGCTCTATCTGAAACAGTAACGTGTTCGTACCATGCGATACAAAGCAGGTGGACAACTACGAAGAGATGTTTTGTGTACAGTTCATTGTGAGACTGGGCAGGACGGAAGATTTAAGTAACATTGAACATGATATGGTAGTCTGCACCAGATGTGCCGATATGAATATCTTAGAAACTCCAACCCTGCTGGGGTTTTCGTGTACTGTACTGTGTTTCGGGTGTATCGAGATTGCTCAAATAACGATTCTGTAGGCGGGAATAGTTTATTGATGCGAGAGGTTAACTGAGGCTGACGAGACTTGTAGAGAAAAGCAGGCTACGGTCAGTCAAATAGCAAACGAGTAACTAAAGTGGCATTTTACAAAGCATAACTCGTTGTACTTAGTCACGGATGGGATGTCATAGGCGACGACCGAACCGGGTTGCACTGTCAACAAGAGAGAGAAAGCTGCTATAGTGGTGGGGTGACAGTGGAGGATTAAAAAAAACCCAACCTTTTCAGTTTGTGCTGTTTCATGCTGATAAGAGGACCAGAATATGACGAAAACAGCATGAGTTCCTCGACCACCCTTGCCAGGTGTTGAAGGTTGGTGGCGGCAGTATAATGGTATGGTGCCCATTGTGACCCGCAATACCAGTGGAGCAATATTTCGATGTCACGGTTATCTGTAATTTTTTTGCGAACACGCGCTTCCCTTCCTGGCTGCAGTGTATCCAACTGTAAATGGATTATCCCAACCACGGGACAGTTGTGCCATGTCACAAGGCCAGAATTGTCCAGAACTAGTTCCAGAGCATGGTAACGAATTCGGCTATGGCGGTTGCCTCCCGTCAACAGATCGCATTCCATTTGGGCATCTATGGGATGAGGTGGAACGAGTTTTTTTGGAGTAGAGATCTGCAGCCATGCAATTTGCAACAACTGTGGTTACCAATCGACTTTGTATGGAGTAGCTTCCTTGTGGGGTGCTTTCGACATCTCGTTGAGCCTACGCCACGTCGAATCTAGGTTATTCTGAGGGCTAAAGGGGACCTACTCATTATTAGGTAGGTGTACCAAATAAAGTGACCCTTAGTGTATGTAAAAAAAAAAAAAAAAAATATTCCATTTACGTCTTTTCGATATATGTCGACGTTCATAGGGACACATCCACGACGTAAATCGCAGTTAGCTGTCATAGGCGAATACAGGGTAGGGCCACCGGGACACGTTCCTCGCGCCCCCTGTCGTTTTTCGGAGCACATACACCAATTGTTTTAATTCCCTTTAGCTACAAAAAAAAAAAAAAAAAAAAATTTTTTTCTTTTCATTGTTAACACAGGATTATAGCTATTTTTGCATTGTGACTTAGCTATTTTCTGCTGACTACAGTTGGCAATGCTGATGTGATCGCCATTCTAGTTGGAGGCGTCACGCAGTTTGGTCGTGTGTAATGTTTACTTCAAAGTACCGTAGCCGAGTGGTCAGGAGCCGGAGTGCAGTAGCATACGCTCTTTGAGTAGACCGGGGTTCAAACCCCTGACTGCTGAATACGGTTGATCTGCCAACCCGCACTGGACCAGCGTGGCAGATTATGGTCCATTTCCCTCAGCATGAATTGTTGAGGAGGCTTCCATCCTGCAGTGGGTTGATAATGGCTGCACTTTACCTTTAATTCAGAGTTTAGCGTGCCTGTTTCTTCCAGTCACATATATTAGAGTGTCGTATTTTATTATTGTTATTATTCAGTTTATTATTAAGCTTGATTTCACCTCCCTGTACAGCTGGTTAAAAAGTGAAAAAGACATACATACTGTACATTCAAAGGACAATAGATAATGTTTGACAACCTGAAGTTGGGATAACGTGTATACATATTTACAGATTTTAATATATACCGAGAATTAATTAAGTTTACAATATAAATTCAGTTTACAGTCTATTAAAAGACAGCCAGTCTTGAACTTCAGAGAATTTTGTGCGTCTGTCAATGGCTTGTGAGGGACTGGTAGACGGAGTGACTTGATCGTGTTTGTCGAGAATCACCGGAGGTCGGTGCTTCTATGCAATTCTTCCAGGATATTATTCCTGTATTTTTTGTCATCCAATAGTTCGTTGTGGTTAATTTGCAGATTGTTGAAGTGTTCTACAATGTTTGCTGGGAACATACTCTAAGGCGGACGAGGTTCGTGAGGTCGACCTATATCGTTGTTTATGTCGCTCTCTTGAATGGGTGCTTGAGGCTAAGATTATTTCTTGCACGTTGGGAGAATCAATCAAGACTGATTTGTTTTGTTCTGTGCGTTATTTTGTGCTTTGTTTGTGCACAAACAAGGCACAAAGTGGTGCCCCTCCTGTAATTTGTTTTATGGATCCGCCACTGGTACCTGTAGATGCTTCGGTCAATTTTCTTAAGAGTCATCTCTGACAGCTATTTCTTTTGGATGATAATATTTCAAAATTGGCTGGAATTCAGAGGTCAGAGTCACGTTATATTGCAAGCATAAATGTATAAGCCGGGCAGTACTGGGGTGGATTAGGAGTGTCTTTGCCTTCATCGCGACCGGCAGTGTACAGTTTCAAGCATCATGTTACTTGATAAAATCAATTCCGTAGTCAAAGTACATTATACGGATATTGCCTGCACTACTTTGCACATGGTTTCGTCTAAAGTGTCTTTTAGCTCTAAAAGTAAGCCGATCAAGCCTGATCGCACATATTTAGCAATCGGTAAATGTGCGATCAAGGATCAAGCGATCATCGAATGTGCGATCAAGCGATCGCACATTCGGTAATTTGCACAAATCTATTTGTGCCAATTACCGAATGGTGATCACGATTGTTACATATGTCCGATTGGTTTCATACAGTGCTACACACGACAAAAGGGCCAGTAGACAACATCTGGATGACTTTACCCGGAGTCGAATAATTGGTGTGTAAAACTTAAGTTGATGCTAGGAAGGTCGAAGTGCGAGGAGTGTAGCTGCAGAGTTCGGTATCGCCCATAGCATTGTCTCACGTGCGTGGTCATCCTTCAGAACGACAGGTACAGCTGTTCGAAGGACCGGTGGTGGTCCACGAAAAACAACGCCCAGTAATGACCGCTATATACTCCTACAGGCCAAGAAAGAGAGGACCGACACCAGACAGCGGGATCCTTTGCAAACCAGGAGCACAGGACTCAGGATATCGCGGTTTACTGTGGCCAGGAGACTCCACAAAGGCAGACTGTTTGCCCGACGGCCACTACGCTGTGTCCCTTTAACACCTGCCCATCGGAGACACCGTTTACAGTGGTGCATCGAACACAAGTACTGGATAGCAGCGCAATGGTGTAAGGTACTCGTTACTGATGAGAGTAGATTCAGTCTCAGCAGCGATTCTGGACGTCAGCTAATCTGGCAAGAGGTTGGCACACTGTATCCCCCCCCCCCCCGCAAATACCACTGAAAGGGATCGATATGGCGGTTGAGTTCTCGTATGGGGAGGCGTTATCTTGGATGGACGTACACAACTCCAGATACTGGAAGGTGGTACTGTAACCAGTGCACGCTTCTGTACTGAGGTAATCCTTCCCCATGTGTTTCTGTTCCGTGGTGCCATTGGCCCCGAGTTCGTGTTTATGGATGATAACGCCACACCCCATCACACTGCAACTGTTGGTATGCTTTTGGAAAGTGAGGACATTGTTCGTATGGATTGGCTTGCCCGTTTCCCCCTTCCCCGCAATCTAAATCCCATCGAACACATATGGGACGCTCTGGGAGACGCCCAGTGGCACGTCCACACCCACCAGAAAATGTTCACCCGCTGAAGATGGCACTGACAGAGGAATTGACGATGTTACCGCAAGAACTTAACAACATTGTTCTAAGTATGGACAGACGGTGCGAAGCCTTCATCGACATTAAGAGTGGCCATATCTCCTACTGAGAAGCACCTCTTCCCTTTGTTCCACATTTGGCAGTGATCATCTGTATCATGGCAGCCAGTGCTATGTTGCCATTTTTGAATAAAGTCCCTCTGTACCGTTTTGTTTCCGTTGTTGTGTCGGTGTTGTTTCCTTCATAATTTCTGTACCTATCGAGGTTCCTTTGGTATGCTTTTCCCATATCCGGGCCACTCCTATGAGAAGCTACAGGTAAAAACCTGACTGGTCCTTAAGCTTTACACACCAGTCTAAACATTACAGTAAACAATGCGCTGCGTCGACTTGCTGCTTCCTTGGAAAGTTATATATTGTGGAGTGACTTATCATGGTACACGGTTTTCCGATCCGATGGTCGAGTTTCGGTACTAGCAGATGTCTGTAGAACATATTTAGCAGAATTTGGCCTAGCAGCTATGAGATTTGGTGGAGGTGCTATAACTATCTTGGGTTGTTTCTCGTGGTTGGGACCACTGCGATAAAAGTGACTTGGAACACTGATTGTCGTGCAGTACATTGACATAGTTGTGGCTGTGTCATATCCTCGTGGCGTGAACAGATGGTGAGAAGCAGCCTTCTTGGTGGTTGCTGCTTCCTGGTAGCAAAGTTGCCAGATATAATTGGACAAACATTACACAAACATAACGCTACACTGATTTCTGACCATTTTCCAGAGTATATGTAACATCACAGTTTAACACGGTGGAGTTGAATTGACGTACCAGGAGCGACACACACCACTGTTCATGTCCGTAGTACATTGAAATTCTGGACAGTTCTCTCTTCTTGCGCTGTGGCAGCAGTGTGTTGAGGGATGCTCTTTTCTATTTCAGCACGGCAGTGCACCATGCCACACAGCATTGCTTGTGGTAACTGTTTGAAGAGTGAATTCGGAAAACCTTCATTTATCTTCCCAGAGCTCCTACCTTAAGTTCGTTAACACTTTTGGGATGAAATGGAACGTCGGCTTTTGGCCAAGCAAACACGGCTGCGATTAGTAACTGAACCGAATGATGTGCCCAAAGGAGGAATGGACCAAACTACTGCCTTCCACTTATCAAAAATTGGTTACGAGTCTACTGAAGAGGATGCAGGATATAATTATGTTCATAGGTGAGCCGAGAGATTATTAAATGTTATATCAGTATTTGAAAAATGCTGGTATCTCGCCACTTTTGGTGAGATATCCCTTTGAAACTCTGCTTGCTGTTGCCTTACGCTCATGGTTTGTCGTACACTTTTGAAATGAATTCGGGGCCAACCGTTATCTCCTTTATAGGCCAGAATATATTCAAGTTTGGTGGTCTAGTTGCCACGATATCTTACAATTAGAATAGCATCCCATGACTTTTCTTAGGACCGTGTATCTCAAGTGACGTGTACAGTCAGTTTATTCATTACTTTTTACCGATAAACCGGCCTTCTACAGCAAAATAGAAATAAACCGGAAAAATGTTTCCGGAAAAATACTTGACGATTCTGCATGATATCCGAGAACAGTGCACCTACATTTAATTAATTATCGAATCCTTTTAATTTTCCTAGGTTGGGAAACCCCATTCCCCCCTTTTTGATGGCCATTCGGCTAGAAGAATGTACAATCAAGTATGGAGGAAATTCAGTGGCAATAATGCTTCAGGTATAGCCGAACATTAGGATAACTTTACAATGGATTTCCACAGTCAACCTTACTCTTCAGCTTCAACACTCTGCTCTGTTTTCATTTGGTATAATGTATGATGACGCTGAGAACTTTGGAGTTGTTTCGTTATTCTGGTGATACTGGCTGTCAGAAATTCGTCAGCTGATAAGTGTTTTGTCGGGTGTGGTTTCTGTTAAGCTTATTCTCCTGGTATTTATCTGGTTGTATACTTAATTTGTTGAAGATATCTAGAGTATTTGCTGGAAATACCGGGTGGTTATAAAATAAGTTTTCCTATTCAGGAGACCCTAGTGTCAAAACGGTTAGAGTGGATATGTCATTTAGGGTATGGGAAAGGGACTTGTAGAATAAAAATAATTTATTAGAATTTCCGCCACCAGGGGGAAAATGGCGCTGCACATATGTAAAAGTTGTAATTTACTTCAAGACATGCTGCTTACGCAAATGACATGGTGTTAGATAAAAGCAGAAAGACCAACGCCACTGTCAATAACCATTATGGCTCTTACAAAAAAGGAACGTGCTCTTTTAGTAAAACTGTTCTACCAGAATAATAGTAACGCTAAAGCAGGCGCCTCCGTAGCCAGGTGGGAAGGAGCAGCAGTGAGTAGCACACGCGTCTTGATTAGAACGGTGTTTGAGCCCGTGACCACCAAATACGGAGGATGCGGAAAGGCCAGGGCATGACCACCGCATATCCCCGTAGCAACATGGCCTTAGTTGCTAATGCTCCTAAAAACCAAATAACAAACAAACAACAACGCTGTGCTTCCGTTCAAAATGATCCACTAGCCTGGCAGTTGTTGACTTTTGCTCCAAGTTCAGTGTGTTTCAAAGGCCATTGCTCAATAGTACTGTTACATAAAATTTTCCCTTAAATGAAGTATAACTGTTTCGTCAATAGCCTTGGCTTGAGGAGGAAAATTAACCTTATCTTTGAAGATATCCCTATCGCTCGTCCATTTGTTGTAAAAATAAATCAGTCTTATTCGGATATTTGTTATTTCTCTGGGAGCGCACAACAAGGTCCTCTTCTTGGTTCTTAAAGTGTTTATTCTTTTCATCAATGAACTGCTCCGTGTTCTTCCTTCTATCCATGTAGTAGCGTATGCTGATAATTGTTTCCATTCCAATCATAGATATTTTGAATTCTGAATTTTGAATTTTTTTTAATATTAAAATCTGGATATTCTGGGTATCTGCCTGGATAGTGAGCTAAGTTGGGATAAACAATTGATTACTATACGCAACAAGACTTCGTCACTTGCGGGAATCGTTGCCTGAGCCTCTGCTTGGATATATCCTTCTCTTCTTAGATTGACCTTTCTCTCTTTAATTCAGCTCCACAACCTATAGAATAATCTAATGGAGAACCACCCAGGGCTGTAGGGGACTGTATAGACCGTATACTCTCTTCATTTTTTTAAGGTGAATAGCGTATACCTTCTGGTTTTTGAAAGACTGAAATACGGACTGAAAGTATACTCTCTGCTTTTCGTAACATTCATAGAGTATGTACTTCTATTAACCTTCTGTTAATTTTACGACTACAGCACTGGAACCACAGTGCCAAGAAAATCTTACAAGAATCGATTACATCCGCAACCAATGTGTTACGTTCAATTTTAGGCATTTCCTTGAATGTGTCATTCTGCACAAGATACAATGAAGTGGGAATCATCATCTACCAACTGTTTCACAAAACAGACCGTTTTTGTTTACTCTTTGTCTTTGCTCTGAAGACACCAGACTTCCCTCATCTGTTCAGGTCCTTTTTTTTATAACAAAAGAAGAATAAATAACATAACTTAAGAAAGTAAGCAGACCTCAAGATTCCACCTTTTAGAAAAGCCATCGGACGGAAGAACATAAAATACAGAGGCGTGAAAACCTGAACAATGTTCCTGTAGATATCAAAAATGCCAATTCACTAGACCGATATTAGGAACTACTAATAGAACACATTTCCAGGGACGCCTAAATTAAATTTAACTTCCAGCCAATCCTCAATTGTTAACAAGGTGAGCAATATGGCCTTAGTTGCTAATGCTCCTAAAAACAAAATAACTAACTAAGTTAACAAGGTAAAGTAAATGTGTTACCAATATGTATGTAAATAATTTAAATGTGTTGGTTAAATGTACAGTGCTCAAAATTGTTCGAAATTGGAAATGCAAATATTTCTTCAATTTGAATTTTAGACACTCCGCTTCATTATTTTAATTTAAAAATGTTCACATTTAACTGCAAATAATCTTGTAAACCACGTGACTCATGTGGTGCTTTCCTTGTCCTTATTCTGCAGCCTTGCCGGAGGAGTTGGACAACATGCAAACCATGAAAAATTTATGTACATAAATTTTTCATGGTTTGTCTGTTGTAATACCTAATACAATTTATTTTCGCATAAGTTTTATATTGTTCTTTGTATTTTTTTTTTAAGGGAACTTCCCCCTAAAAAGGTTTCGGCTTATGTATTCTCCCTCCTTTTTTGCTGTTATCGCCCAACAAGTGTGAATAAAGGGACAAATAAAAGTACTTATTATTTAGTTAAAAATCATAATTTTCAGGTCTGCCCCTCATTATTAACACAATCAGGGGCACACCTGGAAATTATGATTATTTTCGTTATTGGCTACGGCGTGCCATTTTACTGAAATACTTTTAAAAAAATTCGCACCACTGCTCCAGCAACGTACAACGAGCGATTGCTTCGAGTGTTATTTCGAAAATTGTATTTAGGGACCGCGTTTCGAGTGTCAACTATGAAATTTAATATCTAGGAGTATTTTATTTTATGAAGTATTAATATAATTTTGAATTTATTAGCCTTTTAAATTTCTTTTGTTCGTTTCACTCCATTCGTAACGTGTCCATACTGAATGGAGAATAAAGAAGTGACTTCAAGTTTGCTCCCTTATCTGTCGATCAAACTGTCGGAGCGTCAGTGAGTGCGGGAGAGCCATCCACATCATAGAGATAAGAGAAGGCCATTGGGACATCTGTAATGGGAACAACGAAGGACAGGGAGGAGTTGGGGATCTATATAGCTCTCTCTCTAGAGACTAATTTTACGGAAACGTAAAATATTTCCCTCACTCACTGTCTTTTCATATTCATGACCTTTAGACTTCGTTCTGCATATATGCGTAGAGCGTTATAAGGCCTTTCCGTTCATCTGTTCCTGCGATGCCATTAAACTCTGCCTACCCTTTTATTGGCCATTCTTAGCGGTTTATCAGATGTGTTTGCATGACCCTTAGTGGCTCTAATAGACAATTACAAACCGAGATTGCCTTCATCGATCGCTCTTGTGCGTAGATATGGCTGTTCGGTGGATGTCGATTGCTTCTGCTGCTTACAGCATTTCGTCTCTGCCGAATAAGTAAGCAGAATAATTAATATTACGATGGCAGATTTTCTTCTACACATTCGTTGATTTGTGTGCTCCAAGTGGATTGTTTAAGATGCGCAATGAAAAGTGCTCATTTTACATGATTAGTGATATTCCTCACATATTAACTTCCCCCTTGATACTGTTGTTTAGATCACTATACGAAAATCGCTGGTCACCCCCTTTTTTTTTTTTTTAACTCCTTTTTCTCTCTCTCTCTCTCTCTCTCTCTCTCTCTCTGTGTCGAAAGTTTTCAAGGGGTCGCTCAAAAAATTGTGCACTGCCACAGTCGTAAATAAATGCGAGCAGAGGAGAAAGATCGACACCGTACCAAATTCTATATACCACGCACACTTGGAAATAAACGTTCAGGTGCTCTCATATTGCGCCCTGACGTACAATATGCGAGAAATGTTCAAAAAGTAACTGCAAAACTGCCTTGTACATGCACTCATTAGCAGGAATTGTGTGTTGTTGGCTATATAGGACAGATGTATTGCAGCAGTAATTACGTAAGTATACATTAATGAGAAAGTTGATCACTGGGTGGAGGAATGTAACTTTGTGCCTCAGGTGTTCTCAGCTATATTTACAAAGCAGGATGGGTGAATGGCCTTGAAGGAAAATTGAAGTCACAGTGGAATGAAACGCTAAGCAATGTTGCTGTGGTTGTAGGGGAGCATGCGGACATAATGCAGTGCCCAAGGAGTTGACAACTTTTCAGGAATGGTGTGTCAGGTTCAGGGGCGGACCAGGTAGAGACTAAGTGGCTATAACCCCCCTTATTATCAAAATACTGCCAGTTTTTTTTTTACTAATACATGATGATTAAAGCTTAATGATTCTCGGAACAATGTTTGACTTCCTCCTTCTAGAAAATCCTGGGCCGCCCCCGACTCTGGTTTCTTTTGGTCAGAGATATCTGGCGCTAGTATTAAATTTTTGAAATCGGGTATCTGGGGTTGTTATTTCGCAAAAATTATTTCTCATAGAGTGAGTGAGGTTTTTTAAAATCATTAAGGGAGATTCATTTTAATATAAATTGAAATGCAGCGTTAGCCGAGTGGTCAGGCAATAGGATGCGTAAGTACACGTGCTTTCAGTTATTGTTATTTGGTTTTATTAGGAGCATTAGCAACTAAGGTCATATTGCTCCGGGATATGCGGTGGTCATTCCCTGACCTTTCCGCATCCTCCGTATTTGGTGGGGACGGGCTAGAAACCCGGTCTAATCAAGAAGCGTGTGCTACGCACTGCTGCTCCTTCTCACCTGGTTGCGGAGGCGCCTGTGCTTTCAGTGAACAAGGTTCAAGCCCGTAATTGGTGAATACGGCGCTGTTTCTTGTATTCGTTCTCTCTTGTGAACTTATCTGACCGTGTGGTCGTCCTGCAGTATAAAGAGAAAATTTATTCAAAACGCCTCCGTAGCCGAGTGGTCATCGCCAGAGTGCACTAAGTACATGTACTTTGAGTGACCGGGGTTCAAGCCCGTGACTGCTAAATGCTGTCTCTTGTATTCTTTCTCGGTCTTGTGAACTACTCTGATCGTGTAGTCATCTCGGAGTATAAACAGAAAATTTATTTATTTGTCTGTTTTTGTTAAGTCTTTCACACCAGTCCTTTTGAACTGATTAAAATTAAATGGAATTTATTAATCGTCTTAGGTTTCCGATCCCGTATTTTTGCCCACAGGTCATATTTTTTCCCGGCTTTTTGCCCACAGACAGCGCCAGTCATCTTACACAACAGTGCAGGATTTTGAATTCGGTCCTTGTGATTGTGATATGTTCTACAAAATGGAGCACTAAAAGTCAACTTTCGAACAGCAGATGACATACGTCATGCAGTAGCTTCCTCGCCACTTTTCAACAGAACAGGTGACTGATGATATCGTGCACTTTGGGCATGTTTGGAATAGAGCTTGCAAGATGCTGTAAATGACCTTGAGGAAATGTAACTGCCAATTACTTGAAAGTATTTATTATTGGCTCTTACGTAACAGCATGCAATTTCATTTTGAGCAGTATTCGTATAATGACAATAAGTTCGAAGTACAAGATATCGACAAATATGCCGGTTAATTTGGGGATATCAACAAATATTTCAGAACATTTTAGGTTGCGTTACGATAAAGTTTGTTCTTCATTGACTTAGGAAACAGTGTTCCGTAATCTTTTAAATCCCTGGAACACTAAATATGTGGAACGCGCAGTTTCTATTGGTTGGTTGTTTGGGTTTTAATGGCCCATCAGCAACTACGCGGCTATAATGCGCCAAAACCACGCAATTTCTATAAGAAAGTGTACTTGCACAGGTGAAAACGATTAATAGATGTTGTCCCATTTCTGTAATTGAAAGACAGCTCTCCCATCGTTTTAATTTTTCGAAGCAGACACGGAACCTTGTAACAGCAAATTGGTATGCCGCTACACGCTAGCTGCGAAACACTGGCTTATAATGCTGTCAATAGAAACAATCGTTATTAATTTATTATGGGTTTGAAATTCCGATAATTATTTAATGTTATGCTGAGGTGCTGCTCATAGTTTGCTTTCTGTACAATATTTTGTATTTCTCAAGTTTATTGTAAATGTAGCGGAGTGTCCACAGATTATCATATTAAATCTTAGTGTAGGAGAAAATTTTTAGCTGTGTGCGTGAGTGAGTGACTTCTCCCTGCTGATCATAATTACCAAATGTAGTTCCTACATTGTTGCTTGTTTGTTCAAAAATGGAGCAACGTTGAAATAATTGTTTGCCCAAATGCAGTTTTGCTGGCTGCTATTGACGCTGTTGCGATGCTAGACACACTCAGCTACGAGCTCACGTTTCTAGACTTAAGGAGTGATCAATATATCTTCATGGAGCTGTTTCCAGTTCGGAGCAGTTTACTTGTAAAGCTTAATGACGTCTACTGAGGTTTGATGCAATGAAAATTGGATTATTCCTGATATCAGATTGTATTAGAGTAAGATTATTGCCACTTATAGTTGTATGCTATCATTTGGTATTTTATTTGAGTTTCTCTGAAATGTTCTCTGTTATTGTGCAGTGTTATTTCAAATCAGCAATGAAAACATTGGTCTTACATAATATTTTTCTTCTCTTCTTTCTCCCTTCCTTTTGATAATGAAAATACAATTATCGACATTACTCTCAGTTTATGCTGAATTTTGCGGTAATTATGAATGCTGAAAACAATTACTTGTTGTGGAATGTTTATATAAAATGTCAACTATGAAATAAAATAAACTTACCTTTGGTAAGCATGGCTAAATATACAAATAACTGTTAGATCAGAGAGCCCATTGTAATTATATTAACACTGATATTAAGCTAGCAATATAAAGGAAAGAAACAAAATTAGCAACATATTTGTCAGGAAAGGATAAAGCAGCCTCCATCATTCTCAGGCAGTGAATGAAGCTAATTGATATCGGCTTTTGTTAGCTCCTCCTTTACTAATTGTATTAAACAGACAATGAAACACTAACCCATAAAGTTTGATGAAGTTAATGATTTAATTATATGATCTGAAAAATAAACTACAGTTTAATGTTTAAAGATTTTACACTTGGGAAACAGAAATCCAGGATTACTTTTAAACTAGGAATAGTTTCTTGTCCTGAACCGCTTAAAAGTGGTTCACGACAACAAAGAATTAGGGGTAATGTCACAATCAGATATGAAATAAATCATTCACTGTAAAAGGCGGCTAGAAAGGTTCATGGTGTATTGTCTGATTTATAGTGTAGTAGTTGCTCTCAATCAATTTTCGGCCGCGGTAACCTTTTGTGGAAAAAATGACTGTATATGATTGTGTTATATGCAGGGTTGGCCATATACAGGTAGTTCTCGACTTTACGAGTTAATTCGTTCCTAGCGCGCCTTAGGTGGGCAGGAGCAGCAGTGCGTAGCACACGCTTCTTGATTAGACTGGGGTTCGAGCCCGTAACCACCGTTTACGGAGGATGCGGAAAGGTCAGGGAATGACCACTGCATATCCCCGGAGCAATATGGCCTTAGTTGCTAATGCTCCTAAAAAAAACCAAATAACAATAACCTAGCGCGCCCTCGTAAAGAGGGAATTTATTTCACATAGACAGACATAAGGTTAAAATAGAGGTTACGTTCTCAACAATGAAATTAGTTAGCTAATTAGTTTTATGATCGATTTATCCAAAGAAATTAAAACGTAGCCTGTAAAATCAAGCAAATTATAATAATAGAGAAATTATTTACGACTTATAAAGGTTAAAGAATGTTTATTCTTCATCATCGACTAAGTGCACACTCGTTGATCACTCATTATTGGCTCGGCACTCGTTGGATTTGTTGCACAAGGAGGCGTCTTATTCAGAAATGTTTCAAGAGGCATTTGTTTCCAAGATAATCTCTTTTAATTATACATTTCACGATTGCATGCATAAGCATTTTTTAACTGCACACACAAATTGCAACTAACACGATTCGCGTGGAGTAACAAGTTTACGAAACTTAAAAAAAAAAAAAAGGAATGAAGAGAAGATTCCAAAAATTTGTTTTTTATGCGATTGAAGATTTCAGTAAAGGGGAAACACATTTCACCAGAATAATGTAAAAAATCACACAATTCCAGCTATCGGTATTTTTGCAAATGCAAGAAGATCGAGATCCCCCCCCCCCACCCATTTATACTGTAACTGCTTGCACTAACAGAAAAACTCAATAAACCGGAAAGTGCAAATTGTTTTTATTGTTTTATGGTCGTGACCTCCACAAATGTGCTTAAGAAAAATATCACAAAGGCGTTTAAAATTGATTCTTGTAACGGAACATATGATAACGATGAAAGTGTAGTGCATTTTAATGATTTGAATTGGTAACTAATACGATTTACAAACCACGCTCATGACCTTTTATATGGCCTTAAGCCCACCGGGGTAGCTGGGTGGGTAAAGTGCCTGTCTAGCAACCCAAAGGTCGCGGGTTCGAATCCCGCCTCGGGCTTAAATCAGAGTAGAAAATGCAAAAACCTTGGGAGGTGCTATATGGCCACAGAAGCTGATCCGCCAACAACTAACAAAAAAAAAAAAAAAAAATGTGTTATTAGGTTCACATTACGATATTTTAACGATACGATGGTGTCTCTGGAACTGATTAATATCGTAAAGCGGGGTACGCTGTATTGTATAGCTACGCACGTGGTTTGGAATGCGGTATTTATGAATGTTTAACATTCATTTTTTGCAATTAATGTTCATATTTTCGATTTTGTTGATACTTGGGAAAAAAACTCGTAAAGCGAGAACTGCCTGTATCATTTAATTGAGAAGAGATTCACTCTGCTGAGAAGTAAATTGCCAAAAATATTTTCAAAACTTCATTTAAATATCACCAATAACATCATGTAAATGTAATGTTTATTTATTTATAAATAAATAAACATTATTTATTTATTTATAAATAAATAATATTAATAAGGTAATACGAACATGAAATTGACGTCAAGAATTAAATTGTACAAATTATTTTAAAATAATCTGACATATGCTTCCCCCATATATTTGCAGAATTTCTGGGAATCTTTGGATAACTCCAGGGTTCCGCAGAACGTAGTTCTGAAACGTTTTGATTAATATCATCTTTGCATGTAGGGAGAAGGAAACATCCTTCTCCTTTATATGAGACGATGGTTAGACTATTTCGAATATCGTATTTATGAGGGGCGTTCAATAAATAATCTACCTAAGGTACTTGGATCCAAAGAATCCTATAGTTATATTTCAATGATTCATGATTTATCATATTCATACATATCTCAACTTGAATCATACTAATTTTTATCCCACTATGTTTTTAGGTTGTGCTGCTGTAACAGAAAGAAGGAAGTATCAAATTATGGGTTTGCTGAAATTGGAGCATCTTTCAGTCAAGTTCCTCACCAAAGAAGGAAATGGGCCAAAGGCCATTCATGAAGGGATGGTGGCTGTGTATGGCTACAGTGCACCTTCAGAGTACCAGTTGAAATTCTGGTAAAAAAAATTCGATTGGATAGAAGAAATCTCGAGAGCATTTCCACAGTTGAATTGGACAGTGAGAGGAAATGGCAGAGGCATCCTTAATGAGCTAATGCGAGAGACGGTTGACAGAACTGGGATTAAGTGTAGGACCAATAGACATCAGAAAAACACCTTAAATGAATGGGTTAGTATAGTTGCACATCCGCTGGTAAATTTAAAATGTCTCCCAGCAGTGCACGTCGCCGCTTATCATTGGTGCAGAGAGCAGAAGCACCGGACATTACAGTAGTTGCAGAAAGTAATGTTGAATAATAAATCACGGTGGACAGTCCGTGCAACGGATGAATACACCTGGGTGTGGCTTATTACCAAAGATTGGTTTTGCCAAGACTGTACCGTACCAGTAATGAAGACCAGTGACGGTGGTGTTAGTAGTAATGGTATAAGTTTGTTTTACGTGATTTGTACTTGGTGTACTGGTTGTCATTGTTGAAACCATGAATGCACCTGCATGTTGTGAACACTCGGAGCAATTTTGCCTTACTAGAATTGGAACAATTCTTTAAAGAGGAGCCGTATTTGTATCAGCACGACAGTGCTCCATATCAAAGCATGGTCAGTACAATAGCAGTTCGAGGGAAATAATGTGATGAAATTGCTATTTCTGACCGGGATCCCAGATTTTAATTCTTTTGAAACCTTTGGAATATATTCGATCTACAATTAAGAGTCACTCCTCCCATACGGCTGCAGCTTGTAGGAGGAGTGGAGAAAGATTCCACAATCTTAATCAAATTAAATTTTAAGTGTCGATATTGAAAAATCTTGTAGATGGATCCCGCAGAGGGCTATTGATGTCATTAAAGCCATAGTAGTTGTGTGTGTGTGCACACGCTTCTTGATTAGACCGGGGTTCGAGCCCGTCACCACCAAATACGGAGGATGCGGAAAGGTCAAGGAATGACCACCGCATATCCCGGAGCAATATGGCCTTAGTTGCTAATGCTCCTAAAAACCAAAAAATAATAATAACAACCTAGTAGTTGTATTCGATATTAATTTTTTTTCCTGCTCAGATGTTTTTCATTTAATGTCCCCTTATGTGTTAGAGCATTGCGCATGTCTAATATCATCACATTTATGTACCTTCAAAACGATAACCATATAGACTAGATGCAGGGGAATTCTTTAAAAATGAAACCAAAATCGCATTGATTGAATGAGGCATGGTATACAGGGAAATAAAGTAATTATTTTAAATTTAAATTCATTACCAAATCATATTGATCTTAATGGTAATTAATTATAATTTTAAATGTCAATGGGTCTCTTTTAGCAAGCCACAATAAATGATTAGATTTTTATCTAAGCTCTAGTATTATTTCTGATCTTTTTTAAATATGGCATGGCAAATAACGAATTGATTTAGAAATCATTAAATCTGTTCTGATATTACAAAACTAAAACTTTATTGTGTAAATGAGGTACACGATAGAAATTAATTTAAATGATTTTTAATTTTAGAGGTACATGATAGAAACCTGAAACCACGTCCAGGCGATAGATTGTATCTTCGAGTTTTAATTAGAAGTATTTGATGTGGGCACCTTTAGTTAATCTGCAGATGTCCCACCTATAATCCAATTCCTCCCATATTTGGCAACACATATCCCTATCAATGCTGCCGGTTATTTCACAAATGCCCCACAATGGTCCCTGGCATAAGTGGAACATACACAGTCTTTCACGAATCCCCGGAGAATAACATCTAAAGGAGTCGCATCAAGGGGTCTTGGGGTAACAAAATCGGTCCTCCCTCTTCCATGTGTACATGTAAAGGGCAGCACCTAGAATGTCTGTTCAACTCCGCTTCGTATCTCTGTGAAGAACGGTATCACTACAAATGGGCCAGATGTGTGTGACGTAAGTTTGTGTGTATTATGTATGTGTTCTGTTGTTGTGTCTGGCCGCTTGGCTACCCAGAAGTATCAGTCACCTGGACAGATGATTCTGGGTACACGTCCACACCACGGGAAGGTGGGCCAATCCCAGTAAAACACTGTCTCAAAAGAGACGCTGATCCACCTAATGTTGCCAGTAGGTGGGCCAGAATCCTCTGGGGGCCCCATTCCAGACGGGGGAAGGGAGAAAAGAAAAAGTCACCAGTGGTGCAGGTTATGAAGAAAAAAAAATAAAGAAAATAAATAAAGAAAATAAACAAAGAAGAAAAAAAATAATAAAAAATTCTAATAAATAATAATAAATAAATAAAAGGAAAAACAAAAATAAGAAAATAAGAAAAAAAATAATACAATAGATAGATAAAAAAAAAAACTAGTGATACTGATAAAAAAAAGAGTAATTAATAAAAATAAGTAGACAATAAATTTCAATAAGGCCATATCTAAATGGAAAATTAAGCAGAAAAAAAATAATAAAAAAATATCTATATTTGGTGCGTTTGAGGGAAAAAAAAAGAAACCAGCTGCACCGGATTAACTAACTCCAGGCAGAACACGACGGGAAAAAAAAAAATAAGAAAAGAAAAAAAAAAAAGTTTTTCACTGTGGACTTTCAGTTCGCTGCATGAGCATTTCTAATGCGTCTTGTTTCAGCATGAGTTCGCCTTCTACGCTCCAAGACTTGTGCAGCGTAAGTCTGCAGCGCTGAGAGATTTTCTGGTGTTCGGAGTAGGAGATCCGGTTGATGCTCAGTGATGCTGGGTACTGCCTGTGGTAAGAGTTCTTATGTCTTCATACAGCGGACATTCAAGTAGGAGATGTTTCCAGTTCTCCTTTTCTCCGCAGAAACAGCTATTTGTTGTAGACAGTCCTAGCTGAAAAAGCTTCTCGTTGAGGGAGCCATGTCCAGTGACCAAGAAGGAGGATTCCAAGGTCAGCGACAGCCAGGACTTAACAGTTTTCGTTGCAGTAAACGAGGCCCCTGGAAGAAATTTTCTAGTGACGGCACCTGTTACAGAGGTATCCCATCTGGTCTGCCAAATGTTTATTAGTTCATTGTAGCACCTGAGTCTTTCGGCTTTGATGTTGCTGTTTAGATCCAGTTAAATTTCATCTATTTTAGTTTGAATTTTCTTCTTGATCCTGAAGTTTAGACCTCGATAGATGACGTACAAATCCAGTGGTAGTGTTCCGGCGATCACTTGAATGGCAGCTGTGGACACTGTCCGGCAAATTCTGTGAGTAGACAAAAGCATGCTTCGCTGGATGGAGTTAAGTTTGTCTCTCATTTTGACTAGCTTCACTCTATGAAACCACGCTCCAGCCGCATATGTCACAATAGACAAAAAGACCACTCTGTAGTATAAGGACAGAGTTTTATTTGAGTCTCCAGTCACATCTGGAAAATCTAATGATGGCCGCTGAGAATCTTTTAGCCTTGGTCCCTAAGTACATAAGATGTTGGTGGAAGCTTAGCTTGTGATCAATAATCACCCTCAGGACTTTCGTCTGTGTTAAGATCGGGAGTTACTTTCCAGAGATCTTAATTTGTGGTGGGTGTCTGAGATCCTCCTTCTTCCACTTCGCCTGCTAGGAAACACTGCGTTCAGGTATGCATGAATTTTGTGGAAATGTGGCGGAGCTCAGTTTGTTGGAAAATCAAGTCACCATCATTGTCATCCTGCAGTTGGGTATAAGGAAATTCTGTAGCATGTTCAAATACACGCATACTGTAATAGTAGCTTCTCCAAAGAAGAAAGGACCGTACACTTTGTGACAATTCATTGTGCAATAGGCCAAATTCTGCCATGATTACATTTTTGCGGTTATACTGCCATCTTCTGCTGCGCACACATTTACCGGTTGGTGAATAAAAAACTTGAAAGTATCCTCTGTCACCTGGAAGCGATTTCAGGTGTGTATCATTTATCTTATTCACAGGTAATTAGATTTGGGTTTGTTTTGTAACTGAAGTTTGTAGATACCCTGTGTATGAAATTAAGTAATTTAATTAATAAAACAACACCTAAATCATAAGGCAAGGCTTCACTTAACTATTGAGATTTCAACGCAGCGAAAAAGAATTTGAACGAAAATTGTTTTCAGTTCATTCTATTTTATTATGATTCTTTTGTGATTATTTTGTATAATTTAAAAAAAACTTTGGTCTTCTGTTGTTCTTTAAATCCCCCCACCCGTTCACCTTGAATTGTCTTAAAGGGATAGCTATGTGACACGATAACTCGATAGCATACATAAGTCTATTTTTAATTGAATATAATTATAATTTTGTTTTTCTGCTTCTAATTGAATATCATACTCGGTGGAGATGTTGGGTTTCCTGTCTTTTTCCAAATGGTTCTTTATAATCCCAGCAGGGTACAAATTTCCTGATGGATGAATTAACGAGGGATTTGTTCAGTGTTATTAGCATTAAAAGCGGGATTACTGTTAGAAATAACTGTAGTCTTGTATTGAATCAATTTCATCCATTTTCTATTTTTACCGCTGGTACGATATAAAAAGAACTAACATTTTGATTAATATGTATGTGGACTTGGCAAGGAGCCAAAATCTTCGCGACATGAATATTAATAGTTTCTGATTACCAGAATAATTAACGCTAAAAAGAAACACATGGGATAATAGATTATATTAGATGTAATCATATCAGTATTACAAAGATATACATGATGTACTTTTAGTATATTAGTATCTAAAGTTTTCTTTCTGTTCAATTTTCAGATTGCACCTGTACGTCAGATGGCGTATGTTAGAAATTCCACTTAAGTGTGTTGGTGTTAACCGAAAGCAAAGAACAGAGGTAATTTAAATTGTATAAACTTTTCTTATAAATAACTATGATAATTTTCCTGTACAATAATTTGTAATAAGCATCGTTTCATTTAATATTTATATACCCGTACTGTATATACGAATAATATATTTTTTCATTATGAATTAATTCTTTCGGTTTTAGCAGTTAATCATTGGAAATATACATATGCTACATATTTATTTTATTAATAAATAAAATATAAATAAATGTTTATTACTTGGAGGTATGAGTTAGTGACTAAATACAAAAATAATATGATGGCACTGAAAAATAAAATTAAGAAATTCTCAGGAATATACATTAAATAATTATTATTGTTAAATCAATTTTATTAACCATTTTGGTTCACCCCGAGAAAAGCATGCTGTCTAGTGCAAAAGCACAATATTACGAACATACTTGTATAATAACAATAGAGCCATAGTAGTTTGCTGTTTGCTATAGGATTTAAAATTATTTGTCGTTGTTGTTATTAGTTACACTGTTACCTTTCATTTGTGGAAATAAAAGCAGCATTCATAGAGTGTTGTTGAACGTTACTGATAACTGATCTTTGATACAAACGGCTAAAATCGCAAACCACCGAAATATCCGTCCCCGTTTCATTTAACCTCATTTTTTTTTTATTCCCCGACAATGAATTTAATATTGTGCATTTTTTTACCATAATCTTCTATTTCAGGAAAGTGCTTCTTTCCACCACAGAATTTATTATTATTATTTTTTAAAATCATTGTTTTGAATGTTATTTCTTTTGTTATTATTTGAAGAGGAGACTTGACACATTACTGTCCGTGTGCAGCTAGCATTCGACACAGGCAAATACGCCAGTCGAAAAGCAAACATCACATGCAGTCGTCGTGTTCGCTTGTTATTTAATTCAAATAAAATCGGTTTATGTTCGTTTCAGAAGTACACTGATGATGTTTTTAGACTAAACCAAGGACGGGAACAACTTTCCCATTTGAGAAGCAAATAAGTTTATTAGTCAAAATTTAAATTTAGAAATCGTAAAAATCTAAACGGTAATGCTTAGTTCAATTTAAACATCAAATTCAAAAATTTGAGACCAAATATGACAAAAAGGTCCAGATGGTAAATAGCTTAAATCTAAAAATAAGCGATATATTCCCAATGCATTTTCATTGAAACACCTATTTCACTTTCATTGAAATATACTTATTTACATGAACTTTCAGAAATCTACCGATAAAAGTTTATAACATAAGTTGTTATTCTATGTTGGAGAGTTTATATCATAATCAGTACCGCCAATATACTAAACTGATTTGCTAATCGATGCAATTTAAATATCTGTTATAAAGTCTGCAAGTTGCAGACTTTATAACAGATATTTGAATTGCCTGGATATTTCAAGTGCCTGGAAAGCAATCATGTATCACCAAAACTGCCAAATAAATGCTGCTTTCCAAAAGTTACTTTCAAATTTCACTTGAGTTTAATGTTAAATACGATCTTTGATAATTCATCACCGTTCGCATACATATACACTGTGGGATACCAAAAGTCGTTCATCTGAGTACATTAATTTCTCACGTATATGCGTAGGCCAACATTTAACCTTCATTATGGTAGATAGCTTCCCATCAGTTATTTATTTATTATTATTATTATTTTTTTTGTTACATTTCACTGAAAATATTTTGTCAGTACGCTTTGAGGAAAATTCTTAGAGATCCTGTTGAATAGTATGATATATTTCTTGAATATACGATATCTGATGGGATGTTAATATTGTAATTAATAAATGCTTTCCCGAAGAAAACAGAGAAAATTGCATTGTTTTATACATTTTAATATATATATATAGATAAAGCTTTTTATGTCATTATTGTCTTTCGCACCGTATATTCTACATTTCTAGTTGTGACTTCTGTGAAGAGTAGATTTATGACAAATTCATCTTATTGGGTTAGGAGTTTTTATATTATCTTAATAATGATAGACATAATTAGTTTAGTGCAAAAGAACTGACAGTATTGATCCAAGTCATATTTGTGGAATGTGAGTGAAGATTGTATTGAAAAAATGCGTGGGAGAGAAAGTTAAGAACTGGTCGGACGTCTAGTGGGAAAGTACCTTCTAGGACATGGGGTATGGAGATTTGTACTGCAGATGTGGAGAAATATTGTTAACGTGCACCATGGCTTCGCCTGGGAAGAGGGCTGTAAACTAAGTTCCTTATTACTAAATACGCATATTTTTTTTACATTTAATAATTAATAAGAAAAATTATACAAAACATTTAACAGTTATTGCATAACTGAAGAGTATAATGAGCAATTGTGCAGAGAAATAGAGTGGACCAGTAAATCAGAATGTCTTATAATCGGAGATTTTAACTTTCCAGATATTGACTGTAACTTGTGCGTTGGTCACTCGCACACCAGCAAGAGTTTTGCGGATTTATTGGACGACTGTTTTCTACAGCAACATGTTCGAAAGGCAACCAGAGGGAGTAATACTCTTCATCTGATTATCAGTAATGATTCTTCATGCATTAAGAATCTGCAGATAAAGGAACCATTGGGCGACAGTAATCACAATGTATTGATGTGGGAATTATTTAAAGATGTAACTACCATCAAGGCTAAAGGGAAGGGTTTTTGCTTTCGTAAAGGTGACTACAGAGGTCTCAGACAGTTTTTAAATTCTGTACAGGGGAATCAACTGATGATGTTACCAACAGTGCATTCTAAATGGGAAGCCTTCAGGGACTTAATTTTGGAGGCTACTAGGCTTTTCATTCCAACTGAGAAATACTGTTCAGGGTTTAGTCCTAAATGGATGTCAGATGAACTAATGAGGCTAGCGGCAGAGAAGAAAAATGCATGAGATACATATAAATTAATGGGCGACATGGAAGCCTATGATAGATATAAACTAGTCTGTAATCAAGTCACAGAGGAGGTTAGGCAAGTGAAGGCAGATTATGAGAAATCTTTAGCAAAGGAAGCAAAGAAAAACAGCAAGGAGTTCTTTACTTATGTAAACTCTAGAAGGAAGGGGATGAATCACATTGGACCACTTAACATAGATGTGTTGACTATTAATGATCATGGTCAGGTATCTGATAAACTCAATGAGTATTTTTCATCTACATTCACACGTGAGGAGTTATTCAATGAGGAGAGTGCCAGAAGTTTATCAAACTTTAACAGGGCGCTAAGTTATTTTTTAATAACTGAGAGCAAAGTGGAGGAGAAATCGTTGAAGTTAAACATAAAAAAGGCACCTGGGATGGACGGGATCTAATTATGTTAAAGGAGGCAGCTAAGGAAGTAAGCAAACCCTTAGCCATAATTATGAGAGCTTCCTTGGACTCAGGAGAGGTCTCCATGGACTGGAGGTGTGCACATGTATCACCAATTCACAAAGGAGGTTCAAAAGGTGACTCAGGTAACTATGGACCTGTTAGTTCGACTTGTGTTCCGTGGAAAATAATGGAATCACTGTTTAAAGAAACATTGCAGGATCATCTAGACAAGATTGCAGTAATAGTTAAGACACAGCATGGGTTTGTCAAAGAGAGGTCTTGTCTGACCAATTTGGTTGCTTACTATGATGTGGTCACAAAGGAACTGAATGCCAAAAATAATTTTGATATCATATACTTGGATTTCAGGAAAGCTTTTGATACTGTTGCACATGGAAGGCAAATTGGAGAGGTATGGCATCAAGGGTAAGCTGCTACAATGGATAAACCGATGGTTGAGTGGGAGACAACAGAGAGTGGTAATCAATGGATACTGCTCTTCGTGGACAAATGTTATTAGTGGAGTTCTCCAGGGTTCGGTGTTGGGCCCATTGTTGTGTATATTTATCATTTTGTATATTTATCAATGATATTGATGAAGGTATATCAGGTTTAAAGTCCACATTTTCAGATGATACAAAGGTTGGCAGGGTAATTAACGATAGTAATGACAGTATGCTACTCCAACTGGATGTAGATATGTTCGCAAAATGGGCTGAAAAGTGGCAACTGGAGTTTAACATTGACAAATGCAAAGTACTGCATATGGGTAGCAATAACCGAAGAGAAACGTATCACTGGGTGGTACTACACTCATGGAAGTGGAAACTGCAAAAGACCTGGGGGTAATTGTGCAGCCAAATATGAAGTTTGCTTAATAGTGCAGAATGGCTGCCAGGGCAGGTCATGGAGTCTCGTCAATGATATATAGGAATTTTTCTAGCAAGGACAGGGAGGTGATAATCCTGTTATACAAGGCAATGGTCAGGCCACACCTAGAGTACTGTGTACAGGTCTGAAGGCCTCATTTTAGGAAGGATGTAGAGTTGCTAGAACGAGTACAAAGAAAGGCAACAGGATTGTTGAGGGGAACAAAGGGTTGCTCTTACCAAGAAAGGCTTAAGTTCTGCAAGTTGCAGCGCCTGGAAAGTAGGCACCTGCGAGGTGATCTGATTGAGGTGTATAAGGCCTTGAATAGGTTGAGCAAGCTGAATGCTGATGGGATTCTTCGTCTTGCTCAGACTAAGAACCTTAGGGGGAGCAGAGTTTCAAATTGAGGAAAGATAGTTGTAGAATAGATGTGCGGACATTTGCCTTTGGCCAGCGGGTAGTTGCTTGTGGAACAGGCTTCCATCTTTTATTGTGGAAGCTAATAGCCTAAATAAATTTAAGGCTGAGCTGGACAGGCATTTGGAATGAATGGAGGGATGAAATGGGAGGGGTTTTTGTTTGGCTGATGATGCATAAGCTTGCTTTCTTGCATCGTATGCCTCTACTAATGCTAACAGTAATAACATTCTTATTATATGGGTCTAATTATATTGCTGAATATGTTAATAAAGGTACATAAAATACCATCAAAAGCAATAGAACAAAATCGAATATCCAGGTCCTTCCCTTTCCCCATTGCATGGATATTTTTCAGAGTTAATTTAAAATTATATTTTGTGACTCTAGTTCTGCCGACCGGTCTAGCCAGGTTGGTAAAGTGCCTGCCTGGCAACCCAAAGGTGGCGGGTTCGAATCCCGCCTCGGGCTTGGATCAGAGTAGAAAATGCAAAAACTTTGGGTGGTGCAATATGGCCACAGAAGCCGATGCGCCAATAACTAACAAAAAAAAAAAAAAAAAAAATCTAGTTCGAAACTTGGGGGACGCATAATACTTAGAAGATATGGCCACAGATTGGACACACTTGGGCTAATCATAGCATTGATTAAGAGTCTTTCCTCCCGTCTCTGAACGGGATTCGAATCCAGAATTCTAAACTAATTGAAGATAGGAATGACGGCCACGCCAAAAATTTGCCTAGTTTACACACCTTGGTAAAGTTTGGTTAAGGGAGCCATTACTAATAAAACAATATTGTTTTCTACTAAATTAAATTAATACGAGATTAAATGTACTGTATTTCAGTATATACGGGGTGGTTATAAAATATGTTTCCCTATTCAGGAGACCCTAGTGTCAAAACTTTTAGAGATAGCGCTGTGAAAATCGGTGGGTATGTGAATTAGGGTATGGGGAAGCAATTTGTAGAAGAAAAAAAAAGTTCAAATTTCCGCACACCCGGGGAGAAATTGGTACTGTAAACATGAGATGGAATACTTAACTTAGGATTACATTTTAATATCAGAACTTAGAAATCTACAGATATTGTTCTATGTGCTTTCCTTTACTTGGGATGACATTCTGAAAACGGAGGACTGCATGCGACACAGTTTCGTGTAGCATCTGATTGGGGATGTTCCCTACATGCTGTTTAATGCCTGCTTTCAAATCGACAAGCGTCTGTATGCCGCCACGGTAAACTCTGCATTTCAGGTATCCCCATAGCCAGAAATCACATGGATTGAGTTAAGATCTGCTGATCAGGCTGGCCGGCAAGAACTCCGGAAAGTCTCTAGAAACGATGCGATCATTTACGAATGTTGAAAGGAGCAGTTCCTTCACTTGTCAATCAACGTGGGGAGGGGTACCATCTTGCATGAACACTACGGTCTCCAAGCATTGCCTTTCTTGCAGAGTGGGAATAACGTGATCTCTTACAAGAGCGCAGTACCGTGCACTGCTAGTTACCTTACGGGGGGGATGAGATGTAGACTCTTCAAAGAAAAATGGTCCGATTATAAACTCTGCTGTGAATCCACATCATACTTTAGTTGCTAATGCTCCTAAAAAAAAAAAAAAAAAAAAACAAATACCAAAATACCAAGTGGTATAGGATGGCCTTTATTTACCTCGAATAGTGTATATATATATAATCTTTATTGTATGCAAATGTGGTATATACAATAGACCCTTCACAGCAGCAATGCCAGGGGTTTTACATTGGCTGGTGGACAATAGCCTTGGGGAGACGGGGCCCACATCGAAGTTCGGGCTCATCCCCCAGAGCCAACAATAAAATAGAATCAGATTATTTACAGGATATATGCTTTTGACAGTATTTACAATGATATTCATATTAAAAAATAATAAAGATATTCATATTTACATTATGTTATATTAATATTTATATTCATAAAGATATTCTTGACTTTATTTACAACACATTCATAAAGATATAGTGCGTTGAACATTATTTACAATATATTGGGCATTATTATGCTGCCCTTATCAATGTGCAAAGTGCACATTGATAAGGATCTGTCTTCGGTACCTCCGATCCTTCACAAACCTACAGAGGTCGCCGTCAATTGGAAGGATTGTGGGGAGCATCTCCCTGGGGAGAAAGCGGTCACTGAGCGCTAGTCTGTTATAGTGAGCTGTGAGCGTGGGAGCTGACCTCAGTCCGGGTAGAGGGATCCTCCAGCCACACAGTTCCCAGATGCTTAGCTCCGAGATCATTCCGGTTGTCATCTTGACAGTGAGAACAAGGCGTTTTTCAAATACAAGATCTGGAAGTCGGGCAAAATGAAGTGACGTCACCATCGCAGTTGTCCTTTGCTGGGGTGGACGACGATGTTTTTGCGTGATCCAACGAAGGAGCCAGTATTCGGCGGAGTACACGCGCTTCATGCTGGTAGGGGCGGTGGACCCCCAAATTTCCGAGGCATACAGTACGACGGAGTATACTGAGGTGTATACGTACCGAGTCACATCCAGATCCCTAACGTGGAGCAGTTGTTGTTTTGTGGTCCAGCGCATTTGACAGAATTTTGCCATGATATATATGTAACAATATGAATGCATAATGATCACCAAATAATGAATTTTATAATGAAATTCGAGTTTCCTTATGTTAAGATCGTGGTTTTCTTACAGTAAGATATTCTTACTGTAAGAAAATCACGTTTTATCCCGTAATATTCATTTTATCCTTACTTCCTTTTTGTATAAAAATACACTCATGGGGCAAAAAATTATGAACACATACTAAATAGCGTGTTGAGCCGCTTTTCACCATTATAAGTGCCTGCACCCGGTATGGCATCAACTTCACGAGACTGGGGAATGTGTGGTGATATATCCTGGACCAACTCTACAAAATTGTATCCCGGAATTCGGCAATGGGCAGAGGCACTGGCGAACGCTGCGTTCCACCACATCCTACAAATGTTCGAGAGGATTGATGTAGAGGGAATTTGGCGAGTACACGAAATGCTTAGACACGATCTTCGAACCATTCCTACACTATGCCGGCCTTGTGACATGGGGCGTAGTCTTGTTGAAAAAGTCTAGTGATACCGGTCACCATGTAGGGCAAAACTTGTTCTGAAACAATGCGGAGGTAGGATCGGCGGCCGAGGGTGTGTTCAGTGGGGATGAGGGGTCCTAGTGATGTCCATGAAAACATCCCCCAGTCATGATACCAGTCTGTTATTTTTCGTCGAACTGTGCAGTCTGATCGCAGCTGTTCACCTGTTCACTATTAAATACGTACCCATTCATTGGCATGATGAAGCTGGAACCTTGGTTCACCAGACCAGGCAACTATTTCCCAGTTGTTGTCTAGTAACTGTGCTCTCGTATCCACTGCAGGCGAAATTGTCGATGATGGTCGGTCAGTATAGGCACATGGTCGTCTACTCTGTAGGCCTATCTGCAAAAGCGTCAGTTAGATGATGTACTTAAGAACGTTTCTTTGTGCGACCTGGCTGTACTCTGCCGTTAATTGAGGGACCCGTTATTGTCCTGGACAGCACGTACTAACCGCCTTTTACTTCGACTGTCAACCAGTGGTGTCTCCCGTCCGGCATGTTGGGTAATTGTGTGCCCCTCTTCGGACCATTCCCGCCACACCTTCGGTATGGCAGCCCTCGAACAGCTGAGAATGCCTGCGGTTACTGCCCCCTCCCCGCCTTTCTATCACCTCAAATCATTACCCGTTTAAATTCCGTCAGATCCTTCCCTTTCCCCCATTGCACAGACTTGTACTGACGAACTGACAGGCACCACACCCGTGCCGTTACTATATATGCTGCGCTAGTCGGTGACGTCACTCCTAGGTAATGTAGAATGTGTCCGCTCTTGGAGACAGTGGTGGTCATAATTTTTGCCTTGTGTGTGTGTGTGTATTAATAGATTTATTTTTTATTTAAAATGAGGGTTCCCAAAGCCGGATTAACCGAGGTGCTGTTGCAGAAATTCCACGGTCGCCTGGGATCAGGGAAAACGCGATTTGATTGTTTTGCGCAGGGTTCTCCGGACATACATTAAGGCTCTTAAGGGCCTCTAATATATGTGCTTCACGGCCTTATACTACCTAAATTTGGCATTGGGTGTCCCAGTACTTTTGTTCATATAGCGCAGTTTAGATAAGAATGCGTTTCTCACAATTTGACTACTTTATTTTAGTAGGAAGGATAGGTTATTTTATTTGAATAGGTTATTTGAATCACCAATTAATTGTTTTGATATTTTCTTCTTTTTTATGTGTTGATTTTAAGTGTATCGGCGATTTATGCTATATTGGGCTGAGTGTATATGTCTGCATAAATGGGTGTTCGCGGAGCCGAGTTAGCCGAACTGGCTAACTAGAGCCCCGATTGAAGAGCCTATATAAATATCTCGTACTCAGACATCTCTAAACGAGTGACAATTGGCGAAGCTATTACACGGCGACAGAGGTTTGTGTGTTAATGATGTACGGAAGGGCCTGCGGTAGTGCGCAATCAAATGAACGGATGTTAAAATGCTGTATTCATAATACACGTGCATTATTAAAAATTACTGTAATATAATATTAATGTTGTGGAATACGACCTGAGATTAATAAAGTTATTGATTAATAATTAGAATTTAAATGACAAGTTAGTATGTACGCAGTGCGTTAATTTCAGGCGCGTTCGATTTTTTTCCTTTAAATTTATTGATTTTTTTTTTTTTTTTTTTTTTTTTTGCGTTCTGTAATCTTGTTTAATAACAACTGTATACAACCATTCAGTTTAATTACAACTGTATACAACCAATCATTCGGTTTAATTACAACTGTATAATATTTATTACTTTCCGTCCCTATTTTTTTTTTTTTTTTAATCTTTTCACACGATACCAGTTCACGAGTCATGCATAACAATACATGCGAAGCGTGCACGAATTGTCCAAAGTTAACAGTGCTGCTTTAAAACTACGTTTAATCTACGAATTTCTTTTTTATACAAATTATATAGAAAAAAGAAATAGTACTTGTTGAATTTCTGTTTGTTCGATGTTAGTGAAATTTGGAATGCCTCGACAAATACTTTAAAAATATTATAAAACACTAAAATATAAAATTTCATGAAAATTCGTCCACCGGGAGCCCCTCTGTTACATGCGGGTGGAGACGCACAGAAATGGTGAACATAGGTGCATATATATATGCGCAAACGCCCATAAAATTAAAAGTCAATTAAAATGAGCGAAAAGTCATATAAGAAGATTAATGCATAAGAACAAAAGCACTTTTCTTATTTTTAACAAACTATATTTTTTATGTTTTGCTTGTTCTCTTTCAGAGTTTATGTAATTTATCTTAATCTGATGCCCTCATGAACACTTACATATTCAATTAAATTTTAATGTCACATTGTCTATATTTTCTTTGAAAATAATTTCTTTTATTATGCTGTGTGCGTATTAAAGGATTCTTTTTGAAATTTGATTAAGTGTTCTTTTCTAATACATTTGCGTTGGAGACGAAATAATTTCTTCGTCCACGCGTGTTATCATTTTCGCCACCTTAGGAAATTACAATTACAACCTGGCTAACGTAACTGAGATGGCCATTAGACCCAAATAATTTCCACAGGTGAGTATATGATTACAGCGTAACGCAACTTAGCATGAGGGCAGCCATCTGAGTAGAATGATTTCTCTGCATGAACGCCTAATTACAACGCAGTGAGGCCTTGACATCTTTAGCGTTCAGCACTATCCGTGATGGAGCATCATCCTAAACAAACAGTTCGCCTCTAAGTGCCACTAGTTGCTATATTTTGTGCTCGACAAAGACGGCAGCCCAATCCGCGCGCAACGATAACTGCCGACCAGCTCCTGCAGTAGACTCTCATCTGACGGCGTCGCTCTACAAGACGATCAATTTTCTCGAGACGCGGCTCCGACCAGGCCAATGGCAAAGAGACTGCTTCAGTCACCCTGGAGCCTATGGGATTTAGGCGGAGAGTGGAGGTCCGCCTCTAACGCATCGGAATTTAGCAGGTTCCGTTCATCTAGTACTGTGATGGAGATGTGCGTCTCGAGGAACTCGCTCGCTATTATGAATAGCCCAGGGAAATGAATGGAAAATAATTAAGGCGTGATGGATGGAGGCAGCAAAGTATAATCGCCAGCTTGGTCATGCCAGGGGATGCATTACAGCAGTTCATCGTGCCGTCTAAAGAAGCCTAGCCGTGCTATGAGTTGGAGGCGCTCAGTAAACACCTACCGGATCTGTGTTACGTAAACGCACAAAAACAGAAGCTGGAGCGAAGGAGCTGATGACAGGCCCTGTACAATAACTGGTGTATTTTATCAGCACTCTTATCAAGTCAGGCGATAGGCCCAAATCAGCAGAAGTATTAGTGGCTTCTTTCTGTAGATTAAATCCCTCCTAGATGAATCCACTGAAGAGGGTGACACAAGGTGTCGGCTAACGCGTACATCTCAGCTTTCTGACGCCTACCATCCGATACAGGGCGGGTAATGAAGGCTTATGATGATTACCAGAAGTTTACGTGTGGATGGTATTACGCCATTGTCACACAGATTTGCTCATGACGCACTCTTAATTAAAACCAGAACCACGCCAAAGCCTCTTGTTGTTCTCGCTTGCCTTCACATGCTAATTAGGAGCCCAGTAACGCCAGCGTCACATAACAATTACACTCTTGGTCTATCTGAGCTGGGGAAGGGGAGGGGGCGCACCTCTAAGTTGTTAGCTATGAGGCGAGGATTCTTATTTAATCTTATGTCGGGTAATGCTATTGTTAGGTGTCTTGCACGACATTGTTAAGTTAGTTTATAAGATGATAATCTAGGGAGGTTTTTCTTCCTTCTTTTCATTATTGGCTTCTTGATTGAACGATGCAAAAGGCTTACACCTACTTAAAGCGTGTCCATTCTTCTGGATAAGTCTTAATTCCTTTTTGCTTTCTTGCGAAACCTGTAAGTTTAGCGTAAGTTATATGTCGTCTACTGCAATACATCGCATAGAATGCACCTTTGCAGATTAGTTCTCAGATGTTCAGACCTTTTTAAATTAGCGAATTCAAAGAGCAGGGAATAAGTTAATTCATCATTTCATCCTAAATTAAAGCTCGCTGAATTACAGTAATGAGACTTTCCGTTTTCTTTATTTCTTGTGTATAAATAGCTGAAAGACAGTATAGTGCGAGTTTACAAAAGTTTCTAAGCACAGATTTAAGGATGTGGTCTTGAATGCTCTTCAGATTTTTCCGTGAGTGAATTGTGTAGCATCCTTTATTTGGGCATTGAGAACGAACATTGTTTTGCGCACAAAGGACGACATATAGGAGAGATGTGTTGCTGTTCAACATTGATTGACCAGAGGATCAGGTGATATGTAGTTGTGAATTACTCCTCTTGTAAGATTTCGCCATTTATTAATTTACCTTTGGTTTTGGTAATCAACAAATATAGTATTTCCTCCTTACAATCCCGCATTTACATTATAATACACATAGTTTCATAATAATCCGTATTAGATTTTTCCATAAGCACTACTACCCCTTGGCTCGATAATCGAGGCCATGTTTCTAATAAATAAATTTCCATTTATGCTGTACGCCATGCCGATAGAGGAGTTTACATTTTCATAGTAACTGCTTTATGGCAGCAGATAAATCAACAGTTAGTAATGGGCTGTGCATTATTTGTATTTATTTTTGTGATTGCTTACGGCAAGTGTGGCCAACTTCTTTCAAAGGACGAGCCAGTTGAAAATCAAAAAAACTTCTTAATATCCAGTTGTGTTTAATTTTCGGGTTTTAAATTGTGCAAAATGCTTATTTTTCACTTTTGTATCAGATAAACTGGATTAAACATAAATTATAATATCTTTAAACTAATGGCGTTAAAAATTACCGGAAAAGCGGAAGCAGTATACCGGTTATATATACAGTTTGTAAGATATCATGCGGGCAACTTACACTTGAATTTGAGAGGAAACAACGAATGCTGCGTTGATTAGTTTCAAAATGCACTTTTTTTAAAAAAAATTATATTATCTTGGGCAATTACAATTCAAAAGATATTATACTTGGTTAGCGCTGTTAACTGATAGTACAGAAAAACTTAGTACAGTACTTAGTGTCTATGAATGGAAAGTATTCCTTTGTAGACCGGTGGCAGACGTTGTTCCGTTTGTCAAATGCTGTGGCATGACTGCCGAAATGTTACGTTATTGTACCAATTTTTTTCTCTATTGTATTTTACTTATTATAATAGATTTAAAATAAGTACAGATAAATAAACAAATAAAGTAAAATTATTAAAATAAATTTATTTTAATTGAAACATAATTATTTTATTTTAAAATAATCATTTATTTTAATTAAATGATATTATTTTAATAAGTAGTCGAAATAATTTTTTGAATATTGTAGTTCAAGACAGATTAAAATAGGGCATTTTAAAACTATCCAAAAACAGTGTTCACTGTTGTCTCTGCAATTTAAAAAAAAAAACAAAAAAAAAAAAAAAAAACAGAATTTTTATGTCAATATAAAAAATAAACTGAAATACTCGTGCGTTAACATTGATATTTCCATTTTTTTTTTTATGCGTGTTCCCATCACACACACACCTACCTATTATCTTCACCGTGTTCGCCCGTCTGTAACAACTCGATTTCTAGCGGACAGATTTTTGTGAAATTTTATATTTGGGTCTTTTAAAAAATTTGTCGAGCCATTCGAAATTTCATTCAAATCGTATAAATAGAAACTGCCAATTATTATTTCTTTTTTTCCATATAATTTGCATGTAAAAAAGAAATTCACAGATTAAATGTAGTTTTAATCCAGTATACGCTTCGTGTTATGTAAGACCCGTTTTTTTTTTTTTTTTTTTTTAAATGTTTTGGCATGCAATTTTTACGGCCGGATGCCCTTCCTGACGCCAACCCTCACCCTTTATCCGGGCTGGGAATATACGGTGGTCATTCCCTGACCTACCACATCCTCCGTATTTGGTGGGTACGGGCTCGAACCCCGATCTAATCAAGAAGCGTGTGCTATGCACTACTGCTCCTGCCCACCTGGCTATGTAAGACTCGTTTACGTGGCGTAAAAAAAAGAGTATATCGGAGAAGAGTTATAAATACAGTTATAATTAAACTGAATGGCCAAGTTTAGAGAACCTAAAACTATACAGTTTTATTATAACTTAATAGTTATAATTTTAGTAATTAATTGATAAGGAGATAACTATATTTAATTTTCATTTCTATCACAGAAAATGTAAAAAAAAAAAAAAAAAAAACCGCTGGTGACGGCGACAGAATTCAGGCCCTAGGGCTCGATAGTTGTTGTTTTTGGTTTTTAGGAGCATTAGTAACTAAGGCCATATTGCTCCGTGGATATGCGGTGGTCATTCCCTGACCTTTCCGCATCCTCCATATTTGGTGGTCACAGACTCGAACCTTGGTCTAATCAAGAAGCGTGGGCTACGCACTGCTGCTCCTGTCCACCTGGCTACGGAGGCGCCACGGGGCTCGATAGAAACAAATACAGTTAACCTCGTAGTCAACCTAAAGTAATTAATATCGTTTTTAACACCGATACATCTGTTCATCCCTCGATGCAAAGTTTCTAATAGAGTGACCTGCTGTCTGATGATGGAACCAAACGCAGAAAATCGTAATTACTTTCTTGTACCGGCGGCCTTCGTGAATAGCACAGTTGGTATTATTACTGTCCTCGCCACACCAAATGGAAAAGACCCTAGTTCGAGTCCCGTCAATGACGCGAGGAATTTTTTTTTGGGAATTTTTCACAACATGGCCGAGTTCATCGTCTCAGGCAAGGGTAGCATGGTTTTTCATTCCGGAAACTGAAGTTTTTCATTCAGCAAACAGAAAATCGACCACTGAACACATGCAATTTACGGACAAAAAATATACAAGGTGATTCAGGAGGAATAGTAAATATTTTGGGAGGTTATAGTATCGATTATTCTGAATAAAAAATTTCGTATAGACGTGTGTTCAATTCTCAATGGATACGGAGACACAGCTGTTTGAAACTGGCGCACCCAAAGCCATTATGAGAGTTATTAAAGAACGATAAATGACTTATTGTTTGTATTTATTGACTTTTTGAATGATACAAAACATAAATAATTGACAAATTTTTTACAGTTTACAATAAATGTTCGAAAATCCCACTTCCAACCTCAATGCACTTTGCAATTCTTGTGGTAATATGACGTTTTGTTCTTCTGGCGTTCCTTTATGAGGGCAGCAGTATCCAAAATGCGAGCAAATTCGTCTCTTGTATTCACTTTTTCTTTGTATACTGCGCTTTTCATCCATCCCCACAAACAAAAATCTAACTGTGTGAGTTCTTGGAGACCTTGGTGGCCAGTGAACGGGACCACCTTGGCATCGTTCAGGAAAAGTTGATCTAGATATTGTATCACCAGAAAGGTATAATGTGCAGGAGCTCCGTCATGCTGAAAGTACATACCAAACCCTATAGCCAAGGGAACATCCTCCAATAGTAGTGGAAGTTCGTTTTGCAGGAATTATAGGTAAATGGGCCCTGTAAGACAATTTACCCACCGAGAAAATTCTAATCGCTGGGCTGGCGTCGTCTCTTGGTTGAAGGTGTTGCACCCGCTGTATGTGAAATGGATACATGCTGTGCTCACGCAATGTTCGCCATACTCTTGTCTGTGGAACACCGATACGCGTAGAAATTCTTCGTATGCTAATACCAGGACTATGTTCTACCGACTGAAGAATGTGTTCTATTTCATCCATAATTTGTTCATTTGCACGTTCAGAAGAAATATGAGAGCTGGGAATTGTGCCAGTTTCACGCAGTTTGGTGTAAATCCTTTATTATGCGGTTAGGAAACCGTTGACGGTATTCTCTACAAGCAGCAGTGGCACTTCCGCCACAAAAACCATATCGGCATATTCAGCATGTGTAAAGATGTGCGACATTCTTCAGAACACTTCTAACACCAAACAGTGTGAGGTTATAACTGCTTCTTGGTCACATCTGATTCAGGGAGCTGTACGTTTTTAACCAATTTCAAACAGCTATATTTCCTTATCCATTGAGAATTGGACACACGTTTATATGAACTTTTTTACTGAGAATAATCGATACATAACCTCCCAAAATATTTACTATTTCTCCTGAATCATCCTGTATGTACTGCGCGATATGGTCTGATTCGCTGATGCGCTTAAAACTCTGCAACAACCAACCTTTCGGAGAACAACGAAAGTGATGAACAACGGGGCCGATCAACCTCCATTGTATTGACTTAAATGTGACATGTACTGCACAAAAGATATATTCTAAAGGAAGGGAAAAAATTATGTGCGTAAAAAGTACAGATGTTCTTTAAGATCGCATTTCTCTTTTAATAAATTATAAAAATAACTAATTAGAACAATTGGAGGCTTAACCCAATCCTATATTAATTCGTGTCCCAGAGCCACTAATGTTTTTCTCCATATCTAAATTTCACGTAATGTAAGCTATATATGTTTAAAAAAAAGCGTCGGTTATTTCCCAAAGAACTCAGATACTGTGGCATCATGTTTTCGGCTATTTTATATGCTTTTCTGTGTTTTTGCAGAGTTCTTTGTAACGGGAATATGCATTTAATGCGATCACGCCATTCCAGTACTAGGATTAAAAAATTCTTCCTTAACACACATGCCAAATTTTTACTTGACACATAAATAAACTTCATTATAGAATTTATCCGGCCTCTTATTTACAGCGCTTATCTCGCCGCTTGTTGAGTCCAGACATGATACTCTTATGTTATGCTGATCATATGAAACTCCTCACACTGATTTCTCCACATGATGATCTTATGATAACAGCATCAATTAACAATATACTCCTGGAATTTGCAAACTACCTCAACCAGTTTGGACTAAAAATAAATCCAGAAAAGTCTGAATTTATGATATTCTCATTAAAGAAAACGCCTTCCTATATTCAGCCAACACTATGCAATTCCCCTATTCCCATCGTCAAGAAACATACTGATTTGGGGGTTGTTTTTGATCCTAAGCTCTGTTTTGGTAACCACATGGAAAAGCTGCTCACCCAGGCAGCTCGACTCCGATGGATGGCCAAACAACATTTGCATTATATTAATGAAGTAACGACCACCAGAAGATATATAAAAAGCACGGTATACTCTCCACTTCTATATGCTGCAGAAGTAGGGGCATCTGCCGCCCCTAGCACAATTCGACCACTCTTTTCTACTGAGTTTTGGCTCTTAAAATGGGCCATAAACAAACATAAACTTCCTCCACAGTTAAGGACAACTGAAATGGCTAGTTTGATAAAAATTCACAGGCTTTCCACGCTGATTAGGGTGAAATGCCTTACCACAACTGTAAAAATGATCACTGGAAAGATCTCGGCACCATCATTCTAGGACCTGTGCTCTTGGAGAGTCCCTCAGAGCGACTCCAACTCTATGTCCACATCTCAGCCGTCTCCACCTATCCGATAGGTTTCTGCCATATTAGCTACTTTCATGTGCCAAATCTTTGGATGCTGACCTTAATAAGATTTCTAGTGATAAGGAGTACAGACGCCGCATCCTTAAATTGTACTTCTCTACCCCTGATTCTTCTCCTTGAAGCTCGCCTTAACGCCGCAGTCCAGCAATGCGACATGAAGATGGCTTACCAACCAACCTTGCAGTTTTCCACCTATATATTCTTTGTACATTGTGATGTTTTTAATTGTATTATACTTTGAGTGTTGAGCTGTATTTACTTTTTATTCGTTCACATATGTATTTTTATATTTAATTAATTTCTTTGTCTTACATATTGTAATATTACTGTTAACCCCTGGCCTTGTGGCCGTGAAGGGCTTATTGCAATGTATTCATTGTATTACTATTATTATTATTGCAATAAAGATTTTTTTTATATTAATTTTATTAATGCAGTCAAATCTCTTGATAGCGACCCTATTTTTAACGTCCCACATGTTATAACGTCCTATGTGGTTGGTCCCTGACAATTCGTCATTAACTTAATGCTATTTTATGAACAATCGATATAACGCCCTTCCGAATAACGACCGTTTTCTCATTTCCTTGGGGTAGTTATGTAGTTTCGACTGTAATAGTAAGACGTATTAAAAGATCTGAAGATATTTTTAGGTTTTTTTTTTTTATTATACTGACAAAGATATTTAAATGATTGAAAGTAACATTACGGTTGAAATGAAATTTTGATTTTTATACTGCGAGATATGCATCATAGCCCATTATGGACGTGTTGGTCATAATTCAGTGATCACTGAGTAAGTCTTGATGTTTGACAAACTCATCCCCATCAATTTTGATGAAATTCGACAAAGCGAGTTTAATGAAAATCGAAGGGGGTGAGGATGAAAATGATCATTTTACTTGCTGATTTGAGGTGGGTGGAATTACCCTAGACAGGATAACCCAGATTAACATCCGTACTATTGCCGCTAATTAGGTCAGAATGTGTCTGCAATTCTACCCAGACACGATAGGAGGGATTATGTGCTTGAATGCATTGTAGATTAACTCAAAACTAGAAGGAATCTGCAAGGCTTTTGGGGAAAAATTTTTATCAGTGTGTCCTTGCAGGTGGAAGGAATATATTTTGTAGAGACGGTATTCATTTGAACGAAGGTGGTGCAAGGGTTTTTGCTATTATCATTGAGGATATCTTAAGGGTTCAGGGAAACTTCTAGTTGGAGTGGAGAACAGTAATATAGACACGCGTTTATCTGATGATATGGATCAAAGTAATGGTTACACACTTTTCAAGAATTCTTTTTGCCAACACCCGATATTGCCAAGATGTTCTAAGGGTGACAGTGTTTCAAATGAACGCGAAGATAAAGATAGGGAAACGAGCCTGAACTAAGGAGTGTGTCAGGATGGTAACTATAGAAGAATAGTAGAGTATTAAACTACAAAAGGATGCTTAAGCCTTCACTTTGTGTACAGTAATGGTAGGAGTGTTGTCAAACTTGTATCACCCGGAAGTTGGGGGATAATGAGTTTCACTATGTTATGTGCAATGTATTTGGGGAAGATAGAAGGGCCGCTTTTGATAAGAAGCATGATGTGTCTTATCAAAAGCAAAGGTGTAGTTGGAGTCATTTACGGACCAGAAGATTGTGAAGTGTATGAGAGTTTACAAGCAGATGGAATGGGCGAGTAAGTGTGAATGTCTGTGTTATTATAGGTGGTTTAAGTTTGATCCTAATTGATTGTAATAACTGGGAGGGAAACTCATGATGGGAACCAAAATCTTTAAATAAACTGGATGATTATTATTTCTACCAACATATTAGATGAAATACTAGGGGTGAGAATATTTTAGACCTCTCATCACTTACTAATCAGATGACATCACAAGGCTTGCAGTACAGGAACTGTTGGCAGGTAATAACCATGCAATCGTTAGGTGGAGGATGTTGCCGTAGTTAAAGGTAAAGGCACAGGATTTAATTTCAGAAAAGGAGATTGACAGTTTAAGATGCTATATGGCATCTGTGAATTGGGAAAGATTGCAGAGATAGGACGAAGGCGAATATATTAGAATTATGGAATATTTTTAAAGCAATAATCACAGAAGCCATGAATGGATATATACCTCTTAGAAAATATAGCACGAAGAGGATGCTGTGAATGAATGCGGAGCTGGCTTGTCTAATAGAGCAGAAAAGAAGGTATGGGATAGTTACAACCCAATGAAAAGTACTGAAGCCCATAACAGCTACAAGTTGATTTGTAATAGTGCCACAGAAAAGGTTAGGGCGGCCAAGTTTGAGAATGAAAAAGCTCTGGCTAAGAGAGCAAAGAATGAAGTTTTTTTTTTTTTTTTTTTTTTTTTATGCATGAATACAAATAAGTAAATGAGTCAAATCGGACCCTTGTGTACTGAGTGTGGGAAAGTCACAGATAAATTAAATAAGTACATTGATCATTACTGATAAAAGACTCCATGCTGATGAGAGCCTTGCGAGTGAAACTGGAGAGCTTGAAATTAGCGATATTAAAATTTAATAAGCGCAGTTATGAGATATTTAGACAGAAGTGGCATTCTGAAGGACATACAACATAGTTTTACAATCATGGTTATACAATCATGTTTAACTAACCTGGTTAAACATGAATGCAAGGACAATATCCCAAATGACGATGGGCTGCACACGCGGACGTATGGAGTTCCACAGCAGACGACCCTAGAGACAAGATTCTCCTCACCATTGATCATCATCAACGGAAAATACTGTGGTGCCAACAACACGCTGGTTGGACACTGGAGGACTAGAAATGAGTGTGCTGGTTGGATGAGTCCAAATACTGACGTAGCCCAGTGGTCAGGAGCGAGAGTGCATAGCACGCGTTCCTTGAGTGGACCGGGGTTCAAGCCCGTGACTACTAAATACGATAAATATTTATATTGACGATTTATTGTAAACTCTACTGACTTGGTTGTCGTGCCGGAGTATAAACAGAAAATTTATTTACCTGGTGTAACAGACTCCTTCATGTGTGGCGCAAGCAACACGAGACCATGCACTCATGCATTGTGTCTACTATCCTTGCAGGTGGCAGTGGTTACTTAATTTGGAGCTTGATATATTAACAGACATAACTAGGGCCTTTCCCCTCATGTGTATGGACCAACGTTTCACTAGTGAAGTCTACCTGCAGCTTTTAGAAGACTATATGCAACCCGTCATGTTGCATTTTTTCCCGAACAGAAACGGCATCTTCCAAGACACCATGTCATTGGGCCCGCAGTGTGCACGAGTTGTTTGAGGACACAGTAAAGATATCAGCCATGATTGGCCTCCAAATTCACCTGATCTTAATCCAATTGAACACCTGTGGGATGTTTTGAAACGGGAAGTGAGGCGTACGGACAAGCAGGTGTCCTCTATTCTGACATTGTGGAAAGCTTTGCAGGCGACATGGCTGCAGATCCTTACAGACATCTTCAGACATCTGGTAGAGTCAGTGCCTAAGAGGACAGCGGCTGTGATCCGTACGAACGGTGGCCTAACACGATATTAAGTAGGTGGTCATAATTCAGTGATCACTGAGTGTATATACTGTGTACATTTATTTTTTTATTATATTTTTATATATCAATCCTTTTTTGCAAGAATTTTTTAAATACCGTAACCACAGTAACTATTAAAATAGTTTATTACAATTAAAACTTACAGTTAACACAAATGAACAGAAATATAATAAATCGTGGCGTGCTAAATTGTTACCCGAGAAAGGATGAAAGAAGATTATGAGTGTGATTTTTGAACTTGGTCATTTTTTTACAAAAGTATCAGTGTTTTGCGAAATAATTGTAGTGGGTATTCATAATTTACTTTTCAAGCTAATGATCTGCCAGCCTCGCTTTTGTTTTTGATTTTACGTATTTAATTTTGGGAAAGGGTTGCCATGTTTATGCGTAGCTACACCCGATTATGATTATTTTTAGAGATGTCAGTGGGGAAGGTCACACGGGAAGATATGGTCCTATTCCGAAATTAAAAAAAAAAAGACAGAAAACAAACAAAACTAACAAATAAAAAAAAAAAAAAAAAAAAAATCTGTCAGAAACTACATGAGTCCCGGAAGGTTAAAATGCTTTTGAAGAAAAGAAATAGACTTAACTCCAGTTTATTTCGATTAGTTATTCTTAGCAAGAGGGCCAGGCTCGAATCCTCGGGATTAGAGGACTTCTGAAAGATCCCATTGATGTGATGTAGTGAGCTAATTTCAGGCAGTTGAGGGAGGGGTTATCTCTCTTGAGTTATTCGGTGCAAATCTCCCGGCGAACACATCGACTTATACAACAGGGTATGTACTCGTTAAATCCATATGAACTGCAGTAGACGACACGAAAAATGATGGAAAATGATGCATGCGTAATTAAAAAAAAAAAAAAAAAAAAAAAAAATCGACCAACCCATCAGGAAATTAAATGGCTGTAACACGTTATTTACTGGCAAAGTGACAATATTCGTTACCGAAATCACAGTAGTGCAGTTCTTTTAAAAATTATTATTCACAATATATTTTTGTAGATTATAAGTTTCATAATTAAATTTACTAACATGGCTGAATTATTTTCAGCGTCAATAAGTTTAAAGGTTCTCGGCTAATATCTTTATTTTTTCTCCCAAATGAGTTCAGTTAGATTAAAGTTGCAATGGTAAGATGGTAACCAAATAACTGTGTATGCGTTCATTGAAGGTATTTCGTCAATTGCATATATTTGTTCCTCCTTTTTATGCTGTTTTACCCTCTCACGCAGATCATGTTTAAGCATGATCAAAGAATTCCATGACGGGTGAGGTTTTCTAATGTTTCGTGTTTTTTTTTTTTTTTTTTTAGCTTGTTGTAATACGGTGAGTTATTCATGATGACGGAATTATTCAGAATTTGTTTACATCTCTTTCACTGTAATAATTATTGGAGTTAGTGCCAGATCCAAATAACAACTTTGCATTTTGTGTAAATCTGCTTTCATTACTTGCATGTAATGAGTTAACGAGCTAACCTTTTCCAAGAGGTATTTTTTTCATCTTAATTTAACTATTATTATATTACTGCCTTGTTTAGAATGATGCTTTGTTCCCTCAGGTTTCATCTAAATCCAGAATTATTTTTATTATTATTATTTTTTGACACATTTTTCGTCTCTGTGTCCTCAGTAGCACAGTGGTTGTAACACTGCCCTCCCGCATTGGATTAAAAAGACTTCATTTCGAAATCTGTCAGTGACGCCAGGAATTTTTATCGATGATTTTCACAGCTTTACTGAGTTTTAGTGAGCCTCAGTTACGTGGGTAGGGTTGCATGGTTTTTTGCCCAGCAAAGAGCAAATCGACCGAAGAATACACGCAATTACAGAAATAATGTATAGATGCCTTATCGACAGCCTTGACCACTGTATTCGACAAGAACATTCATTACTCATGCATCATTTCCCCCCACACCCCATCTTTTCTGGGCTATTATATGAATAGTAGAAAAACTAGTGCGCCACAAAATTAAAAAAAAAAAAAAAAAAACCACCTCGACTGAGGAAAATGAACAAGGACTCTTATTCGGGGAATATGGATTGCACGTCTCTGGTCTAAATTTCTTTCTTCATAAAGATGCAGTAATGAATAATAGCATAACATTATGTTAGTACATATTTTATACTATATATTACTATTCTGATAGCGTAATACACATAATGCAACTCGGTGCACCATCGTATGCGGCGCCTCCATAGCCAGGTAGGCAGGAGCAGCAGTGCGTGGCACACGCTTCTTGATTAGACCGGGGTTCGAGCCCGTGACCACCAAATACGGAGGATGCGGAAAGGTCAGGGAATAAACACCGCATATCCACGGAGCAATATGGCCTTAGTTGCTAATGCTCCTAAAAAAAACTAAATAACAGTGAACATAACCATCGTATGCTTAAAAAATATAATACATAATAGCAGCATGTCTGTTTCTAAGCGTTGTGCTAAGCATGTCTTTCAATTTTTAATAATAGTTTTCACTTTTATAATAGGAGATTGGCAATTTTGAATTGTTTTTTTTCTTTTATTAACCCTCCGCCTTCTTTTTCCTCCCCTCTTCACTCGTTTTTGAGATATCGGGATCCTTACACAGGCCGATAGCATCCCCCATTACTCAAGGCCAAACAGCATTCCACAGTTGGCGCTAGACTAGTGCAGAGCGTTTCAGTGATGTATAGACGGTGACCACAAGTCCAGCATTTTTAGTCACGTGATAAGGTTTTAGCCCTTCTGGATATCGGAAGTGGCTATGTTGCTTTTTTTTATTATTTAAAATAACAACCAAAAGCCTCAGACAAGCCACAAAAAAGCAACATAGCCGCTATCGATATAAATAAATTTATGTTCAGTGGAAGATGAATTATTATTTAATTTAAAATTATATTATATTATCATAATTTAAAACTTATTTAATTTTTGGAGGATTGCGTTGTAAACTCAGTTTGAGTTTCAATAAAATAGGGCCAGGCGACAACTTTAATACTCGCACTATAGCCGAAATTTTTTTACATTTTTCTTCCCCAGTTTTTAACATAAAAACACCTTACTTCATAAATAAATAATTTATTTAATAATTTTTATGAGTATACAGACTAAAAGACATAAAATATTAAAAGTCATATCATTCTCATTACATTCTACTAATACACAATGCTGTTATAGACTTAAATTCTACTCCGTTCTGAAATAGTCATGTAACTGATAACAGCGTTTTCTCAGTACATAATTCTTAATAGTGGTCATGCAATAAATGAAGGTATTCACTATCACTCTGACGTTCTTAGCATACCATCGTATGCATAAAAAATATAATACATAATAGCAGACGTGCTGCTATTATGTACAGTATTATATTTTTATTATGTATCATACTGTACCACTGCACAGAGGCTGCGATACCATCCTCTTTCAGGTAATGCACAACTGGAGCTTCCGCATCCACCTCAGTCCAAGTAGCGAGGTCATTTTCTCCAAGACTGCAACCGAGTACGTTACAAGCAGCCTTTTATTCTTGTTCTGAAAATGCTGCTAATTGAATGTTATTATTAGTGATCTCATCTTTTTCAATACATTTTTTCCAGCAATTTTAAATTGTTGTTGAGCTTATTTTCTCTCATGCTAATCCAAAATTATACAACCTCCTTCAGCATTAATGTTTTCAGAAATTCTAGAAAAAAAAAAAAAAAAAAAAAAGAAATTCTAGAACTGGAGACTAAGCATGGGTTTCCACCATTTGAAGCCTCCAATAAGCAAAGTGGTGGTATTGCACTGGTGCCTGACGTAGCCCAGTGGTCAGGAGCGAGAGTGCATAGCACACGTTCCTTGATTGGACGGGGGTTCAAGCCCGTGACTACTAAATAGGATAAATATTTGTATTGACGATTTATTGTAAACTCTACTGACTTGGTTGTTGTGCCGGAGTATAAACAGAAATTTTTTTTTTTGTTGAGAGTCATCTAGTATTGCCTGGTAACACACAGGGGCGGCATTAATCCTGGTGGCGTGCGCCATACCCCACCCCTGCTTATGTTGGTTCTCACCTGGGTGGTTGCCTCCACTATGTTGGGTGCTGCATTTCAGTACTGTACTCGCATATCGGAGTTATACCCAGAGTTACTAACAGCCCCACCATCGTGAATTTGCAAGCAGAGGATTTGATTGTCACTGACCAGCCTGACTTCGCCGAAATTTTGTCCACTTGACTTGAGTGTTCACCTGAATATCAGTTCCATCATCGTTTTAGACTCCCAGGTAGAAAGCCCAGCTTGACATGCCTGAGAGAATGTCTGTGACAACCTCAAGGAACAATTTAAATCTTATATCTTGGTGCCCTAGAATTTACGGTGTTTTGAGAAAACTGAATCAAATTTGGTCCTTGAGGTTGTCACAGAACAGACATTCTCTCAGATATGCCAGACAAGCTGTACTTGCTACCTGGGAGTCTAAAACGCTGATGGAACTGATATTCGGGTGACACTCAAGTCAAGTGGACCCAATTTCGGCGAAGGCCGGACGGTCTGTACCAGCCAAATCCTCTGCTTGCACCTTCACGATAGTGAGACTGTTAGTAATCCTGGGTATAACCTCCATGCACAAGTACATGGTGGGTGACCACCCAGGTGTGAACCAACGTAAGCAGGGGTCGAAGTATGGCGCCCACACCACATGGAGGAACGCCGCCCCTCTACAAATGTTACCAGGCAGTACTAGGTGGTAGATGACTCTCATCAACCGGTGAAATACCACCACTTTGCTTATTGGAGGCTTGAAGTGGTGGAACCCATGTTTAGTCTCTAGAGCTAAGTTCCGGTCAACCCCTTCCCTATCCCTTCCATCATGCAGTATGATTGATGACTTTTGAGGTTATGATGAACGTCGTGGCGAGATCCAATATTTCTTACATTTCGAGGGTACAGCTCTAAAATGGTGTTCGCAGGCCGGCCGCTAGTTAGTACACCGGACCGAACCTATTGGTAACTGTCTAGGAGGCTTCCGGATCAGCTAGTGTGTAATCATGCTACCTCTGCTCTGTCAGATAGTGACTTGAGGGAGTCCGAGTAGTGTGTATGTGGGGAGCATTGTCGAGGCCACGTTTGTCAAGGATCTGGGTATATTCTTACCACGTGTCCGCCATATCCAAAAACTTCATTACTTCATACAGCATGTCCCATCCACTTTTTCTTACTATTGAATACACCGTGAATTGTCAAACTAATAGAGCAAGCTTATCTGCGAAAAGATCTAAACCTCCCAAGCACTTCCTAATTCATTTCACAAATATACTCAATTCTAATCTCAACGATGTCCATTTCCACTTGCAGTCTGTCAAACCCAATGTACTTTTTTGACAGAATCTCAGTTATCTGTTGATTCAACTACTGCTCATCTCAGATGCCCAAATTATTCGCTGTATGATTCCTTTCGCCTCAAAGGTGGTACTTGTGCATATGTCCGTACTGATATTCCCTGTCAGAGACTTGGCAATTTGGAATCTCCTCTCTTTGATTTTCTCTGGCTTAAAATCTCTCTACCTCATTGTGTCAAATTCATCTGTTGTCTCTACCGTTCTCCCAACTCCACTAATGACTTGGAGCTCTTTGACTTCCTCTCTTTGCAACTTGACTTTCTCCAGTCCAACTTTCCTAACAGTGAGGTAATTTTCCTTGGTGATTTTAATGTTCACAACTCCAGCTGGCTTCCGTTTTCTATTCACACCGACCCAGCAGGTTGAGATGCTGAGGCTTTTGCAATTACTAATGATCTAGCACAGATTGTTCATTTACCTACAAGAATACCGGACAATCCTAATCATACAGCCAATACGCTTGATCTTTTTCTCACAAACAACCCTTCTAAGTACACGGTCGAAGTGAGAGGTCCTTTAGGCACTTCAGATCACAACTTGGTGATTGTCTCTTCTCCAGTGGAACCTCTATCTCATGGCTATTCCCAACCTCGTGTTGTTTGGCATTACAAGAATGCAAAATGGGATGACCTGTGAGACTTCTTTTCTTCTTTTCCTTGGTCGGATTACTGTTTCAAAACTTCTGATGTCAACGTTTGCTCAGATCGTGTCAGCGAAATTATTCTTGCAGGAATGGAATCCTTTATCCCACACTCCACTTTAAAATCTCGTCCTTTATCTAAACCTTGGTTTTCCAATAAATGTGCTAAGGCTGTTCAAGAGAAGAATGTTGCATATCGTAATTGGCTTGTTTCTAATTCTTCAGTTTCATTTTCTGCCTACACCAAAGTGTAAAGCAGTTATTAATCAGTCCAAACTAGAGTTTGAACAGGCTAAGAGTAGAAAACTTGCTTTTTTGCCCTAATGGTAGCCGAGCATTCTGGTCTCTTGCCAAAGCTATTGAAGTGCGTTACTAACGGTAGCCGCATTCTCCCTTAGAGTAATTGGCATTCCAGTGATACACTCTTGTATTGCATTTATAGCTGATGGGGGGGGGGAATGGGTGTCTAAAATAATTAGTCCCTGACGAGTCCTTGTTTACAAAAATTAATCTGCTAGTGAAGATACAGGCAATTTTTTTTAGTTAATTTACCCTCTTGGAAATACGGTAGTAAGGATGCGACTATATACTGTATTCACCTTTTACAGTAACCGATATGAAATTGCTAGTTATTTGAACACACTACTTTTTTTTTTTTTTTTCCATAATTCGTTTTGGGGGACATGATCATACCCACAGTACATCCGAAACTGCCATATGAAGAAGTGCAATGTAATTAGTTTATCTTATACTGTGAAACTCGAGAAGTAAAAATAATGTTTGCTACTGTCGGATAGTATTGTGTGCAGTGAAAGCGATAATTTCTGAAATAAGTAACGTTTACGCCTCCGTGATGGATGGGACATTAAGCTTCAGGTAGAGTTATCCTGCTGATGATGATAACGCAGTCCTAATAAAGAGTCGTGTACTAATCACAGTTCGTGTGTGGCGACTTCTATTCACGGGTTTCAGCATCCGGTTATAGGCGTGTGACAGCACATACGTTGCGAGGGGGAGAGCGAAAAGACTCGTGTTTTTAGTCGGAATGTTCGCTTTGTTAGCAGCTGTAGTACCTGATTTAGCTGTAGGTGTGTGTGTGGGTGGTCACAGGGAGGGGCTGATCGCTTTCTGTGACATCGGTCTGACGAACAACTGCGACCTCATTACGTCGCCCTGATACCTTGGGCCGCTGACACAAGTGGGGTTCATGGCAACCGCCGAACAAGAGGTCAAGTTTGGGCGTGGTAGTGTCTCCGGTGCAAGAGGTGTGACCACAGGCTGACTGTCCTCTGGCGACAAATTAAACAGCAATTACGGTGTGTGTCTGTGTGCTTGCGTACATGTCTTGGTGCGTGTTTCAGTGAGTCCAGATGAGAAGAGGGGGAGGATGATGGAAGTTACTTAGTCTTTGGACCCAGTGGGTCGAACTTGCTGAACAGATGGTATGCTTAAATAACTATCAGAAGGTGACGTCTGTCTTTTAAACACAAGGGAACTCTGTCTCGTACGGAAGAACTTGTTTAATGGTTAGGAATGTTCCTTACTGCCATTTGAAAAAAAAAAAAAAGAAACGTTTAATTAGTAAGAATTATTACAGACTTTCATTGGAACTGAGTACAACATTGTTCTAGTCACTGCCGGGTTTAAGTATTGGGTCTCAGTTACACATATTTAGATACCCTAAAATAAGGTCGCGGGTGTCCTGGATCAACTAATTTTGTTGGTCAGCCTCATTGCGGCCTTGGGGAAACTTCATCACTCTACCTTTCGAAGTTTTTTTTTACGAAGTTTTTTTTGAAAACTTCAGCCTTGGTTGCAACAATGACCCCTTCTGGTTTTAGTTTTATTTCTCATAATTTTAAGGAATCGAAAATAAAAAAAATATATTTCTGAAAAACAGAAAAAAGACAGATAAATTGTATTACACGCTTGCCCCATTTCGTCTTCTGTTTTTTTTTTTTTTTTTTTTTTTTTTTGCAGCTATTGCATTACTATGCATTCTTAAGTCATATTTTGTATTTCTCATTTTGTAGTACTACAAAATGAGAGTGTAAGTCAAGAAATTTTGGAAATTTCAAAATCAAAAATTACGGCTTGGCCGTGACGGGCAATACTGGTAATGTCAAGTTTATACACGGGAGAAAAATTTATGTTAACAACTTAATTTTTTTTTAAAAAGTTACAGGGAAAAATCATCCTGTTTCATTTCTTTATAGAGTGAATGCGATGCGCAGATTATTCCATATGTAATCTCTACTACCTTTTTGTTGCTCAGCGGTTTCAGGAACAAATTTTTTTTTTTTTTTTTTGTTTCTGTTTATACTCCGGGACGCCCAAACGGTCAGAGGAATTCACAAGATAGATTGAATACAAGAAACAGCACCGTATTCAGCAGTCACGGGCTTGAACCCTGGTCACTGAAGGCACGTGTACTTATGCAGCCACGCGCCTGACCACTAGGCTACTGCGGCCTCCCAAGTGACTGTCTTGCATTTCTCAGTTTTTATAGCGCCTACTTTTTTTTTTTTTTGCGCAGCAGTAGGAAATTGTTTGTTTGTTATTTGGTTTTTAGGAGCATTAGCAACTAAGGCCATATTGCTCCGGGGATATGCGGTGGTCATTCCCTGACCTTTCCGCATCCTCCGTATTTGGTGGTCACGGGCTCGAACCCCGGTCTAATCAAGAAGCGTGTGCTTCGCACTGCCGCACCTGCCCACCTGGGTACGGAGGCGCCAGTAGGAAATTGATATAATATCAATTACAGTATATATCGGTTATCAATAAAGTGTCTCTGTTTTAATTGAAAGTGCAGTTGATAATACTCATAATCACGTAAAACGAATTTTATTAATTCTTTCATAAAGTATGTCTGAAATAAATCGAAAATGAGTGTCATGTGAAACTGGTAGGACTCATTCTGAATAGCTGCGTCGGGCGCAGAAATACTTCGCCCCAACTCTGCTGTAAGGGCGATTTCTGAATTAGAATTAATATAAGATTATAAATTAAGATTTCGAAAGGAATCCTTCATTCCTTTGGAAGGCCTCATGGTGAATAGTTTGTGATGAGTTCCTTCACAAAAACTTGTGAAGAAACACACAAAATCAAAAGAAGTGCATCCAGTTGATATAGATGAACAGTGCACTGTTGAGTCAGTTTGGTGTGACATAAGCAAAAATAAGAAAGCAAAAATAAGAGTAGGAGTGTGTTATAGGCCTAATGACTCGAATGAGTACAATGAACAATTGTACAGAGAAATGGTGGGCTAGTAATTCAAAATGTCTTATATTGGGGATTTTAACTTCACAGATATAGACTGGAACTTATGGGTTGGTAACTCGCACACCAGTAAGACTTTTGTGGATTTATTGGATGATAGTTTTCTGCTGCAGCATGTTCGAGAGGCAACCAGAGAGAGTAATACTCTTGGTCTGGTTATCAGCAGTGAACATTCGTGTATTAAGAATTTGCAGATAAAGGAACCACTAGGTGGCAGTGATCACAGTGTACTGATGTGGGATTTACTTAAAGATATAATTACCATCAGGGGTAAGGAAGGGGTTTTTGCTTCCATAAAGGTGACTATAGTGGTCTCAGACAGATTTTAAATTCTGTACAGTGGGACCAACTGATTCAAGGAATTAATAGTGGAAGCTACTAAACATTTCATACCTATTAAGAAATATGTTCACGGTTTAGGCCTAAATGGTTGTCAAATGAACTAATGAGACTCATGGCAGAGAAGAAAAATGCATGGGATGCATATAAATTATCAGGCGACACAGAAGCCTATGGTATATATAAGCCAGTCTGTAATCGGGTCACAAAGGAGGTTAGGCAGGCGAAGGCAGATTACGAGAAATCTTTGGCAAAGGATGCTAAGAAAAACAGCAAGGATTTCTTTAATTTATATAACTCTAAAAGGAAGGGGATGAATCTGATTGGCCCACTTGATATCGATGGTTCGACTGTTGATGATCCTGCTCAGATAGCAAACAAACTGAATGAGTATTTTGCATCTACATTCACACATGAGGAGTTATTAAGGTTTGAAAATGCACAAGGTTATCAAATTGTAACAGGATGCTTAATGATTTTGTAATAACTGAGAACAAAGTGGAGGAGAAATTGTTGAAGTTAAACATAAGAAAGGCACCTGGGGTGGATGGGATCTATCCAGTTATATTAAAGGAGGCGGCAAAGGAAGTATGCAAACCCTTAGCCATAATTATAAGAGCATCGTTGGACTCAGGGGAGGTCCCCACGGACTGGAAATGTACAAAGGGGAATCGAAGGGTGGCACAAGTAATTACAGACCAATTAGTTTAACTTCTGTTCCGCATAAAATAATGGCGTCACTGGTTAAAGATGCATTGCAGGATCGTCTAGACAAGACTGCAGCAATAATTCAGATACAGCATGGGTTTGTTAAGGGAAAGTCTTGTCTGACAAATTTGATTGGTTATTATGATTTGGTTACAAAGGAACTGGATGCAAAACATAATTTTGGTATCATATATAGTGTACTTGGATTTCAGGAAAGCTTTTGATACTGTTGCGCATGGAAGACAACTATACAAATTGGAGCAGAATGGTATTAAGGGTAATTTGCTACAATGGATAAAAGTATGGTTGAGTGGGAGAAGACAGAGGGTGGTAATCAATGGGTGCTGATCTTCGTGAACTAATGTTATTAGTGGAGTCCCACAGGGTTCGGTGTTGGGTCTACTGTTGTTTTGTATATTTATCAATGATATTGATGAAAGTATATCAGGCTTAGTATCGAAGTTTGCAGATGATACAAAGGTTGGCAGGGTTGTTAATGACAGCAATGGCAGTGTGTCACTAAAACAGGATCTAGAAAATTTGGGCAGATGGGCTGAGAAGTGGCAACTGAAGTTTAACCTTGAAAAATGCAAAGTACTGCATATGAGTAGAAGTAACCCCAGAGAAACGTACCAACTGTGTGGTACTACACTTAAGGCGGTAGAAAATCATTGTTTTGTTCGGATTTTTTTTTTTTTTTGGCTGGGGCAGCATAAGCCATAGGCTTTCTTGCACCATGTGGCCGTTACTAAATACTAAAATAAACAAGACCTGGGAGTAATTGTGCAGTCAGATATGAAGTTTTCTGAGCAGTGCAGACAGGCTGCCAGGGTAGGTCATGAGGTGTTGTCAATGATATACAGGAATTTTTTAGTAGGGAAAAGGAGGTGATTGTCCCTCTGTATAAGGCAATGGTCAGGCCACGCGTTGAATACTGCGGTCAGGTCTGGAGGCTCCATTTTAGGAAGTATGTAGATTTGCTTGAGCGTGTACAGAGAAGGGCAACAAGATTGGTGAGGGGAATGAAGGGATTCTCTTACCAGGAAAGGCTTAAGTTCTGCAAATTGCAGCAGCTGGAGACTAAGCACCTGCGAAGTGATCTGATTTAGGTGTATAAGGCCTTGAATGGGTTGAGCACGCTGAATTCTGATGGGATTCTTCCACTTGTTCAAATTACGAACCTAAGGGGGCATAAATTGAAATTGAGGAAGAACAGATGTAGAATAGATGTGCGGAAATTTGCCTTTAGCCAGCGGGTGATTAATTGCTGGAACAAACTTCCATCTGTCGTTGTGGAAGTTGATAGGTTAAATAAATTTAAGGAGGAACTGGACAAATATTTAGAGGGGATTGTTTTGTAATTTTTTTTTTTTTTTTTTTGGCTGATGCTGCATAAGCTCATACGCTTGCTTTCTTTCATCACATGCCACTACTACTATATATATATCCGATCTGTTGGACTTTATTAAATATGATTAAATCATTTAGAAATCCGAGTCATCTTGAACATATCTTATAGTTGAAGATTATGACATACGCTGAGTCAGTTTTCGTTTTGTTCATCCAAACGGATGAACAAAAGATCTGATAGATATTCTTTGCATGTTCATGTCTGATAAAATGCGTTGGCAGTTTCTAAAAGAATGATTCAGCTTTTGCACAAATCATGAATAGTGAAATGTTTGTCGTGATGAATTAACTCTTGAACTCATTGTACAAACTTCAGCTCTTAGGCCGATGACTTTAAGTTATTAGTCATCTCTGATGATATGAAAAGCGTTAAAGAGATAAATAAAAATACTGCTGCACAAATTAATCGATTTGTTGACTACTTAGAGATGACAGGGCTCCAACTTAATCAAAAAACGTCCACCCAAATATCTATTACCAAAAAGCGGAGAAAAAGTGATATTCAAGCTGTAATAAATGGCAATAAAGTCACCAAAGTTTCATCCTACACGGATCTTGGTCTCACCTGGAATGAAAACCTTACTTTCCAGGACCATTTCATCTGTACAAAAAAGAAAAAAAATGTTGTTGTTCATACTCTGGAACGACCACCAGGTCAGTGGAGTTTACAATAAATCAATCAATACAAATGTTAATCGTATTTAGCAGTCACGGCTTGAACTCCGGTCCATTTAAAGATCGTGTGCTACTGCACTCGCGCTCCTGACCACTCGGCTACGTAAAGCTTCAAAAGATCCTTCTTCCCCAGGTGAGGCACGAACTCACAACCTCGGCATAGCTTAGGAATACTCTCTTATAAGTACCGCGCTCTAACCAATTGCGCCCCTGGTAACTACCACATATGTAGCCTTCTACGTGATCCGCCAGGAGCTTGTTGATTGTCAGAATACTTTCCTCATTTAAAAATACATAAAGGTGCCTCACGCCCATCGCTTTATACGCGTCTGAGTTATGGTCCTCAGTCCTATCAAGTATTGTAAGGAAATTCCTGGCAATTGAATATTGAGTTCTGAGGTGATTGAACAGGGTTCATGGAAACCCGTTCACCATCTCAAGATCTATACTAAATTCAAACATGAACATAGCACTATGGAAAATCAAAATTCCGGAAAAGAACATCATCACTCTTGCCAAACTATTAACTGATAGGATTGATAACCGCAACGTGCAAGAAATATTATCAGCATCCGTCCTTGAGAGCGACATAACGTTATGGCTAGATTCTTACCAACTTTGTCTGCCTTAGAGACACGTTACCAGCAAACACTATTGAATATTTCAACAAACTACAAATTGACCTCAACAAACTATTGGATGACAAGAAATACAGGTAGAATATCCTGGAAGACTTGTATGTTGACTTGTATCGAAGCACTGGCCTCTAGTGAATCCTGACTAACACGATGATGTCAATCCATCCACCAGTCCATCACATGCCATCTACGGGCTCATACAATTAGGAACTTCTATATTTTGAAGGCTTTGGCTGTCTTTTTAAATAGATTGTAACTGAATTAATATTTTTTTAACTTTATTAATTTTCTTGTGTATACATACATGTTCAAACTTAAGTTATCTCCCTCATGTTAATTTATATACTTATACAGTACTATGCTAGCTCCAGGCAAGTGCATTGTCAAACACTAACAATCGTCCTTTTAATGTATATGTTTTTTACTTATAATTCTATGTACACCCTTTTAGCCAACCATCTGTACAGGTGGTGAAATCAAGCTTAATAAATTGAATAATAATATTATTATTCATATTTTTATCTGTTCTGCTTTGTCGATGGCCATCCAGAACGTTCTTCGTCTTTCGCAAAAGTTTTTCGGCCTCTGAATCCTGAAAATATAATCGAGGAATTAAGCAGTATTGCAAAAAATAAATAAATAAAAATCAAGAACCAAAGATTTTACTCAATCATATTTTATTGAACTTCTTTCTGCCCTAATCATATTTTGATCAATAAAGACTTTTTATTCATTCAATTTATGTTAAATTTGCATAACAAAATGGTGCAATTTCATCTAAGTCACTGATGCTACTAAAACCTAATAACGACAAGGTAGCTTTCTACATACATACTTTAATGTGGTGCGTTAAAACTACATTCCAGGGAAATAAATATTTCAAGAAATACGAGCGCTGTTCAATAAAGAATGATCATAATTTTTCATGATCATAAGTTTTCATAACATGAATTTAAGGATACACCAAGCTGCATCACATAGCGACTGAGCAGTTGATTCTTGCGCACAGTGTGACCTTCGCTGTCTGTCAAGTTTATTCCTGTTCAGTTTCGTTATGTAACAATGGAAGTGACACGCGAGGAACGGTATGCTGCTCTCAAATTTTGTTTCAGTCTCAAGAAAACATCAGCTGAAGCATATGCAATATTAAAAGAGGCTTATAGTGAATCTACGCTTCCATATAGCGCAGCTCGTGGTTTAGAATGTATAAAGGTGGACGTGATTCAATTGCAAAAATCGGCAGTCCTGGAGTTCCAACCACTACTATCACCACAGAAATCATAAACACTGCTTTTGTAATCTGGAGAGAAGATTGTTGTATAACGGTAAGGCAACTGGCAGAGATGTTGAGAATATCAGTAGGAAGCACGCACGGTATTCTCCGTGACCATTTGCATATCACACGTGTTTGTGCACGCTGGGTTCCAAAACTACCCGCAACTGAGTTACAACAGGTTCTTATGGAGGTTTGTTAGGAGCTGTAGCGGATGGTTACTGAAGATGGTGAGGTTATGCACAAGGCGATAACGGCGGATGAGACATGGCTTCATCATTTTTGACCCAGAGAGTAAGCAACAAAGCTTTGTTTGGAAGTTTAATGTCATGGCCAACACCGAAAAAAACAAAAGTTGTGTCTTCTGCAGGAAAGGTTATGGTCATTTCACTTTTTGACGTTCAATCGGAGCAATATGACCTTAGTTGCTAATGCTCCTAAAAACCAAATAACAAACAAACAAACAAACGTTCAAGGAATGGTTTACCAGTACGTTATGCCACATCTTATGACTGTTACGGGACCTTACTACCGAACTGTACTCGGCACTGACCTTTGCTGGATCACATTCGTGCATATGACCACAACTTCACAGGTGGGTCGATGCTACATCACGACAATGCATACCTCACGTTGTTCGTACTCTCATTGAGTGTTTATCCAGCCCCAATGTCAAATGTGTTGATCATCTGCCCTACAGTCCTGACGTTGCACCCTCGACTTTTTTTTTTTTTTTTTTTTTTTAATTTCCAAAGTTAAAGAAGGAGCTGCGAGTAAAACGTTTTCAATCGTCAAAGTAGTTCTAAATGCAAATAAAAAAAAAAAAAAATGGCTTCTACCATATTTTTGAAGAATGACAGAAATGTTGGAGTAAGTGAATTTCATCAAATCTGGACTACTTTGAAAAGGACCATCAACATATGGATGATTAATAAACGTATATTGCGAGAAAAAAAATCATGGTCATTATTTATTGAAGAGCCCTCGTATAAATAGCTATTGGTGGGATTGGTAATAGATTATAAATTGCAAAATCCTTTGAATGGATTATAGATTTTTCTGAAATTTCATTTGAGAACTCGATACCGGTCTGGCAGAGCTGAGGTGTGACCGATTATAATAATTTTGAATAATGATCTGTGAATTTCTGAAAATATTCTTTCAACATTCCCATTATTTTATTTTTTTTTATGAAAACCCCAAACACGAAAAGTATCAAAACCTATAGTACTTAGCACCGTGCATGGGTTGGAGAAGTATGGGGGGGGGGCGGAAGTATGCCGGAAACTTTGCTCTAGAGACTAAACATAGGCTTGCCGGAATGGCAAACTAAAAATCAGATAATTTGTCGGTTTCCGAGGTTTGTACTTGAAATATAAACTTCGGCAGAAATACCATCTGCCGCAACAAGATCTCTTAAGCCGTTGTCAGTCCTCTCGTTCAGCTCTTCTAAAATGATATTTTTAACCAAAGAAAATTGACTAAAGTTTTTGTCAATTTGAAATTCCATATCAATAATGTTTTTCCACATATTATTAATATGGAATTTTCTTATATTATATTATAAACTTATATTATACAGGTTTTATTAATTTGCTTGCTGAATATGCCAAGCACACTATGTATTAAATGTCAGTACGCTTAATTTAATGGCAATTTCAGAAAAAAAAAAAAAAATACTGCAAATTGTCTCCTATTGTCCACGTGGAATTCTGACTTTTAGCCCACTGGGAGGATGGGGTTCTTTGTAGGATTACCCGGCGTCTGCTCTCAAAATTTGCACTAAAGCACCGCTATAGAGAGAAGGGAAATATATGCCCAGGCATCATCCTTATTTTCTTAGAATCAAAGTTTCAATGTTGAAACGAATATCAGTATGACCATACTGTTATTCGTTGACTTCGTAAGATCAGTGGTTCCTTGTGTCACGTTTGATCTTATTTCATGTCATATGGCTGTGCCAGGTGCTTGTCTTGTGATTCCTTACGCCACAATTTATAATTCTAATAGTGTCATGTTATTTATTGTCTGGACATGTAATATGTTGATTGAGAGTGATTGATTGAATTCTCCCGGTTTGTTTTATGACCTTGTAATTTATGCTCATCTGTATATAATATGTATGTAATATGTGTACAATATGTAAAAATATGTATAGCGGATTTGCCAGTTTCTGGCTAGGGGCCAATTGTTAATAGAAATGTAAAAAAAAAAAAAAAAAAATGTAATGCTGGTGAATTTACGCTCATAAGTAGTTTATCCAGCAATAGAAATGCGAATACTTTTTATGAAGTCGTATTTATTAGGTATTAGTTTGAGACTGAAAATGAGTTGAAAAATATCCCGGTTTCAGTCATTGAAAAATATCCCGGTTTCAGTCATTGAAAATGACTGAAAACCGGGATATTTTTGCCTCACGAAAAGAGACTTTGGGTACGCCGGGACAAAACTTTGAAAACCAGAATATTGTCTGTCTGGTCACGCTATCGAATGGAGGACGATGAGGAAACTCCTGGAAATATTTGAATTATAAGTAGTGCTGTTTCATTACCATTTTCATAACTTTTGCATAGTACCTCTTATATTTTCCTATTGGACCTCGAGGTGGCTAGACGGAGTCCACGAATTCCATTCTCCAAAGGGATTGCCTGCTCCTTCATTGGCTTTGACGTAGACCCTACTGCCAACCGCTCGACAGAGAAAAAGAGACTCACCACTCATTTCGTGCAGATCTGGCAGACCAGATGGGAGAACTCTCCGAAGGGTGAAATCACCAGACGATTCTTCCCAAATGTCGACAAACTATACCCAACGGCACCGACATGGTTTGTGCCGGGACTCTACGCAACCTTCCTGTTAAGGCGAAACTCTTAGCCCTGGGCATTACAGACGACCAAATCTGCTGCTGTGGAGGGTTAGAGAGCTGGCACCACGTTATGCATGAATGCCAGCTCTATGATGACCTCCGCTGTGAGCTTATCATCCGGATCACCTTCTTTCCCAGAGATAGAGAACAACACCTCCTCGATGGAAGGCAGGAATATATAACCTTCTCAGAGTTTGCTGAAGACTTGTACAGAAGACAACGTGACCTGAACACGCGCCAAACACATCATGACCAATAGCGACTGTAATAAGCAACACCAACAAAGATCCACCGGGTAACTCTGAAGGCTGGCAAAAGAACTGAACAAAGGACGGACGGCGGCATGAACTGAGCATCCTAGCCCGGCTCTTTAACTCCCCTCCCTGGCAGGGGGGCAAGACTTGTCGCCTCGCTTCCCTGCTACCCCATCCTCTCTTTGGTGGATTCTACCCACTGCTGAACCTGGGGACGTCTTCCCTATTATCCCCATACTTCTGCCTATTCCCCCTAGTCTTCGACCTCCACCCTAACTTTTGCAACTGTACGTCAGCCCTCAGTCCAAATTTAACTCGATATCAAAATTGAAATCAATCTTTTAACCCTTTCGGCCTAGTTTTAGTAAAGCGATGTCCCACGCATTTTTTTTTTTTTTTTAAACGTCCTAGCCACCGAAATCTCCGCAAACTGTGTTGCAGGGCCTGCCACAGCGCTGAATATAAATCTACTGTGAACCCTCACCTGCCTCCACGGTCGAAGTGTGGGCAACGGGGAGTCCTACTAGGGGCCCAACGGCTAAATGGTCAGAGATACAACATACCATGACATTACTCAACAGGACACTGCCTATACGTTTTGTAAATCTCTGGCTTTCACAGACCTCTGTGCTACACCTACTATGCATACAACACGGAGATGGGGGAAACCTCTGGTGCCGTTAGACATCAAATACTTTACACTTTATATTTTCCTATTTTTATAATATCGAAAGATATATTACTGCATGATTAATATTCAAGATAGTCAAGACTTTAATATTTGTAAATTAAATATTAAAGTTTTTGGTTTTATTTTACTTTTTACTCTATTAGAATATTTGTATGTGCTGTTCATAAAGTTTATTAAATGCTCAGTGTATCAGGAAGAGGTCGTTAGTTTTTAGGGACATCAGTAACTAAAACCATACTGTGGCATTATGACTGTACAGGTGGGTATTCATGGGTCCATTTCCATGTTGTACTGGCTGAAAATCCCAGAATAATGGGGGGGGGGGCTACTCCCTCTGATTGAAAAAAAGCCTTTAGAATTTCTTCCAATTTGTGACAGGATGTGAACCCAGACCTCTCTAAACAAGTGACGAGGCGCGAAACCACTACATTGTCACGGACTGACGAGTAGGAAAATTTGTTTGCTACAAACTAAAATTTACTCTATAATAATAAAAAAAAATTCTGTTTATACTCCGGGACGACCAAAGGAGTGTACAAGAAACAACACCGTATTCAGCAGTAACGGGGTATTTGTAAATTAAATATTAAAGTTTTTGGTTTTATTTTACTTTTTACTCTATTAGAATATTTGTATGTGCTGTTCATAAAGTTTATTAAATGCTCAGTGTATCAGGAAGAGGTCGTTAGTTTTTAGGGACATCAGTAACTAAAACCATACTGTGGCATTATGACTGTACAGGTGGGTATTCATGGGTCCATTTCCATGTTGTACTGGCTGAAAATCCCAGAATAATGGGGGGGGGGGGGCTACTCCCTCTGATTGAAAAAAAGCCTTTAGAATTTCTTCCAATTTGTGACAGGATGTGAACCCAGACCTCTCTAAACAAGTGACGAGGCGCGAAACCACTACATTGTCACGGACTGACGAGTAGGAAAATTTGTTTGCTACAAACTAAAATTTACTCTATAATAATAAAAAAAAATTCTGTTTATACTCCGGGACGACCAAAGGAGTGTACAAGAAACAACACCGTATTCAGCAGTAACGGGCTTGAACCCCGGTCACTCCAGGCACGTGTACTTATGCACCCGCGCGCCTGATCACTAGGCTAAGGTGGCCTTGCACAGTGATCAAAAACAAAAACCATTGAGAGAGTTACGTTGGTTTCCTGAAATCCCTTCTCAAATTTCAGTTTGCTAGGTGGTCCATTTGTAGTAAATAGAAGTGATGCGATTTTTGGCATATAGCTTGTTTAAAGCTAATTTTTATTCACCATGGTAGATTTATTATCAGGGTAGGGTTTTGAGTAATACTGAAGTAGCTAAGAGTTAGCCTAAATTACTTTTTCTTTTTTTATTAGTTTATTTTTTTTCCATTCTTTAAATTTTTAATTTCTATGGTTAACTGTAGATGCTACGTGTGTCGAAATGTTTCACATGAGATGCCTATTGGAATATTTGCATGTGTAATTCGCAAAGTTTATTGATTACTTGAATGACTTATGAACAGGGATTCTTAGCCACGGAAGCGAGGCAGAGATTTCAGAGGGATAAGAGGCGGCCTGCCCAAATACAGTTTTTTTTGTTTTTGTTTTTTTTTTGGTTTACCAAAACACAATTGAATGTGAGGCAACTACACTAAAAGTTTGAGCCGTTCTAGAGTTCTATAATCTAGACTTCTAGAGAACAGAATGTTCTCTAGAAGTCTAGATTATATATCCCCCAACACGATCTGAGATACAATAGATAGTAATCTCATAAATAACCGAAACAAAATGTAACACAGATAAATAAATAAATAAAATTTCAGGGGGGGTGGGGTTGAGCCTTTGGATACAATCACCTAAGAGGAATGTGATTCGTGAGAAAAATCTCTGGAGCGTTGAGTCACAAATGGAACATTGATCCACTTCTTTGAAGTAGAAGGAGGATTTCTTGGCGAATTGTGTTAATGAAAACAAGTAAAACAATCAGATTTGAGTAATCTGTTGTTTCCTGTTCTAATGTGGCTAAGTATTTTCGCTCTTGTGAAAAATAGCAAGTTTTGATATAAAGGCCTTTGGCAAAATTCATTTGAATTCATTTGGCAATCATTTGAAATGGTAGAAATGGCTGTATTTTATGAAATACCATTTTCCAGAAGAAATTGAAGGTTTTGTTCTAAGCGCAAGAAGAGGGACCCACTACTTTGGTACGTGTCCTAAAGCATATGCATTGAATTCAGCAAGCATTTTGACAGTAGCAGTGAGTATTAGTGTTAATGAAGGCGACTGAAATTTAGAGGACTGAAGTCTAAGACAAATCGAGAAGTAAGACTGAAAAGGATCCGATTAAATCAGTTTCAGCCTTTAATAAAAAAAAAAAAAAAAAAAATTGTGATCGGGTACCGATTAGGTTTTGTTCGATGCTTCCTTAAGTTTACATTCTTCAAGATTAAATGGCAATTTTTTCCACCTGTTAATAAGCCCTCGTGGATAGCACAGCTAGTGTAATCACTGTTCTCCTCACACCGGGTGGAAAAGACTCAAGTTCGAATTCCTTCAATAACGCGAGGAATTTTTATGAGTCTATTTCACAATGTGCCTGAGTTCGCCGGTCTCAGGAGAGGGTAGCACGGTTTTTCGTCTAGCAAACAGCAAATTTACCACAGAACACATGCAATTTACATATTACATATGACTTAAATTGCTTATGCGCCTAAAACCCTAAATCAACCAACCAGTCATCAGTTATGACTCTTTGGCTAAAAGAGAATTTCAGTATATCAAGTTAACAACTGCCCTTCCTTAAGTTAAATTATATTTTCTCTAGTTTGTGCCATCTGCGGAAAAAAAAAAAAAAATTACATCCCAAATTTTTAAATGTACTTAACACTGTCAGTTCCGTAAATAACTCTATCGAGTTCCCATGTAGGGCTTAGTTTCAAGACTTTTCTATCTACAAAAACTGGTCTCTTTCTCTATACAGTAATGAAAATACTTCTTTATGTCAATAAAGGAGCATTCTCATTATATAAAGAGTGATTAACTAAATTGCTCCTCGTTGCATCTTTTCCAACGGTCCCACAAACCTTCCCGAAATGGAAACTCCAAAACTTTGTACAACAGTATCAAGGTATGGCCTAACGAAGGCTTTAAATTATAATGGATTGATTACCTTATTTACGTTACTAGCAAAATTCCTATATTATCATAGATAAATCGCTATGGGCTGTCCTAGCGGCTTGTTTACATTATTGAGAGGTGTGTGTGTTAAGCACTGAGTTCGTGAGGCGTCAACATATTTTGTCTGTAACAGCGTGTATAGTTCAGTCTGTTTCCTGAATAAAAAACTGGAGTTTTTCTTAGAGATGAAATCATACAGGCGAACACCGACTAATTCGACCCTATGAAAATTGGTCCTCTGCCCCACCGAACAACCTGAAAGCTTTCCTTAGTATTGAATACTGGCTCTTGAGATGGCTGAACAGGATCTCGAATCACCTATTTCCTATCTCTAGAGCATCCTACTTTCCAATTTCAATATTCCTACCTGGAAACAGGCAATTAACACAAGAAACATTTTCACATTAGCCCAACTGCTAAGAGGGAGATTAGACGTTCCCAGTATTGACGGCTTGTTTCACTCTCATCGAGAAGCCACCAAGAATGCTGAAACAAGACATCCTCTTCAATCAACTTAAAAAACCTGGACAGCCTAAGTCGCTTTTTTTCCAGTAAACACAATTGAACTGTTCGATCAACTAAGAATTGAACCGGAAAAACTCTGTAACGAAAAGCCTACAGATTGAAAGACTTCGCCGACTCCCATCGTCTTGTGCAACTGTAATGCACAGCCACTCGGTTTAAAAACTGCATTTAATTTTGATCCCTTTTAACTATATATTCTCGATATTCTAGATGTCAACCTAAGATGTCAAAATTTTAAATATTCTATGATGTTCAAAGGTGCCAAGATTTTAAATATTCTATGATGTTCAAGGATGCCAAGATTTTAAATATTCTATTATAAAAACATAATTATTCATGTATTTCAAAATTCTGTATTCAACCTTTCAGGGTGAACGTCCCGTGGACTTTGTAATCTTTTGCTCATGGGGTCCGCTTCACACCTTAGAATGTAACTCACACCCTTATAGCCAATGGCTGTCCCAGGGGTGGTTGGGATGGCCTCAACAGATTGAGGCCATCCCAATCATCATGTCAACCACAGGTATGGTGCCAAAGACCCTACATGACAGCCTAGCGGCAATAGGTCTCCCAGCGAACACCTACAGGGAACTCCAGAAAGTCGCAATCCTGAACACCTGTAGGATAGTCAGAGTTCCTCGACCAACAGTAACACCAGACATAACAACAACTACCCTGTGTACTTAGTAGCAATACCCGTCACGAGGTGGAACCCCCAATCAGGGAGAAATATTTATAATAATAATAACAAAAGCCAAGATAACCATCATGATAGACGCGAGAGAGAGTTTAACTGATCTCAGGCGGAGTGTGTAGGTTGAGAGGAGAGAGAGAGAGCGTGCGCGAGATGAGTTGATAAATAATGTTGTTCCAGCTTTTATACATCGATTTTATATTGTTGGGGGTAACTCCACCATCAGTTGCTCGATTTGCACTATTTACTCTAAATAGAAAGAGCTGTTCCAACGGAAAAGTATATTATTGCTATTTACTTTGAATTAATAGCAGTATACCTTAATGTACTTTAAATACATAGCAATTTACCTTAAGTTACTTTAAATAAATGGCAATATACTTCTCTATTATAGCAGTGCTTTTATTTTAAAGTGCATAGTGCAGTACCGACGCAACTCGTACTAAAGTTCCTTCAAATATAAGATCGATGCACTCAGTAACTAACTTAGTTTATCAATGCCGTGTTCAAACTGAGGCCCCTTATCTGTACAATAACGACGTAAATCTTGTAACCTATGACTTTTGTAAGGAATGCGCATGATTTTCTCTTTCAGACACTTTCCCGATTAATGACAAAAAGCGAGTACAGTATTTTCCTATGTCATTAAAAGAGGCTCTTTTGTATTTCACTGCGATCTCATAGATTAACGTAATTTAAAATTAATTTAAACATTTTTCAGATAACTAAATGTTCATTGACTGAACATTAAATCGTTCGTTGGTGAAAAATTTGGTTTTGTACAAAAGAGACTAAGATGGGTGTGATCTGTGTACACTAAACTAGACCTATATGAAACATACGTAATTTCGTTGGCCTGGGATACGTGTGGAATGAGTGGGTGGAGGGTGGGAAGGGGAATTTTAGTTATGGTTGTCTAAGAGGAAAAAGGGGAGTGAACAAGTGTCACGGGGTGTTTGGTGGCTATCTGTCAGAAAGTGGCAAGTTCTGCAACTAAATGAACTTGTTCGGTGTTGCTATGATAAAGGCGATCTGACAGCGTTGCATCGTTTACCGCTGAGTCGTTATGCAGAGCACAAGTGTTGCGACAGCCGCCGCCTTTCTCGCACCCCCCTTTTCCCCTCTTGGAAGAGTACCCTAATTTCTGATAAAGTCGTTAAGCTCGGAATTGTTTCCATAATTCATCCTCGTCGTGGCATCATTCGACAATCATTCTATGCGGAAGACGGGGCGCCACTTGCTGTATCCGCTACTCCTGAAGATGTAACGGAAGATTACATCTCTGCAACTCCATATGGCGCGACCAAAGCACCCAGTCCCATCTAGACTCACTAGCCATGAAATAAGCAGATAAGTAAGCTGATTGGAAGCGTTTTGTCGCCCTCGAGCACATCAACAGGCCATGACATGAGCCAAGCACGCTCACTCATGGGAACCTCGGACACTTAATAGCATTCTTGATGGCCTCGGACGCTACCGGGAGTTAAGAAGGATGTAAAAGCCTCCAATCCCCATTAAGCGTCTTCCATTACTGTCCATCTTTGCTAGGTTATAAGAGTGCGAATCAGGAGATCTGTACAGGCAGTATAAGTGGGAGGATGCTTGCATAATGCTCCCGTAAAAGTCGTCTTTCGATTAGTGTCAAAGTTTAAATGGTATTTTGCCTTACTTAAACTTGACACATTTGGAAAGTAAATCTTTCCCGTTATTCCAATTAAAACTGCTCGCAGAACTACTATACGAGTAGCGTAATTGTACTTTCCAAACTTATCAGAGCATTTCTTAATAATCCATTTGAGTACAAGACAGGCCTGCAAATTACATCTTCCTCAATGTAATAGGATCAATCACTAACGAAAACTACAGCAATACACACACATTGAAGTTAAGTGATACTTATGTTGTTATGAGAAATAGTTGTAATATGAATTCTCGGCCTTTTTTACAAACCGATAAACAAATGTCGCACAGATTTCATGGTTGCTGTGTTACCAAAAATATTGGAAAACTAAGAGAAAATACAACGATCAACCAGATTTTAATACAGTGTGATGCCACTTTTTATTTGTAATACAACACAGTCTTCTTGGAATATTCTCCACAAATTTTTGACAAGTTTTTACGATAAATAATAATTTTTCGTTATTCCAGAAGAACGGTTTTTAACTGTGCAAGTGATGTTGGTCTCCATATACGAGCTCAAATACTTCTCTTATTTGCTGTATAGTGATTTTGTTGACTGCAGAGTGTAACTCTGTGCAGGCCAGTCTATTAATGTCACATTATTTTCTCAAAGCAAGCCGTCACACGTCGAACTTAACTGGGATCTCTCCTCTGAAAAAAACCTAAGTTCTGCTCTACACGGTTTCATGAATGTTGGAAGAATAGCATTATTGAGAATATTACAGTAGCGTTTCTGCAAAATTAAAATTGAGTCCAACACCGTGCCACGCAAATGTTTACCCAAGCCAGAAAACTAATACCGTGCTTCCCAGTCCTTTTCTAAACGTTCTTTTGAATAAACCAAATATGTCAAAAGCACTATCTGCTGTTTATACAAAATGCTGTTGTATTGAATACTTCTTAAAACTGCAAAGTATAGCCTCAGACGCTTATGCGCCATAAAGCCACTAAACAATCAATCACCTTCTTAAAACTGCAAAAGCTCCATGTTCAAGACCCGCTTATACTAACAAAGCACTAAAACTAATGATCAGGTTATTGCATGATGAATATACACTGCCTGACCAATTATTATGAACATGTTGCCGAAGTGGAAAAGTGGAACCGTTTATAGCAACAAGCACGTGCAAAATAGAGTGAAATCGTTTAACGCGTGACTATTAGAACGTTTAATATTGATAATGCAGTAAATCAAGCATAGACAACTGCAACATGAGAAAAGCCTCAGAACTTAGACCTCTTATAAAGAGGGGTCCCATCATGGGAGTCATCTAGTAGGAGTTTTCATTACAAAGGTCTAGAAAAGCAAGGGGCCAGGCTCCCAGGTGTATTCAGCATGGCTAGGAATAGAGAAAACGCCTACAAAAATAACACATATATAAAGAAGAAACTACTGCAGGAGAGGAAGTGATTCACTCTGTCTCTCAAATTGTCAATAAGAATAGAGAAGCCACGGTTTAGTAGTAATGACAACAACAACTATGTACAGGATTTTGAAATATCTGAAATTTGGAAGTCTTCCAATAATTCAAAAGCATGTTATTTCACCTCTTGCTTGGTGAGACTAAAGATTGAGGTGTGGGGATCTGTCTGGCCATTGCATACGGGCTGTATCCAATGGGTCAGTCATATAAGACATGAACTCAGTCCTCATCAGAGCCATAGGTACATTTTGGGTCGTGTGTGAGGCCAAATTGACATACTTTTGCATTTAGGGAGCCATGCCCTGTTAGCAAAAATGTAGCAAACAAACCTGATGCAAACCAGGATGGTAGTTTAGGGGAGACTAGCGTAACTCGTGGCAGGAATCTCCTAGCGTCTTTCCCTTTGTCTGTTTGATCCCACCAATTACCTGTATATATTATTGCTGGTATATACAGGTAATTATACACTTCCTCTCCTGTTTGGGATCAGCTGTGAGGTTTAAGTTTATCCGTAGGATGTAAGTAGGGAATCTCGCTTTTGATTTTGTAATTAAGTCCTCTTCTTATTGTTTCTAGGTCTAGTGGCAGTACACCAGCCAGGACCTGCAGAGCAGCGATGCTGATCATGCGACACGCGCTAGTGATTGTTAACAGTATGACTCGCTGGATGGAATCCAGTTTAACTTGGTTATTAGCCAACATCATCCTGGGAAACCATACTCCAGCGCCACTGGGAGAAAGATAGCCTTGAAAATGAGTACAAGGATCTTCCTTTTTTGACCGCCATCAGTTCTGCTAATTCTAGCATTATGTTTACATAGTTTCTCACTTCGTTGCCAATGTATGCAGTATGAGGGTGAAAAGTTAGTTTGGAATCAAAAGTGACTCATAAGTATTTTAACTCGATTGTATGGGCTGTTGTTTTGTCGGAGATCGTCTGTGGTGGTCTTCTTATGTTCAGTTTTCCTTTAGTAAAATAGATTTAGTTTTAATATTGGTTATAATTGCCCGGAAAGCAAGTTGCTGGGGATTTCAGGAACTGCTGGGAGTCATGAAACAAGTAAATACATGGACTGTGTTAGAGTAACTAGGAGTAAGAACAGGTGCATGTACGCCAATGCTAGGAGTACAGTAAATAAATTTGATGAATTTGAAGTGCTGCTCAAGATATCAAAGGCGGATATTGTTGGGATATCAGAGACGTGGTGTCACACAGATATAAGGAATGCAGGATTGGAATTTGGGGAGTACAATGTATGCAGACAGCATAGGAAGGGAGGAGGGGTTATGCTGTTAGTTAAGAAACACATAAAATCTAAGGAAGTGCATCCAGCTGACATAGATGGACAGTGCAAGGTTGATCCAGTTTGGTGTGACATAAACACTGGGAAAGTAAAAATAAGGGTAGGAGTTTGTTATTGGCCTAATGACTCTAATGAGTACAGTGAACAGTTATACAGAGAAATAGAGTGAACCAGTAAATCAGTAAATCTTATAATGGGGGATTTTAACTTCCCAGATATTGACTAGAACTTGTGGGTTGATCACTGGCACACTAGCAAGTCTTTTGTGGGTTAATTGGATCATTGTTTACTCTACAGCAGCATGTTAGAGCGGCAGCCAGAGGGAGTAACACTCTTGATCTGATTATCAGCAGTGATTATTCATGCATTAAGAATTTACAGATAAATGAATCACAGTGTACTGATGTGGGATTTACTTAAAGATGTAATTACCATCAAGGGTAAAGGGAAGGGTTTAGGCTTTCCTAAAGGTGACTACAGATATTTTTTTAAATTCTGTACAGTGGGAGCAACTGATGAATGTTACCAACATAAAATTCTAAATGGGAAGCATTCAAGGAAGTAATCTTGGAAGCTACTAGGCTTTTTGTTCCAATTAAGAAATACTGTTCTAGGTTTAGGCAAAAATGGATGTCAGATGAACTAATGAGACTTGTGGCAGAGAATAAAATTGCATCCCATGCATTTTTATTCTCTGCCACGAGAAGAGAAGAAAAATGCATGGGATGCATATAAATTATCAGGCGACAAAGAAGCCTATGGTAGATATAAGCTAGTCTGCAATCAAGTCCCAAAGGAGCTTGGGCAAGCGAAGGCAGATTATGAGAAATCTTTGGCAAAGTATGCAAAGAAAAACAGCAAATACTTCCTTATTTATATATGCACTAAAAGAAAGAGGATGAATCAGATTGGTCCACTTGATATCAGTGGGTTGACTGTAAATTATCATTCTCAGATATCTGCCAAACTAAATAAGTATTTTGCTTCTACATTAACAGATGAGGAGTTATTCAAGGAGGAGATGGTCAGATGTTTATCAAACTCTAACAGGGAGTTAAATGATTTTGCAATAACTGAGAGCAAAGTGAGGAGAAATTGTCGAAGCTAAACATAAGAAGGCACCTGGGGTGGATGGGATCTATCCAGTTATATTAAAGGAGGCGGCAAAGGAAGTGACCAAACCCTTAGCATTAATTATGAGAGCATTCTTGGACTCGGAGGAAGGCTCCACGGACTATAGATGTGAAATGTATCTTCAGTTCACAAAGGAGCGATCAAAGGCTGACACCAGTAATTACAGACCTGTTAGTTTCACTTCTGTTTCAGGGAAAATAATGGAGCACTGGTTAAAGAAGCATTGCAGGATCATCTAAACATGACTGCAGTAATAATTCAGACACAGCATGGGTTTGTTAAGGGGAAGTCTTGTCTGACCAATTTGATTGGATACTACACTGGTGTGCAAAACTCAAGGACCAGTCAGGTTTTCACCTGTAGCTTCTCATCGGAGTGGCCTGGATATGCGAAAAGCATACCAAAGGAACCTCGTGAGGTACAAAATTGATGAAGGAAACAACACCGACACAACAACGGAAAAAAAAAAAAAAAAAAACGGTACAGAGGGACTTTATTCAAAAATGACAACATAGCATTGGCTGCCATGATACAGATGCATCACTGCCAAAGATGGAACAGAGGGAAGAGGTGGTGCTCAGTAGGAGATATGGCAACCCTAATGTCGATGCAGGCTTTGCACACTGCCTGTCCACACTTAGAACTATGTTGTTGATAAGTTCTTTCGGTAACATCGTCCATTTCTCTGTCAGCGCCATCTTAAGCTGGTGAACATTTTCTGGTGGATGTGAACGTGCTGCTAGGTTCGTATGGATTGGCGTGCCCGTCCCTCCCCCAGAGCGGGGGGGATGGGCTCGCCAATCCATATGAACAATGTCCTCACTTTCGAAAAGCATATCAACAGCTGCAGTGCGATGGGGTGTGGCGTTATCATCCATAAATACGAACTCGGGACCGATGGCACTTCAGAACAGACGCACATGAGGAAGGATTACCTCAGTACAGCAGCGTGCACTGGTTACAGTACCACCTTCCAGTATCTGGAGTTGTGTACGTCCATCCAAGATAACGCCTCCCCAGACGAGAACAACTCGACCGCCATATCGATCCCTTTCAGTGGTAATTGGGGGGGGGGGGGTTATACCATGTGCCAACCTCTCGCCAGATTAGCTGACGTCCAGAATCGCTGCTGAGACTGAATCTGCTCTCATCAGTAAAGAGTACCTTACCCCATTGCACTGCAGTCCAGTCCTTGTGTTCGATGCACCACTGTAAACGATGTCTCCGATGAGCAGGTGTTAAAAGGACACAGTGTGCGGCTGTCCGGCAAACAGTCCACCTTTGTGGAGTCGCCTGGCCACAGTAAACCGCAATGTCCTGTGTAGCTGGTTTGCAATGGATCCTGCTGTCTGGTGTCGGTCCCTCTTGACCTGTAGGAGTATATAGCGGTCATCACTGGGCGTTGTTTTTCGTGGACGACCACCACTGGTCCTTCGAACAGCTGTACTTGTCGCTTTGAAGGCCGACCACGCACGTGAGACGATGGTATGGGCGATACTGAACTCTGCAGCCACACACCTCGCACTAGGAGCTTCCGATTTACTCGACTCCGGCTAAAATCATCCATATGTTGTCTACTGGCGATTTCGTTGTCAAACACTCTGTGATACCAATCGAACGTCTGTATCAATCGTGCTCACTCTTCGGTAATTTGCACATAACTGGTGAACTGCTGCTTTTATCTGTTTATGTGAGCCCCTCTGATCACGATTCAAATTTTTGCATGTGCACTAGCTTTCTACTGAACGGCCACAGTTATGCAAATGGCCACAGGCTGTTTCGTTTGATTTTGTGGTTGTAACCTTTAGAAATAATGTTGGTCCTTAAATTTCGCACACCAGTTTCTGACGTGGTCACAAAGGAACTGGAAGAAAAAAATAATTTTGATATCATATACTTGCATTTCAGGAAAGCTTTTGATATTGTTGCAGATGGAAGACTACTGTACAAATTGGAGCAGTGTGGCATTAAGAACAAGCTGCTACAATGGGTAAAAGAATGGTTGAGTGAGGGAAGACAGAGAGTGGTAATCAATGGACATTGCTCTTCGTGGACTAATGTTATTGGTGTTGAGCCCATTGTTGTTTTGTATATTTATCAATGATAATGATGAAGGTATATCAAGCTTAATGTCAAAGTTTGCAGATGATACAAAGGTTGGCAGGGTTGTTAATAACAGTAATGTCAGTATGCTGCTGCAACAGGGTCTGGAAAAGTTGAGGAGATGGGCTGAAAAGTGGCAACTGAAGTTTAACATTGACAAATTCAAAGTACTGCATATATGTAGCAGTAACCCCAGAGAAATGTGCCAACAACAGAAATGTGGTGTTACACTCAGGGTAGTGGAGAATGAAAGAGGCCTGTGGGTAATTGTAAAGTCAGATATGAAGTTTTCTGAGAAGTGCAAACAGGCTGCCAGAGTAGGTCATGGAGTTTTGTCAATGATATCCAGGAATTTGGCTAGCAGGGATAAGGAGGTGATTATCCCCTCGTATAAGGCAATGGTCAGGCTACACCTTGAGTACTGCGTTCAGGTCGGGAAGCCTCATTTTCTGAAGGATGTAGAATTGCTAGAACGAGTACAGAGAAGGGCAACAAGACTGTTGAGGGATACAACAACTCTCAACGTTGCTCTTACGAAGAAAGTTTTAAATTCTGCAAATTGCAGCGTCTGGAGACTAGGCACCTGCTAGCTGATCTGATTGAGGTGTATAAGGACTTGAATGGATTGAGCAGGCTCAGTGGTGATGAGATTCTACCTCTTACTCAGTTTACAAATCTGTGGGGGCATAAACTGAAATTGATGAAAGACAGTTTTCAAATAGATGTGCGGAATTTGCCTTTAGCCAGCGGGTAGTTGATTGCTGGAACAAACTTCCATCTGTCGTTGTGGAAGTTGATAGCTTAAATAAATTCAAGGCATAAGCAGACAAACATTTGGAACGAATGGATGGGCGAAATGAGGTTTTTTTTTTTTTGGCTGATGCTATATAAGCTTGCTTTCTTGCATATGTCTCTACTAATGCTAATAACCCGTTTGTAGGCTGCTGCAAAACGTTCAGGGCATGGGTTCCCTTTTCCTCTAGGGTATGTAGGATGTACTGTATAGTGTTTCTTGTCAAGCGGCATCAGAGGTCCTCCCAACGCTACGTAGGGTATCTGTGTTGCCGTACAAACTCTGAGGGGGCCTCCGTAGCCAGGTGGGCAGGAGCAGCAGTGCGTAGCACACGCTTTTTGGTCAGACCGGGGTTCGAGCCCGTGACCACCAAATGCGGAGGATGCGGAAAGGTCAGGAAATGACTACCGCATATCCCCTGAGCAATATGGCTTTAGTTGCCAATGCTCCATAAAAAAACCAAATAACAACAATACAAACTCTGTAAATGCCAGAGATAGTTTAAGTTTATATGTAGTCTGCGTAGCGTAGTGTTGGATTTTAACGGTCTGTTGTTTCTCCGGCTGTTGAGCCGTGAGGCGCGTAGTGGGACTGCCGTTGCCAATGCATCTAAAACCCAACCAACAGCTGGATCTGTAGTGATCATCACTAACGATCCAGTCCGTCTTTATTTGCCAGTCACTCACGGTACGAGTTGCACTTACATTACAAATTGTTAAATCTATGATCGATTCTCCATTAACAGCGCCTTCGCTGTTAATGGAGTACTTCCTTAAGTACTGTCTGGAACAGGTAGGTTTTGTATCTTCCATTTAACGGCTACGAGCATAACTTTATCAACCCAGGACGCCAATTTTGCATTGGAATCCATCACAAATATTGGATTTCTACTAAGTGAATCTGAACTAGTTCCATGTAACTAATATAGATATTAATATCGGTTAAGTGATGACAATATGTGCAACAGAAATAAAAAGAAATGACTTGATTCTGCTCCCTATCTGAGAAGAGCATAATGAATTTATAAGTGATAACGTCTTTATTAATTACCATAATCGCTGCTCGCAGCTTCTGTTCCTCTGCACAAAATATGCAGGCAGACAGCGGGTATCCTACTGGCTGACCTTTCACTGAGTATGGTTCCGGTTTGCACGCAATATCAACTCGCTCCCTATTGCATACTAGTCTGACTTCAGCAATTGCTCTCGACCTCTGAGCATTAAACTGTAGTATATGTAGGTTATCATTCCACTGCGCATTGTACTGATTAACCATTAACTTATTATCGTAGACTGCCATTACCGTTTTCTGACTGTCGTACTTTCTCTTTCACCAATTTGAGTTCGTTCAGATATTCGGGGCCGACCGGGCTAGCCGAGTGGGTAAAGTACCTGCCCGGCAACCCAAAGGTCGCGGGTTCGATTCTCGCCTCGGGCTTGGATCAAAGTACTGCAAAAACCTTGGGAGGTGCAATATGGCCACAGCAGCCGATGCGCCAACAACTACCAAATCAAAAAAAAAAAAAAAAAAAAAATCAGATATTCGGGACACTGTTTACTCTTTACCGAATGGTTCTCTTCTCGTTTTCTAGCCTTACAGTTTGAGCAGATCGGTTGTTCTCGCTAAGGAGTGCAAGATGTATAGGAGTGTCCTGTACGAGCACAATGACTGCAGACCGGCTCATTGTGGCGGCATTGGCTGTATTGTCCAAATCCATGACAGTTGTACCACAGAGTAACTAAATGAAAGTCATTGAACTTGTATGAAATGAAGCCAATGAAAATTCTGCCCTTCAAGAACAATTGACTCCTAATACGCCTTGATACCTCAAAAGCGAAGTTATCTCAGCCTCCACATTCTTCCTGGAGATGCCCGTACCTGCGAGATCCTTGCTATATAGGTCTCCCAACGGGTCGTCCTTGGTTTTTTCCCATTCACGGAATATCATTTTTCATTGGCTCTTTTGGAATAGAGAGGATCACGTCTAGTCGTTTAATTCGCTCACAGTCTTTTACCTCTTGTAGCTCCCTTTCTGTTTTCATCTCCTTCACCACACCATTATCCCTTACTTTCCACAGTATCCTAATCCTCATTCCCTTCAAACTGCTTTTTAGCTCTTTAGTTACCGCTGAATGCAACTCATTACTACTTTTCAATATTGACCCATCAGTTGCTTTCACTATCAGGATATGCCCTCCCGCTGAATCCAACGTGTAAGCCTAACACATCTTGTGATTCACCCCGGCCTATAGTTCTAATCCTCATTCCCTTCAAACTGCTTTTTAGCTCTTTAGTTACCGCTGAATGCAACTCATTACTACTTTTCAATATTGACCCATCAGTTGCTTTCACTATCAGGATATGCCCTCCCGCTGAATCCAACGTGTAAGCCTAACACATCTTGTGGTTCACCCCGGCCTATAGTTTGCCCTTTCTCCCCAGTGTTAACTTCGTCTCGAGGTGCACTGTGCTTGAGCATCTTAATTTATAGTTCTTTTGCTCTAATGTTGCCTCCATATATATATATAATTCTCCAATAGGTATTTATTTTCTGCTTCCACCAAAGAAGCAGCCAAGGGTTCCTTGGAAAGAAAGCTTGCGGTTCCTTCAGTTTCACATTTACGTCGAGCAACTTATCTAAGCCAGTAACCCTCTCCTTTAAGCTTTTATTCTCAATGCCAATATCCCGTAGGGCGCTCTCGATCATTCCCCAGCATGAGAGGATCCCGTTTACAACTTTCATGCCAATGCCTTTTTTTCTCATGGATTAGAAATTCTTCCATCTTCCTGCACATGCAGAAATAAATGTCACTAAATGATTTCAGAGACAGCTTCTGAATGACATCTACACGATCCTTCAGTGGTCCCCGAGAGAAAATTGTCAAAATAAACAGAGCTTGTTCTCCATGATTTGGCCTTCCTCATGTTTAATCGCATGAAGTTATGCCAAAAGAGACAGGTGCTGATCCTTCCAAGGACTCTTCTAGTTTCATATTTATTTCAGCTAAAGTTAAGATCCTTTGTAACATTGTGCATAACCTTATTCAAATTGTTACTTTGGCACGCTTCATCCGTTTACCCTTGACACTCTTCTTTGGTTGAGATGACTAGCTGCACGAGGATGTGGTCCTTAAGATTGAAGTCATCCGTGATCTAATGTCACCCACTGTATTAGATCGGTTTCTGAGCCTACCGGCTCAAGAACACCCCGAAAATCTACTACATGAGGAAATTGGACTATCCATTCCTGAGTCACCAAGCACCTGTGCTTCCTTGTCCTTGCTATCCTCTTGGGTTCCTAGTTCAACTAGTTGTCCATCAGTTTTCCTTTTGCCTTCTTGTAATGTATCCATTATGGAACTTTAATTCAGTTCACTTCCTTCCCTACTATGTCAGGTGTTTCCTCCTGCCTTCTCATAGGGCGCAACAGGGCTTCCTCTCTGTGATCATCTTCCTCATTCTGAAGTCCATCTCCTGTAGTCATATGTCTTATCCCACCGTTAATCAATGGCCCTTCATTCCAGCAATCATGACGTCCCACTGCTACGCTATCATTATATTCCTCCAGACCACTGCCCCATTCGTTTGCAGCGGTACCATCCCATTCACATATACAGTCCTCCTAAGCTGCGTCTATCGCCGTCCATTGCTTCCTGCAATTCTGGTTACTAGATGCGTCCTGAAGCTTAATTGCAAATTATTATTATTAAAGTAGTTCCACTCAAATCTATTGGAGCACTCAGACGACGCAAGTGGCTTCTTCTTCCATCAGTACCAATGTTTAAATATACTAGCTAGTTGTCCTTTGTTCAAATGATTAATGTCTATAGTCATATAATTTGACTGATTTTTATCGCTGCTTATTCAGATCAAAAATGCAACGACTGTATGTAGAAATATTTCTATTATAAAAGACAATCGGAGTTGGTTGAAATAAGACACTGGAATTCAAATTAAAAGCTTATTAAAGCTAGGTCTGTAGCTCCCTATGAATTGCATAGGTAGCTATTAGCGTTAAAGATATCGAAGAATATTTAACTCGTTTATAGCAAGAGTGAGTCCTACAAGCTATATAATTACCAATAGTATTAGAAAAGGTCAGAAATTGATTCCGCATTTTAAACGTTAGCAAAATATCTGTCTCAGATATTCAGTATAACTCAAAATTAAGCAATTGATGCGGAGCACAAAACACAGTACCACGTCTGTTCTACTCAATTGCCAGCACCCTCTTCTGCCACATGTTTGAAATGCGACATGTGGTGACGGATCCAGAAGCTTCTCGAATCTGTATTCCTCTTCAGAGAACCGGGTCTAGCGCCACCAAAGGTTTTGCTAGCTATTTAAAGGAATTTTATGCTAAGCGCTTCCAATAATAAAAAAAAAAAAAAAAATACGGCAATTTTACATTTATAAAATAAATTTAATGTTGGTGAACGAATAAATTTTGTCCTTAAGGAATCTGTGTCATCAGGCACTCGCTCTTCTACTTCTCTGAAGACGGTAAATGTATCAACCGTAGCCGTCACATCGAAACACAGGCATAATTTCTGGCAAAAAAATTGGAATTTAAATTGAATCTTGTTAGATTCACTTCTGATTTTTTTTAATCGGTTGTATAACTTTTTTCGTTATTTCTTTTACATCGGGAAGAAGCACGAAGTGGCACGCGTGCCGCAGTTTGGCTAACTTTATTATAATCAATTCATTCGATTATGGAAAATCATTCGAATCGTTAAGTTATATCCATATTATTTTAATGATTAATGTTCACTAACTATTAGTGACGGGCATATTCCAGAGGTTACAACCGATTGATTCGATTATACTCATGTCATTCGAATGATAAGTAGTTAGTACTGATGCCATAATCTAGAGGTTATAATTGTTTCATTTAGTTATGGTCTTCGAACATAGAACCAAAACATGTCATACAAAGGAAACTTCTCCCTGCTTTTCTCTCGCACCAAAACAGTGCCGGCTGGCTCTGTTTTGGCCCAGTTCTAATAATCATCTCATACTCATTAGTATTTTGACCACTGCTTTTGGTAATACCCACCTCCATCATTTTAAAAAGCCTATGACGTGAGTCGTATGTAATAATTCTGTAATAATTTCTTAATAGCACTAAGAAAAATGATCTTTTAAATATGTGATAAGATAATTCAATATTCAGGCGGTAGTAGTCTGTATTGCACCAAAGCAACCAAGACTACGAGACATCGGAGTCTTGGTTGCTATGAGGAATACTGTTCGACACAAAAAACATCAATTGATTTTGATGAACCTGTAGTCAGGGCGCATTAACATGAAATCCTGGAAGCCACTGCATTAAAGGGGCGACGAAAGAGTAATACAGTCGAAGCTCTTATAGCGACCCTGTCTTTAACGTCCCACACGTTATAACATCCTATGTAGTTGGTCGCGGCCAATTTCTCATTAACTTAATGCTATTTTATGAACAATCGATATAACGACCGTTTTCTCATTTCCTCGGTGTTGTTATATAGAGCTTCAACTCTTTCTGTGCACTTTTTATGTAGTGAGTAGCGACATTCGCCTGTTGCATCCAAGCACTGTGATGGCTTGATACCATTCTGTTAACAGCGACAGTTTTGCCAAAATGCAACATCGTGGCGCGCAAAGATTCAGCCGGTTGTTAAAGAGCATGTGGAGGCCGTTTCCGTGTCTCTCGGGAAATGGAGGGAGAGACAGAATTTGTAATTTCGCCTCTGTAATTTTTCTTATTTTTCTTCTTTATTAAGTGACTTTTACATTTATGTCCAATATTTAAAAGCGCTACGCATACTGTGCATTCAACTTCATCAATGTGATATATTTTAATTAATGTCCATTCTTTCGAACATTTTTCCTCATAAACGAATTTACGCATAGACATTTGTCTGAATGAAGAAAAAATAAAATATTCGCTATTCTATTTTATCAATTGTCTTCTGTTTGCCTTGATTCCTTTAGGTATAATGTTAAATAAATACTGCGCGAATAAGCAAACATTCAGTTTACACCGAATGATTTATTGTCTTCGCACTTCGACAAAGCTAGATGTACACTGTCCAATCAAAACATTATGACCACATACCTAATAGTGAGTATGATTTCGTGAAGCCAGTACCACCGGCACATGGCGAGGTATGGACTCTGTAAGGCCTCCTGAACGTTGCAGGAGGTACAAGGTGTGTCTGAAAAGTTTTAGGACTACATTCATAAAACGAAATCTGAGTGGAAAAAATTTATTACCATTTAATTTTTAAAGTACATCCCTCGTAAATCGTAAACATCTTTACACGATCGTGCAACTTCTGTACCTTCCATTTACTAGGCATTGCAGGAAACGTGATTAATCGGAAAAGGCATTTTTTTGCTAGCTAATGCTTCAGTGACTTCGTTCAGTTGCAAACTTTAGGCGTTGAAGCGGAGGAGGGTTCGTTGGATCATGGTCTTGGAAACACCGCTGGTCGTTCCTTGGTTAAAGTGCATAGTCCTGTTCCACCGTTTTCCGTCTGTTGGCTCGCAGAAGGTGGGGACTGCCTATGTTCACCACGACCATCAGTGAGGCGTGTGTGTGCCTGCCATTTTCCCAGCGACTGCAGCTCTGTTCAATATCCGTCCGCTCTTGGAACACCTAACTACAGCACACAAGCTTCGTAGTTTTCGTAATACTGCCGCCCTTCAACCCGTACTCCACAATCGTCCTTTTTTCGAAGTCTGTAGATCCCATCCCTTGCCCATGTCGATCAAGTAGTTCGTATGGACCACATGTCAGGAAACTGCACTATCACATTTACCGGTTCTTACCGTGACATGCGCCACGAGGCGTGGAGGACCGACCGATTGATAAACGTTGATGGTCATAGTTTTGACTGGATAGTGGTATAATGTGCAGGCTTTACTATTTTTTACGATAGTGTTATTTGGCACGCTAAATTAACAAAATTATAATCAAGCATAGTTAAGTCTAGGGCACAAGCTATATAAAGTCAATATACACTGGTGTTCAAAGAAAGTGCACCACCCCTTAAAATTGTAATTGTCGTCCGAATAATGTAAGTATATGGCAATATTTCTTACAGACTGCGTCAGATAAGATTGACAGGCATAGGTGATGACGTAAAATTGCATCGGCTGTTACTTTCAGCTATATAAGCACACACTGCAAGAGTTGTAGTCATTGCTTGCTTGTGTCAGGATGGCGAGTTACGTGCAGTTGACGCCACGAAGAAACAGTGCTATTTACGTGAGGAAGGATGTTCTTCCCGTCATATTACTTGTAGAGAGTCTTGTAATCAGTCGACAGTGAGTAGATTTCTTTCCAACCTCAAGAATACAGGTTCTGCTGATATGAAAAAAGGAACCGGACGCAAACGAGCTTCTAAGCCAAAAGAGGACCGCGTTTTGAAGCGCTTATGTCTTAAAAACCGCAAAGTTTCTTCGTCTGAGTTGAAAAGAGAATGGGAAGAACATACAGAAGTGGTAGCGAGTGCAGTAAAAGTAAGAAGACGCCTGTTCAAAAATGGTCTTGTAGCCCGTCGTCCTAAGAAGAAGCCCCTTCTCACATAAAAAATGAAAATGGCCCGATTAATTTGGTGTAAGGAGCACGTCAAATGGACCCCCGAGCAGTGGAAGTCAGTTATTTTCTCGGATGAGAAGAAATTCAACCTGCATGGCTCTGATGGGAGACAAACGATTCGTCGTAGACGAGGTGAAGAATACCATCCAGACTGTATGGTGTTTACAGTGAAATTCCCTACCAGTCAAATGATATGGGAGTGTATTTCGTATCGCGGAGTAGGTCACCTGCAGTTTATAAAAGGTTCCGTAAATGCCAATGGATACCTGGCTACATTGGAAGGCAAATTGCTGCCAATCATTAGAAACCATTTCAACCTGTCAAGTAACTGCATCTTTCAGGACGACTCTGCTCCTTGTCATCGGGGGAAAAGTGTAAGTAGGCACTTCTATAGTTACTTTAGCTTCGTTTCTGCATTAGAGGTCCGACAGTAATGTGTTCACATTTATTACAAATGAAAAAATGGTTGGAAGAACGGTCCATTACAACTGTTAGCTGGCCAGGAAACAGCCCGGCCGGACCTGAATCCTATAGAGAACTGTTGGCATTGTGTGGAATCTGAAGTTTCCAGAAAGAAACGAAAGACCCTTCGTGAACTTGAGGAAGCCATAATTCGTGTTCGGAACCACGAACTATCAGTTTATTATCTTCAGAAATTGCTCTTGTCAATGCCTCCACGGTTGCTGCTGTCATCAGGGCCAGAGGCGGTTCAACTAAATATTAGTTTGCATCTGTTGAACTTTTCATTTTGTTTTCCTGAAGCAAATTGAGGGCTTCTGATAACATTTCAACCATAATTGTTGTGTTTACCAAAACTGTTGTATAAAGGTTGCAAATGCTCATTTAGGAATATTTTGAGAGCACCTGTCAAATATTACTTAGCTTTGCCTTAACTGTTAATAAATATTTTTGTTTATATTTCTATTTGTGATGCTAGTCATTAATGTAACATGCCATTGCGATAAAGGGTTAGAAATGCGAAATTCCTAGGTGATGCACTTTCTTTAACCACCACTGTACATGTTGGCCTTAGTCTTTTGTGTACATTGCTGCACGCAAACTGGGTTTGCTACTTAAGGCCTGACGTAGCTGAGTGGTCAGGTTGCGAGTGCAGTAGCACACGCTCTGTGAGTAGAACGTGGTTCAAGCCCGTGACTGCTAAATATGATTAACATTTGTACTAATTGATTTATTGTTAACTCCACTGACCTGGTCGTTGTGCCGGAGTATAAACAAGGACATTTTTAGTTCATCGATTTGATATTGTGGACACTCCTCACCATGAATTGCGCGTTGGTATTGCACTACTCAAAACAAAAGGCATTTCTCCAATGGCGAAGTATATTGCTTTTTATTGAAAGTGCATGTCACTACCGGACCTGGGTTTCAAGTCTAATTGGAGTTATTTAGAGTATTGTGATACCAGCTCAATTGGTGAAATGCCCCCACAATATGAGATAGATGCTTACAGCTATGTGCAGAAAGAGGCTACAATGATTGTACGTGCCAACACAGTATGACAAAACACACAGAGACAGTATTTTTTTTTTTTTCTTGTCCTTCTGTGCGGGATGAACTTTTTCTTTTTTTCCTCTCTCTCTCTCTCTCTCTCTCTCTCAGGTGCCTCCGTAGCCAGGTGGGAAGGAGCAGCAGTGCGTACCACACGCTTCTTGATTAGACCTGGGTTCGAGCCCGTGACACCAAATACGGAGGATGCGGAAAGGTCAGGGAATGACCACCGCATATTCCCCGGAGCAATATGGCCTTAGTTGCTAATGCTCCTAAAAAACCAAATAACAAAACTCTCTCTCTCTCTCTCTCTCTCTCAACTATCATTTTCCTGCCTGTGCAGGAAAAATTTCCCGTGCGAATTTTTTTTTTTTTTTTTTTTTTTCATTACACACACGGGCCTTACCTTCACAGTCTGTTAAAAAAAAAAAGTAAAAAGCAACCAGGCGGAGTTGAACGTATGTTCTAGGAGCCGCCCACACATATAATACATACATACATGACATTCGTACACTCAGTGATCACTGAATTATGACCACCACATCCGTAATGGACTAAGCCACATAGCTTACATTATAAAAAACCAAACAGCTTCGTACGCTAGAGCAGTGGTAATTTGGTTCATCATGCAAGTCAAAGTGATAAAGTAGCACTTATGGGATAGTCAAGATATCATGGAGTGTAAAAAGACCATGATTGTGAGAGCTCGTGTATCGGGTGCTTCCATATCGGAAACGGCATGTCTTGTCGGTTGTTCACGACTCACTGTGGTTAAGATGTACAAGGAATAGTATCAAACCACCTCCCGCCAACAGAACTGTAAATGATTACGAAAGGTGGATGTTTTTTAGTGAGCTAATGGTGCAGCGAGTTGTACGGGCTCAACGGCAGGTGACTGTGGGACAGTTGACATCGCACAGGAAAAATATTCAAAATGATTATGCGATTGGCACTCAGATGTATTGTATGTTCGTGTCAGACGGCACCTGGGATTTCTCCCATCTCCGCAACTCAGATGTATTATGGGATTTCATAGCAGATGACCCCAGAGACCCTCATCTCATCGCTAATCATCGTCGACGGCGAATGCTGTGGTGTCAACAACAGGCTGGTTGGATACTAGAGGACTGGAAACGAGTGCTGGTAGGATGAGTCCAAATATTTGGTGCAACACGCCGACAGACGCCTTCATGTGTGGCTCAAGCAACACTCTCCAAGAAGGTGGCTGTTGTTGCTTAATATGGGGCATGTTTTGCTGGTAAGAACTAAGACCTCTAATGCGGATGGACGAACGTTTCACTGGTGTAGTCTACCGGTAGTTCTTAGGAGCCACGTGCACCGTGCCACGTTGAATTTTTTCTTGGAGAGAAACATGATCTTCCCAGAAAATGTTTCGTGTCATCGGGCTCGTACTGCGCACAAGTGGTGCGAGGAACACAATGAAGATATCACCCATCTTGATTGGCCTCTAAATTCGCCTGACCCCAGTCCAGTTGAACACGTGGTATGTTTTAGAACGGGAAGTGAGGAGACGTATGGACACAACCAACCGTCATCTATTCCGACGCTGTGGAAAGCCTTGCAGGCAGCAAGGCTGCAGATCCCTACAGATGTCTTTAAAATCTAGTGAAGTTGACGACTAGGCGAACAGTGGCCGTTATCCTTGCAAACGGTGGCCCAGCACGTTATTAGGTAGGTGGTCATAATTCAGTGAGCACTCAGTGTAGTTTGAGCCTTTTGCCCTAGCCTTAACTATGTCGACTTTAATTACTGCATCATCTCGCATCTCACATATTGTGGATACAGTATATCTCGTCACCGGGTTTCTGAGGCCTTCACAGTACATACCTGCCCACTAGGCGATCGCAGGAAGAATTGAAATCTGGGTTTGGTTAGACTTTCAACCCTGAGATTAGTTGAGCCTCTTCTCTTTCGATTAGTTGTTTCACGCCGTATTTCTCTCTCTCTCTCTCTCTCTCTCCTACAAACTCTTTTTATTTCGTTTTCTGTCTATCTGAAGCCATTTTTTGAGATTTCAGGAATTTTTTTCATCCCAAATTTAAAACCCTGTTCTGGATAGTGGGCACCCGGTTCCCGGTACTGGGTATACACTTTAAATAATAAATTGGTTAAAAGTGCACAGTGCGTTGCATTTCAGGCATATTAGCAAATGGTAATAATTCGTGATAAAACAAACAAATAATTGGTGATAGTGTTCCGCAAATAGAATTGCATCCTTGAGTGACATATCTCATGCCCATGTAGTCAGTGGAGGTTATACGAGCCCATTTTTTTTTTTGATCTCTTGGTCAAAGAAATGTCAGAGGTGTCCTTCATTCAAATCTTTAAGATGTACGGATATGGCAAGGAAAGAATTCCCTACACATGCTTCATCGTCAGCCAATAATAGTGAGATCATTGCTTATTTACTGGGAATCAGGAGATTCCCTCTTAGTAAATATATATTCCGACATTCTGCCTAAAATCTGTTAATACGCAATGAGAATACACTGTTAACGGTGCATGTGTGTATGTATACTCTCATGCTTCTCTTCAGTCGCGTGTCTGTTACATAGGTAGTGAAGAACGAGACTTGTTTATCGACGCAAGGAGCGAACGGCACACTGCTAAGGCAGACCGAGTCCTTGAGACAGTTGCTTCAACAGTCACTTTCCTTACTGTCAACAGTGGGTGCGCAGTCTTAAGCACAGTGTCGCGACACGGAAAGTTCCTATCTGGTCCCGTTACCGCACAGTGTCAGGTCAGGGGGGAAATCACAATTGGAAATGACACCAGTGCAGAAACACGTCTCTGCACTTAGGGCTAGTCAGCGTTATCTACCTCGTGAGCCGACACTTCCTTCCATCGCGCTTCCCACTTCCTGTTCTGTCTGCCGCACACACTTTAAATCCCTGTTCTAGCCAGATAGTCGCAGGGACGTGCTGCTGAACAACACCAAAACCCGACAGATGCCGTGTATATGGGTGTTTCGGTGGCTAATCTCTCTCTCTCTCTCTCTCTCTCTCTCTCTCGTTTATTCCCATTCTCGTTTTCTTTTTTATGTTTTCACCACATATGTCATTATTACTCGTTATTCTTTAATTATCCTGTTTCTCCTTTCTTTAAAGTTTCTCTACCTTTTTTTTTTTATCATTATTAAAATTGCCTTCAGAGGATTTAATATCAGATGATGCACACTTGTGTACACGTGACATGTTTTCCGAGACAGATAAGTAATGGTTAAAGTAGTGCCACTCATTAGTGATTTTTTTTTCATTTCATACAGGATATTCAATGAAATCGGCTATTATAAGGATTCTTATTAACTTAATTTCTTTAATGGGGTAACACACGCTTTCGCTCGCAAAAGATATTCAAATTGACCTCCTCTTTCTGTGTATCAGAATTCCCTACTTTCTTGAAACATGAAAAGAGTTGCCTATCTTATGTTTGATGTTTCTCTGTTTGCAGTTATCATTTGGAATCAGGAGATGCCCTCTTAGTAAATATATATTCCGACATTCTGCCTAAAAATGATGCGGAATGTCCAACAGTGAGCACACGTTGTTGACTCTTGAGTAGGGAGGGTTCAAGGTTACATATGAAGGGCATAGCGATGCATATTAAGTTACTTTTCATCTATATACATGGATCAGAAGTTGTATGAGATACATGTTTAACTGACAAGTCTCGTTATATCAGCTCATAACAAATATATGAGATATTTTCCGTGTTATTTCTATATACATTTTGTATACGGTGATTATAAAACAGATGAAATTCGCACAACTATTGCATGTGCAGTTTATACTCTTAATCAGTTTTTTTCCAAAATTTCCAGTTTAACGAAAATATTACTATAATGAAAACATTTCTAGATATTCTAGATAATATTTGTGGATATTTTAACTTCTTTTTTGTGCTTTTTTAAGTCTTGTTTGAATGAAGTACATTTGATTGAAAGTTCAGTACAACAAATTATTTTCTAAGTCCGCCTGTGCCTAAAATGTACTGGTTTCCAACGAAAGAAACACTTTATTGGAAAATTGAGAATGGAAAGGATAAGAACTATCAAATTGATTGTTTATTCTTAAACGTTGCCAAAACTTTTGATTCTGTTCACCCTAAACTGCTTCGTTCTAAGCTTTTATCTAATGGAGTTCTACCATCTTTACTTGACTGCATAATTCACTTAACCTCTGCTGACCTGTTAAATAAGAGGTCAGCAGAGGTTAAGTGAATTATGCAGTCAAGTCAACCTCTGCTGACCTGTTAAATAAGAGGTCAGCAGAGGTTGTTCTCGAAGAGCTTTCGCTGTTTTTTTTTTTTTTTTTTTTTTTTGTTTTTTTTATTCTTGAGCAGTTCCACAGGGCTCTCCTCTGGGCAGGCGCCTCCGTAGCCAGGTGGGAAGGAGCAGCAGTGCATAGCACACGCTTCTTGATTAGACCGGGGTTCGAGCCCGTCACCACCAAATACGGAGGATGCGGAAAGGTCAGGGAATGACCACCGCATACCCCTTAGTTGCTAATGCTCCTAAAAAAAAAAAAAAAACCAAATCTCCTCTGGGCCCTCTACCATTCACCCCATGTATTTCAATGACCTGTCAATCGCACTTCAAACTTTTGATGTCAAATTGTAAATGTTTGCTGATAATCTTAAAATCTACTAAGTTATCGATTCAATTTCATATTTTACACTATTGTGCCCAGTTTGTCTGTTATTCGTTCAATGAAAATAGTATGTCTTTAAATACAAGTACGTGCAAGCTATGTTGTTTTTTTTTTTTCCAATGGTTTTTAATAAAATATACAGTACATTTCATTAAAAAGATTGAAATTAAATATTTTTGTCTTTCATATTTGTAAAAGTAAGGGTATACATACTTGTATAACTTAATATATATATTTCATTTCATTTAATTTCTAAGATTGAAATAAAATAAGTTTCATATCTGTATTAATGGGATGATTTGTCCATATTTCGTTAAGAAAGTGCTTCATGTTGAGACGGGCAGTTACGTTCCTGGTATATCCAAGTGCCATTGATATGCTCTGCTCTGTCTTTATATTTACTTATTCTAATTTTTATACTACATCAATCATTAGAGTATTTGAGGTTGATTGGGTACTATTACTATCCTCTTTCTCTACTTCAGTTTTCCCAATTTAGCCTCGTCTTATTACAGTCCCCCTTATACCCGCCCTTCTCTCATCATCACCTGGAATAGTGTGCGAGGGGGAAGTATCCTTCTTTTAGGCATTTATTGTATGGGCTCAGCAATTGGTCTGGGATAGTTTCAACTGTCTTTTTAATGATTTCGGGGTTTGGAGGTCCACGCCTGGGGATTTTCTGTTCCGCAGCCTTGCAGCCGCGTAATTCAGTTCGTTTCTTGTAAACAGTTCCTCTTCATGCGTTGTGGTGTAGATACAGGTTTTGTGGCACAGCAGCAGTTCTGGAGTGATTGGGTCTAGGTGTCCTGAGAAGATGATATCCAAAAGATATTATTTGTGTATTCTTGCCATGTCTTTGTGTAATCTCCTTGCGGTTTTTTGGTTGCAGGGATGGCTTTACCTCTTGGGAGTTTGTTCGTGGTTACACGATAAACCACTACCCCGTCGTTTCCCGTTGTGGTGACTAGGTGTTCCCACGTGCGCTGTTATCGCTCGCGGATCTGGCAGTATATCTGTTTCTGGCTGTGTGATATTGTTTTCGCATCTCTTCCCCTTCAGCAGCAGGCCAGTTTCGTCTGGCACGCTGGAAATTTTTTCTTGCAATGTTCGCCTCCCGTCTTAGTTTTTTGAGCTCCGTGGACCACCAAGGGACGGCTCCCGGTGACGGTTTTTTCTGTTTGATTGCTTTGTTGGCCGATTCGGTGATAAATTTTGTTATTTCCGTTTGATGCTGGTCCAAGTTTAATCTTTATGTGTCAGTTGCGAAGGCAGTCATCCGCGGTGTTTCTTGGAAGAGGGGCCAGTCCGCCATTCCAATAGCATATCTGTTCTGTTTTTGCTTGGGTATTGTTTTTCTGGTTATTGTGCGGTTTAGCTGGAACGTGATAGTTCCAGGTTGCAGTATGGTCTTCAATGGATCTGGTGACTAGACTAGTGTCTATTGTGGTATCCCAGCTAATGTCTATTGTGGTATCCCAGCAGAACACCGCCCAAAGCACAACACCGCCGTCTTGTTTTCGTCACACAGTGCATCCAGGCGCCATCACTTCTCCAGGTAAATGACGCACACTTACCCGGCCGTCCACATGGTGCAACAGGACACGTGATTCATCGAACCAAACGACCTTCTTCCAATAAATCAAAGTCCAGTTTCGATGCTCGCGTGCCCATTATAGGCACTGTTGCCGGTGAATCTGGGCACTCGGAGCGGCCTGCAGCTACGCGGCCCTATTTTCAGCAGGGTTCGATGTACTGTGTGTTGTGACACATTACTTCCAGTTACCGATGAGTTCCTCAACAGTCGCGCTTCTGTTGTCACGTACCATCCGGGAGAGCGTTTGCTGATCTCGAGCATCGATGAGCCGTGGTCGTCCAATACCTCGCCAGCGGTTCGTGGGTTTCCTCCTCGGGCCACTTTCGGTGGGTACTAACCACGGCTGACAGTGAGCACCCCCAGCAGCAGTCCCGTTTCGGATATGCTCTGACCCAGTCGTCAGGCCATTACAATTTGGCCTTTGTCAAACTCGCTTAAGTCTGCCGCTTTTCCCATCTGAAGAATGGGAAAAGAAACACTGAAGAAAGTAACACTGATTAACGGAGCTCAGTATCAGGTTTTTTTTTTTATACCGTGTCCCGACCCGCGCATCCGTCGTAGTTCGCCTGCAGTTGCTTCGATTTGCATAACGACACGCTGGTAATAATGTTTTGGCTCATTGGTGTATACTAACAGTCTGAATATTCAAACTGTGAGTATACAAGTATAATATTTAGAGAAATACTGTAGCATCATAATCAGGATAGGGGGATTTCATTAAAATAATCTTTACTGACCACGTTCCTGCATGAGTAGTGACTGCAATAAAATAATAATTTCTATCAGACAACATTGAAATCTGTCTCCCCCCCCCACCAACCTCTCTTCAGGGTACTTCTAAGATTTGTTATTGCAGAAGCCGTGCACAAATGTGTCCGCATACAGTACCCGCTGGAGATATGTTAGAACTCAGAGAATCCTTATGACTTTATCTTCCCTGGCTGTTTGTTTGGTTTGTGGTATTTCGTATTAGCTCTCTCTGCATATTTCTGTTGCTGTGAACAATGCCATCGTTTCAAAAATCAGTTAAAAAAATCACTTAAAATTCAATAATCAAATTACACTTCGAAAGCACAATAGCACTCTATTAGGTCTCTCAACGAAATCCACTGGTTGGTACTGGTACTGATTGTTTGGATTCCGTGCTGGCTGGAGAATATATTTGTGACGTCGCTATCACTAAATGCATTATTCACGACTAGCAATTTAGTAATTGGTGTTGATATTTATTCAAAAGTGAAAGTGTATTCATGTCTAACGGCATCAGGGGTTTCCCCCATCTCCGCGTTGCTTTCATTGTGGGTGTACCAGTTCACTGGGAAATGCCAGAGATTTAAAAGTGTGTGGGCTTTGTATCTGTGTGATGTCGTGTACAGTTGTTCATCTGGTCGTTTAGCCGCTCTACCCCAGCTTAGGCCCAACGTTGCCCCACTTTCGCCCCGTGAAGGCAGACCAGGAACCCAGTAGACTCATTTACTCTGGCAGGTCCTGCCGCGTAGTTTTCTGAGATTTTGGCGGCCAGGACCTATATAGAAAAAAAAAAAAAAAATGTTTAACTAATCGATTGCGCGATGGTGTCGCTTGAATTTGAAAAGGCCAAAATATGGTCGAAAGGCGAAAACCCCACACACCTTAAATTTAGGTGTGTGGGGTTTTCGCTAGTGTACAGATGGAGAGGGGAGGGAGAGTGAAGAATAGGGGGGAGAAAGGCAGAAGTATAGGGCCAATAGAGAAGGTGGCCCCCAGGTCGCCATATGGCATTTGGCAATTAAGCTGCACTTTGTTTTGTCGTTTCTAGTTGCATCATTTGTGGGGCTAGCTCCGTCCTTGTGTTTTCTTATTCCTGCTTTAGGTGTTTTCTTTGGAGAGATTAGTTCCTTATTTGTCTCAGCTGGTCGCAAATCACTGTCAGCCAGGCGCTGCGTCCACCATCGTTGTTTGGCTGGGTCGGGTTATCTCAATTTGTCTTTGAGTGCTCAGGAGGATTGATCATTGTAGTTGAGAGTCATATTCAAAGTCTCTTGGGCTGTCTTGTTCTTGTGTGGTTTTGTTTACGACATTCTCTTCAGTGGATCTTCTCGTCAGTTCCTGATCGCATTTCGAGTTCTTCTTGTGAAGAGGTCCCAGGCAAATCTGGACAGGATTTGGTATTCGTCCCTTGAATCCAATAGGTGATGTTCTTGCCGTTGGGGTATGAATCTTAGTCTCGTTATGAAGATACCCCGCAGGTCCTCGTATATGGGGCACTGGTACATCAGATTCTCCCAGCTTTCTCTTTCTCCACAAGTACAGTTTGGATCTTGGAGTATACCCAGAGTGGCTAGTTTGTCATTAAAAGGCCCGTGGCCAGTTAGCATAAAGGTTGTGTAGAGGCCCGGGTGGAGCCACGCAGGTGACTTCGGGTAGGTTTTTTTTTACAAGGGGGATGAATTTCCTGGTTACCTCGTCCTTGTGCGAGGTGGACCATCTGGTCTGCCACATTTGTTTCAGGTGTGCCTGCAATCGTGCTTTCTCTTGTTTTTCTCCTTTTTCCGGTTCTATTGTATGCCCCAAAAAGGTAATGGTAATCCTTTTCATTATGTAATATGTCAGGCCACATCTAATGATTTCCAGATCCAGCGACAAGACTCCCGCCAGAACCTCGAGCGCCTCTGTGCTGACTGTATTACAAGCTCGCGTTATTTTCAACAATATTGACCGTTGTATTGAATTCAGGATCCTTTTGTTGGCTACAGTCGTCATTTTGTGGTAGAACGTGGCAGCTGCGTATGTGATTATGGGGATAAAAGTGGCTTTGTAATAAAGAGCCAGTGTTCTTTTGTTTAGTCCCCAGTCTCGTCGCGTGACTCGGGCTACCATGGCAGCATAGTTTCTAATTTTCTTTCTGAGTTGTATGAGGTGTGGCCTGAACGTGAGCTTTGTGTCGAGGATTATGCCAAGATATCTCATTTCGGTGGCGAACCTGATTGTGGCTCCGTTTATTTTTATCTGTGGGGGCCTTCTTGGATCAAGGGTTCCCCATATTTACTCAAAAGTGGGTTGCTAGGAGTATAGTATTTCAGAAACAAGAATTAGAGGAATAAATATTTGGGACTAGGAAGGTTCTTACGCCTTATGCCTCCATACATATTGGGGGTGTGGAAGACAGATCCTTTCATTGAATTTTTATAACGTGATATTGTTCGTTTTGAAATATGTACCATTATTAGGTCATCTAAAGCAGGTGAATTCAGATGAGCCAGTTTGCTCGTCTCCTTTCTTCACTTTTACAATATGTACCGAACAGAGATTCAGTTATTACAGTTGCTGTGATTGCATGGTGCAACATTTTCACAATAACCGATCTGTGTGCTTGCAGAAGTGTATAATTTATTAAAGAATTATGTACTGTATTTTTCGAAGGAAACGCGGAATTGTCTCTGACGTCTTTATTCGAAAAAGAGGCCTAATGCTTTTAGAGAGAGAGAGAGCTAGCTTGTAATGGATAAAGTTCTTAAGACCACTTTTGTAAATTGGTATAAATTACCATATCTCTGTTATAGCTTTTATAAGTTTATGCATACCGTATTATTTGTAAAGGAGCAGGACAATCTTTCTGGCAGATGGTTGCATTTCCGGAATCCCGTCTGCGTGATTAGAAATGGGAGAATCGAAATTGCTGCCTAGAATAGCGAAAATTAAAGCAGTTTTCGTGAAAACATTTCTTGCGGCTAATATGTGTTTGGGCGGCTTGTTGGATTTCCATTAGAGACATCATTCTAATTTGATTTAGTGTTCAAAGAGACATCACTATAATTTAGTGTGTTATTACTTTAAAAAAAAGTGTCTTGATCTTGAAAAATTTCTATCCTGCATATGTTGCTAATCAAGCTATAAATTAAAGAATCCTTACTGAAATTTTAAAAATAAACATTTCCCCTCAAAGCAATTAAATTTACTCCAAATACACGGATTAAATCTTAAATTAAAGCGCTCTTCAAATGACATAAAATGTCAACATAACTTTTGAGAGAAGAAAAGCATTATTCCCTCCTTTAACGTTTTAATACTCAGATTTTTTATTGCATTTGTTTATTGTTATAGATAAAATTTATTTTAAAACTTTTTGTGCTGATTCTTTGATCATAGAATACTGAATAGCAGAATATCTTAATATCATGGGGCATTGCTAGCGGACGACAGGACCGGAAAGATAATAGTCCATTTTTTCTCTTTTCCTACAACTAGTAGCTGTTTAGAATGATTAAAGTAACGATTACTATTTATAATGATTGATTTCGAGGCGACAGCCGGTCTTTGATGTCTAGGCATTTCCAATATGGATTATTCTTCTGGTATCCGTCTACATGCATAATAATGACCGTGGCTGTCTTGATCTCCTGATGTCTTTCAATAGGATGAAAATTCCTTTAGTTCCACAGTTATTGTTCTTAACACCATCTAGAAATGAGCGAGTCGACACAGATGGCATTCCGTACTTACCATGCATTGCCAACTAATTATACAAGTGTTTTATACTCTAACCAGTTTTCTTATAATTAATTAATACCATTTTTCAAGGAGGTGGATTATTCCCTGATTATATGGTGAAATTGTATTTGAAAGAAGATTTGACTTGGATTTTTGGGCACTTTGGCTGCTGAAACCGTAATATGTTTTTATAGGAAGAAACCCCTATCAATTATGAAGTCGTGGAATGAATTAGATTAGCATAGGACTGTGAAAACCTTTAATTTTATTATATTTTCCTTTCAAAGGAAATTCGTTAGTAATTCGAAATTTGTCTTCCATAAACAATAACTTTCATTTCGGTTGAAGTTAGAAAGGAATCTGTCTACAAATGTGAGGAATATGTATTTTCTATTTCTTTTTGTTCGTCTGACCATAAAAGGGAATGTCAAACGATGTGAATAGCTATAAATAATCGCAAACTAACAGCTGGTTATGCGAAATTCAGTTTCGTATAACCAGCGTTCAGATTTCAAGCCACTTGGTGCTTGAATTCTAAAACAGATAACGAAATGAATAAACAGAAGTCGAAATCACTCCGGATTTTTCTTCGAGGGTCTAAATTAGTACTCTGTCAATGAGTATCAGGATTCAAGATTATTTTAACCACTAATTACTTCCTTATCGTTGATTCCTGGGTTAATGGTTATTTACTGAAAACGGTTATAGGCCACATAATCCATTCGGTAAAAAAAAAAACAGACAGAGAGAGAGAGAGAGAGAGAGAGAGAGAGAGAGAGAGAGAGAGAGAGAGATAAACAAAAAAAAAAAAAAAAAATACCGAGGGAAAGTAGAAGTTGTTGCTCTCCTATTAAGTAGACTGATGACGTTTAATGATCTCACTGAAACCTTTCTAAACATCCCAAGTAGTGTCGCCTCCTGTCATTCTGAATGGCCGATAACAGCGAAGGTTAACGAGGTCTTCGCGATGGCGTCGCTTTCGATTTCAGCTTAAAATGTCATCAAACATGACATGCATACTATAGTTAGAAAAGTGACTTTGAGGGCGGGAGGGAGGGACGAAATAGGGATACTTTAGAGGAGTGAAATAATGATTTCATGTAATTAATGTTTTAGGGTTTTTTTCATAGTTGGCTGTGAAGTTTGAAATGAGAAATTGTATTTGTCTTCGCTTATCATATGCAATAATGAGCACCGTTTTTAGTTTGTCATGCACATGATTATTGTTGGTGTTGAAACACAGGTTCAATCCATAGCCGAATGTTAGTCAGGTAATTATATATCTGTTTCGCCTTCCACAAGTAAAAATATTAATTTTATAACAGGAACACCTATTTATAATTGTGCATAGCAATGAAATAAAATAACATTACAAACCTACTGTAATACTAAAACAGTGTAGTAAACAAAGCTTCAGAATGTGTGGATAATTTCTGGACAAAGGTGCCTATTTCCAAGAATAAAACCTCTACAGTTGTGCATTTTTAGAACGTTTTGTTCAGTCGATAAGAGACAGAGAGAGACCGTTTAATATGTATTGAGAGCATAAATGAAACAAGTTAGGTAGTGTACGCATTTGAGTTACATTTCAAACGCTTTCTTTTTTCTTTTTCTTAATTGAATGTTCCCATTTTCTCTGATTAATAGAAGTGAAAGGTAAACAACGAACTTTTAATTAATTAACCAATAATAATATATAAAGTAACTGTTTTCATTTCACTACACGTGCTTTTTTGTAATGTACGTTTTATTTCCTTTTAGAGTTAACAGCGAAGTTCTCACGGATCTTCTGTAATTAATAATTCAAATAAAAAGGGACTATGAAGCCCAATAAGTCCTATTATTATTATAATAATAATCTTAAATTATAGGTTAAAACTTCCTACCTTTGAGTAGGACTGTTAATCTCTCAACACTCAATCGCGAATGATTATAATATGAACTTACCCCCCGTGTATAGTTATAAATAAATCAAATTAAAATAGCTATTAATTAAAATAAGCATGCTTTCAACTCTCATATCACGTCAAGGGAATCAGAAAGACGGCGGCCACCAACCTTCAAAAATCTACCAACACCACAAGCCATCATGAGAATTGAAAAACAATTGTCGCAAAATTCTAAAAATGACGAAACAAATACAGTAAATTAATTCACACACAAGTTAAACTTTAACATCGTTATTTAACTTCTTTTAAGAGACCACCTTATTCGGTTTGTTACCGTGTTCACAAGAAGTACAAAAGTGATTCGCGAACGATATCCCCCCCCTGTTTTATATCAAATTAATGACACCTGACACGATTATTTATATAAACCAACGTATGAATTACTATTCATACATGCGCGTAAGCGTCCACGAGTCCAAAATATTATAAGGTCTGCGTTTATTAATATAACGTTCTACGGTAGAAATCGTGATGATATCTTAATAATTGCTAATAAATATATAGTACAGACGGTCCTGGATACATTTTATAACATTCATACTCGACTTAAGTTCACTCTAGAAATGGAAATCCCGCATCACAAATTCATAAATTTTCTAAATTTTTCTTTAACCAGGGTTAATGAAAACATACTTTTTAAAATTTATAGGAAGCCAACGAATACTGGAAAACGTTTGCACCGTTCGAGCTACCACCCTTTTACATATAAAAGGAGCATTATTTTTAACTAGTTTCATAATGCATATAGATACAGCTCTACTCAAGAATCCTTATTGGATGAGCTCACGGAACTGACAAAAAGATTTTTAAATAGGAGTTATTCATTAGGTACCATTATGCAGATTAGTCAACAGGCGAAATATAAATTGGAGACGGGTACAACAAATGACAGGGCGGATCACAAACATTTTATTAAAGTTCCGTATGTACAGCATTGGTATAGACAATTTATCAACATATTTAAGAACACTGAATTTAAGATTGTTCCACAACCTATGAGTAAGCTCCATGCCGTCTTGAAATATAGGGCATATATAGTTCCTACCATGGAAGCTCACAATATTGTTTACAATATTTCTTGTGGTGGGTGCAATTCTAGTTATATTGGCTCGACCCAAAATTTATTTTCGGTAAAAATACAGCAGCATTTGGCATCAGTTAGGGCAGGTAGGACGGTTGCCTCTGAACTTGCGTTTCATGCAATCACTGATGGACATGTTCCTTTTTAATGAATCGAAGGTTCTTAATGAACAGCGAGAATATTTTAAATTATTAATTTCCGAAACATTAGAAATCAGATTAAATGTTAATTCTATTGATATATGCAGACCTTATAATATTTCGGACTCGTGGATGCTTACGCGCATGCACGAATAGTAATTTATACGTTGGTTTATATAAATAATCTCGTGTCAGGTGTCGTTAATTTGATATAAAACAGGGGGGATGTCGTTCGTGAATCACTTTTGTACTTCTTGTGAACACGGTAACAAACCGAATAAGGTGGTCTCTTAAAAGAAGTTAAATAACGATTTTAAAGTTTAACTTATGTGTGAATTAATTTATATGTTTCGTCATTTTTAGAATTTTGCGACAATTGTTCAATTCTCATGATGGCTTTTGGTGTTGGTAGGTTTTTGGAGGTTGGTGGCCACCGTCTTTCCGATTCCCTTGACGTGATATGAGAGTTGAAGGCATGCTTATTTTAATTAATAGCTATTTTAACTTTATTTATTTATTTATTTATGACTATACACGGGGGGGTAAGTTCATATTATAATCATTCGCGATTGAGTGTTGAGACACTCAGTCCTACTATTAACAGTCCTACTCAAAGGTATGTTTTCACCTATAATTTAAGATTATCTGTAATTAACAGAATAAACAAATAGTAAGAATTCATTACACTACACTGCATGGTTCTCGATGTTTGTAAACTAATAGCTGTTTTTAACTCAGTTTTTAACACTGATTTCATAAATGTTATTCTTTTTTTTTCTATCACTACCGTTTTTTTCACGTATCGGTTAAGTTGATGCCATTAGTTGTATTATTGAATCGGGTTAAGTTAGGAGGAAATGCTGGGAATTTGTGAACTAAATCTTCACATGTTGGCAACACTGCCTTCGGTCATTTGTTTATTGCCTTGAGAGTTCCATGCAGCAGTGTTTGACTGTGAGATCAGTTTGTTTTTGAGGTTATCGTGTCAAACACTGCTGAAAAGTGAGTAAAATGTCTTCACATATGTGTTTGAACAATCCAAACTTATTTTGTGATAATCATGCAGTCCTCAAGCAAAGAAAGATATTACATAATTAATTTAAAAAAAGTGTATTGTGCTAATTTTGGAGTGAAACTCGGTGTGACCAAGATAAACAATGGGCTCCACATAAAATTTTGCCGAACATGTGTGTTGAAGCATTGAGATTGTGAAAAAAAATGGTAAAAAAAAGAAGGCTATGCCATTTGCAGTTCCCATGATTTCGCGAGAGCCTATAAACATCTGCTATGACTGTTACCTTTGCTTAGTTCATGTAGAGGAATATAGTGCGAGTAAGACTGGCATTGTGTATCCTAATACCTCAACTGCCACCAGACCAGTTCAACATGGAGATAACCTGTCAATTCCATGCCCTCGACCTATATTGGAAAATATAGTAGCTGAAAAGCTTCTGAAGATGAAACTGAAATCTACAGGCCTTGTGAAACTGAGTCCAGCCCTAAACTATTTTCACAGTTTAAACTCAGTGATCTGGTAAGAGATTTAAATTTATCAAAGAAAACTGCAGAACTCCTTGGTTATAGACTTAAGTCAAAAAAGCTTCTAGAATACAGAAAACGAGAACTAGTCCGCTACTTTTCCGAGGTCGATTATATGGTTCTTTGCCGTAATATGAACGATTTAGTAATTAGTTACAATCCTACATAGTGGAGACTTTTTGACTCATCAAAGAGGAGTCTCAAAGGTATGTTGCTCCACAGGGGAAATAAATGTGGGTCAATTCCAGTAGCCTACTCTGTGCATTTGAAAGAAACATATGAGAACTTGAAGAATTTGTTGGCAAATATTAAGTATGAAGAATATGGTTGGTTGGTCTGTGCTGACTTTAAAGTGTTAGGCACGTTACTTGAACAGCAAGCTGACTACACAAAATGCCTTGGTTTTTTTTAGTGTTTTGTGTAGTTTTAGTTTTTTCATGTATTTAAATATAAAAGTTTGGTAAAAGTGACATTTGTTATAATTTCAGTGCACAAATTCTTCCAAAATTAATAAAAAAATGTGAAAAAGCTTTTGTAATTGTTGAAAAAATCTGATGTTGATGATTGAGAAACATCATTTTCTGAGAACACATCAGTGAATTTTTTTTCAAAATGCAGTGTAGTGTAATTTATATATTTAGTGAACTGAGAATTTTTGATTTATGTACATCCGCTATGTTGCCTATCCATTCTCTCATCAGTCCACTGTTAACCGAGTTATTTTATGTGGTTTGACGGACGGATATTGCAGAAACAATAGATGCTTTTACGCATTCGCTAACGCTTAAAACATCTGATTAGAAAAAAAAAATCTTTTTAAATATCGAATTTGACCACCAAGGCGATAAGGGCATGAATAATGATATATAAATGTGTTAATTTGATTAATCATTAGTTCTTTTTTTTTGTTGAACATCAACAATTCTCTGACGATTATTGACGGCAGCTAAAATCGAATGGAAGTTTCACTTCTTGTTTGGCTCTGGCATTTCTTTGCTTGAACTATAAGGATATTCTTGCGCTCAACTTATGTTTAAAAACATTCTGAAAATGTTTAGTTGGATTCAGGTGTAGCCTGTGGACTGGAAATGGCAGGTTCGCCACAAAATACAGAATTGATCCCAATGTCACGGTTCACAGTTGCAGTCACCGTTTCATCACTAGTGGACCAAGTTAAAACCACAAAAAGAGGACTTGCATGGGACCATTTTTTTTTTACTGCCTGTAAAATTACCCCCACCGAACTTTATTCTTCGAAACCATTCTTTGTGAATACACCAAACCTGGTGTGTCCATCTTATGTCTGGACTATATAGTGCGATTCATCATTCCATGCTCTGCCACTTTTGTACTGTTCAATGCTTCTGTTCTCTACACCAGGACAGGCGATGACTTGCATTTTTGGGAGAGTTTCGGCTTACAAGCAGCTTTTGAGACCATGTTAGCTTATTTAATAAAGTATTTTTCTGATGATTGTTGGCGCTACACTTATTCCATGCTTTACGATTTACTCTCACTATTCGTTTAACTGTGATGTTCTCCTATTATTGTTTTTTTTTTTTTTTTTGCCATTAGCAGCATAGATCACATTGCACCATTGTATATTATGTTTGCAGAAGGACATATTTACGATGCAATTTGTATGCTGTACTGATAAACAACCAGAAATAAATAAAAGGAAACCGTACTCACTTAGCCTGAGATCGGCAAACTACAGCTCCGATTGAAGAAGCTTTTATGTTGTTGTTATTGGAGATTTTACGGTGCAACGGCAGCTAAAGGCCATTATGTGCCAAACAGTGGTAGGAGATAACAGGCGTTATTAAAAGTGAGATATGTGCATTATGTGAGATTTAACCATTATATTCTGTCGTAGCATTTTATCAATATCAGATCTGTTGTCTAATATTTATTGCAAAGTAGGTGTGATTTGGGCTGCATGCCTTGATAAGAAGGTGGTTTGTCGTACTCCATTATACACAGGGCAGTCAACTATGATGTGCTGAACTGTGATTGAAAAAGCTTTTAGAAATTCCTCCAGTCTACGACGAGATTCGAAACTGGATCTCTCCAAACGAGTGGCAACTGGCGAAGCCATTATATTGTGATGGAGGACGGTTGGATACGCTGTTGGTATCAATGATGGTAGTCTACCTGGCTAAGGTATTTCCAGTTGACTTTAGGTACCCACCGTTCATTATTAGAAACATTAGAATAAGAGAATAATGCAAAGATGTAGAATCTTTCTGCATCTGCTAAAAAAAAAAAAAAATCCAGTGATCTACAGCATGCATGTCGCCGACGGTGAACTTTATACGATCCAACTCTCCCTTATTCCTTAAAATTTTATATTTGTTTTTTCTGGTTCTTTTCTCATGTTAGTGGAAATATTGCTCCATTTAAGTCTCTCTTCATACGTGTATCGATTAGCTTCCATCACCAATCTAGTCGCCCTTTTTTTGAGCTTTCTCTAGAAGCTGTCTTTTTTTTTTTCTTTTTCTTTTTTTGTGTTATAGGGGTTTCCCCTAGACCTAATGCAGTCTCACCATCGTTGAAAACGTCTTAAAATCATAGGCAGAACCCCATTCATCATCTTGGTCATCTGTTTACACAGGAGTCAGAATTAATATTAGCAAACAAATAACATCGTTAAGTTTCATTTTCAGACTCATTAAGACTGAAAACGTTTTCAGTATTATATCAGCCACGCATTTTTATCAAGCAGTGGCGAGTCGTAGTCAAATTTCAGGTTTGTGCAATTTTTGTTTTTTTTTTTTTAATCCCAAATTAAATTCAGAACTCTATTATAAAGCAGTATTTATTCTGACACACAATCACGACATGCATGCCGCAAACAATAATATAATTTTGGGGTCTCGTGCTGTTGTATAATTGGTTGTAGTTCTGGTCAGGATGGAGATCTTTGTAAATTGATATTTCCATTATAAAAACTATAATATGTTATTGGAACAGTCTGGATATTTGGATCAGGTTAAGCGTTTTTCAAAATTTTCACACTGGACAGAGTGCCGACGTTCTCAGAATCGTGTCCTAGTCGTGTCGTGATTGTTAGAGTGTGTGATAGTCCATTTGGAACTTCCATAATTTTCTTAAATATTAAACTTATAGTGAAAAAATTGCATAGAGATAAGTAAATATTGAAATTGAAAGATCCTTTCTGTGATTTAAGGCTTGAGACGTAAGCGACTCAGTTAAGTTCGCCATACTGGCTCGTTTCCCCCCCCCCCTATTAATTCTAAATAACAGAGATCAGGATATTTGGGCAAATTGTGATAATTAAAATGGATCAAGCAGTAACTTTGCTTTGCAACAATAACAAGCAATAAATGTTGGACAGACTTGTGTAGTCGAGACCAGCTAATAACTTTGATTGTCGTATTTAAAAAAAGCAAGAATACTGTATACTGTTCGTTTACCTCTTTGAAGCAAAGTTATCATGGCAGAAACTGGCTTCATAAATGAGAATACAGTACTTTTATTTCATGGTTAAAAAAAGCAAGAATATACTGTTCGTTTACCTCTTTGAAGCAAAGTTATCATGGCAGAAACTGGCTTCATAAATGAGAATACAGTACTTTTATTTCATGGTTAAAGCACTTTTCAAAGCACAAAAACGCTTGGAAAAACTTTGTTGATTTTGAATGAACGTCTATCACATCGCCCCTTATTCGCCATAGAATACTGCCAAGAATATCGAATCGAACCTCCTTACCTGCCGCTGCATACACCTCATATTCTCCAGTATGTTCAAGAGGCCGGAGAATACACCTAATATTCTCCAACCTCTTGAACATACTGGGTTTAAACCGCCCATAACATTTTATCATCAGCAAGCATGATGCACAAAAATCATATTTCTCCAGTCTTTAAGTCTCAATTTAGAATAGTGAAGTTTGCTTAGTATAAAGCTGCAGTAGAGACAACTGTTAAGCAGATGTTGAGATAAACAGTTGTGTTCTGTTGACCTAGTTACGAATCTTTAGATTCAGTTATAAAAGGAGGACTGGATTCAATGTCTGTTTTGGTTTGTCTGGTATCACGAAATTTGTTTGTGCAACAAAAGATCGAAACTTTTAAATATAGAAAATGTGTATAATCATTTGTATGAGTTTCCATAAATAAATATGAGTTTAATTTAATGTGATTGTCGAGTAAATTATTAATAACTCAGGTAATTCATTTTAAATACTTCAAATTTCAACTGTATGATTGATTCAAATCAAATTCTGATGATTCATATATCCTTACCTGCAAGATAAATGGATCAGTTTTCAACGGTTTCTGTTTTCTAATTTTTCACAGACAAGAGCAGCATGGTTTCGTGTTTTCTTTTACAATTAAAGACCAACGTTTATTATTTCAAATAACACTGGTCAACATGTAAAATGTTACGAAAATACCCAATCTTGACTAATTTCATGCTGCTGAACATTAAACTTTGTCGACTCTTATTTTCGAATTACGGTTGGGGCCTTATATTACCGAATTACTCTACATTATTAGCTACGGCTCTCGACAGCGCATGGCAACACCGCAGTTTCAGCACCACAAAGCTCTTATCGCGTGATCGGAAACTGTCGCCTCCTTCTGCATCACGTGATTAGTTGTAACCTCAAATATATCCAACTCTGTTGCAGTAATCCTCGAATACGGCTAGTTACTGGGTGATTTGTTGTCAGTTAACGGTTGTTCTCTATAATATTCCTACTTTTTGCGCAGTATTTGCATCATGTAAGATTAATATGCCCGTAATTGCGTGAATAGTCCAGATGACTTCTGTTCCGTATGTGGAGAAGTCACGTTGACTTCAAGAAAGCGTTCCTTAACTCGAGCCATAAAAACGCCTACTTTTACTTTGGGTGTAAAGTTGGCAACCAGGACAAGAACTGGGTTCCATAAACATGCTGCACTACCTGTTTATCAAAATTCAACGTGTGGGTGAATCGGAAGGGACGTTTTATGCCTTTCGTAGTGCCCATGATATGGAGGGAGCCAACAAATCACATCAAACTGTTACTTGTGTATGGTGCCTCCTATTAGAAAAGGGGTGATAATGAAGAAAACGTGGGCAGTGACGTACCCAAATATACCATCTGCAATTCGTCCCGTGCTTCACGGTGAAGTACTACCTATTCCTGAACCTCCCAACGGTTTTTCTATACACTCTGATGAAGATGAAGACACTGATGAACCATCAACTCGATATGCACGAAGTTCAGCAGCCGTCAACGTCAAGGGATCCACCATTTTCTCGAAACTTTTATCCTTCTGAACCACATAAGATCACAGAAAGTGAGCTTAATGACCTCATCAGGGATCTCGAACTGTCGAAGAATAAGGCAGAGCTTTTGGCCGTGAGGTTACAACAGTGGCATCTTCTAGAGTCCACTGTTGTGATTTTTTGATTTTTTTACTATTTGATCTTTTTTTTTTTTATGTAAATTATCAGGGTATTTTTGAAGAAAATAACCCATTCTGTTCCCTGACTGTATTCATGGGTTTCTTGTTATTACGAGCGATTGGTTCGGATATTTTCGCGTGTTATTTGACCTTGCTTGAATCTGAACGAGGCGACGCCTGAAATCTGCTCGTGGTAACTGCATGTTCAGAGTATAATCAGCCGTTTGGTTTAAGTTTACGTGTATTTCGAATCACATACGAACGTCAACATTTTACATAAGGTGAGTTACTGCTAGTGCAGTTTATCTTCCCTTCAGGTCCTTACTGACAAGCTGCCAATTAAGCTTGAGCTGACATATCATCAGATAAAATCTTTTTTTTTTTTTTCACAGGAATAATATCCAGGAAAACGCCCATAACATGTAACTTAATATTATTGCCCTTGCAAAACAGGAGCTGGACAGAATTCGAAAGATCTTGTTGTCCAGATGGCAGCATAACTAGGACAACGCCAGACATGGTCAAACCCACGGAAAATAATTCCCTCAGTAACAGATTGCACGAAAGAACAACCTGCGTGTGTGGTATACACTTGGATACTACCATGTCCTGACTGACGGGACATGGTAGTATCAATGAAAAGCTCCACAGCAAGGACCTCAGCTCAGCACAACACTTGACTGTACCCGTAGAACCAGACAAGCCTGGGGTCACCTGTGTTCCAATGTGTTCTGTATACAAACATCAGAACAACTTTGATTTGGAAATAGGATGTATCCATCTTGATACTCGGCAAAACTTCTTGCCAACTAAACCAGCTATGCCGCCTTCTGCAGATTCGCTGAAGCCCTCATTTAGCGAAGGGCGGCCGTCATAAGAGAACAGAAACTCCTCTCAGACGAATCACCTGCCATAAGTAACAACTGAAGAACTCGACTCTTTGATCATCACAAGCCTTACCAACTCTGACTTCCTGGCAACCCAAAGGTCGCGGGTTCGATTCCCGCCTCGGGCTTGGATCAAAGTACTGCAAAAAAACCTTGGGAGATACATTATGGCCACAGAAGCCTATGCGCCAACAACTACAAAAAAAAAAAAAAAAAAAAAAAAAAACCCCGACTTCTTGACTGTGACTCATATCTTCAACACTGGACTGCATCTGACAGTGCCCATATTCCTCAACGTAATGATACGGGCACCTCCATAGCCAGGTGGGAAGGAGCAGCAGTGCGTAGCACACGCTTCTTGATTAGACCGGGGTTCGAGCCCGTCACCACCAAATACGGAGGATGCGGAAAGGTCAGGGAATGACCACCGCATATCCCCGGAGCAATATGGCCTTAGTTGCTAATGCTCCTAAAAAAAAACCAAATAACAGCAACAAGTAATGATACGTACCCTATTGTGTACGTATCATTAGCGTTTACACTCTCACGGCGGAATAGACCAGACCTCTTCATGATCGGAACCTCACTCTGCACTTCAGAAGAACTTCCACATAAGATTTAATCTCCCGATAGAGACATTATCTTCCAAAGAATGACTATTCCGAATCTTACATTTCCTTATTGCGATGCCTGAATTGATTCAAGACCGCGTAACCAAGCTTGGTCACAGCGAGACCACAACGTGGCTCCACCTAAGACTCCAGACTCAACTTTAGACCCAACAAACACCAACTTTCCTTATGAGATTGTGAAGACAAACCTGACTGTGATAACTTCCAATGCTATACATGCCCGGCTTACTATAGGTTACTGTGACCTCTCCATGACTGACTCCTCTGCGATAAATGAACTGTCCACGTCTTATCTCACCCTACAGAGACATTAGCTTAAACATCGACTATACCTGACTTTGATTTTCCTAACTGAGACGTTCTGAATTGACTTAACCGCAACCCGGCCTGAAATGCATACTGGACAACCTATGTTTGAACTTCATACACTGACTGTGATATCGGCTCGAGACACTACCTTATGCTAACCCTTCAACTAGGTGATATCCCTGTTATGCGGGATCATTTGCTGACTCTCGAATGGGGGTTGATAGACCTTTCTGACCTCCAACACCGAGGGTGGAATCTGGACCGACTGTCCATTACTCTACTCTATAACTACTTACCAACTCATCTTTTCTGTTTCCATGGGGGGTGTCTCCACTTCCACCCCCACTATCACTGCCCTCTCCCCCAACTGCTCCCTTTCCTCTTTTTCCCCCCATGAGTCCCTGGTCCTCCTCAGACCTGGCTCTGGGGCCGCCCAGCACGAGTTAGCAGTAGAATTTAGTGCGCCGCCTTGCTGCCAGGTATCAGGGGGTAGGGGGCAGCTGACATGGTGTTCGTTGTCCATGGCTGCTAAGTCGACAGATACCGAGCACTCAACACAACAAACACTACAAACCAATGCTACACACAAACGGCCGACTTTAGCTCTTGCCTCACCACAAGATGATGCAGCGCAAATGGGTGAAACTCCTTGGTCTGCAAAAACCCATACACATTGAACACTAAACACGTCGAAACTATCTAATACTATTCGCCAATTCACTTACAAGAGCAGATGTTAAAATTTTCCGCTCAGCATTTCTCAATTTAGCACATTGAGGTACTGTATACTTACTTGTACACGTTAAAATGCATGCAATGTACCTGTCACCAGATCCTCCATGTTGCTAACGGCATCCGATACACTGATTCCTTTAAATTTCTCCAAAGAAATGTAGGGAGTTAAGGTTACACTTATTATAATAAGTGCACGTAAGTCTCTGCATTGTTCGTAGTTCCCTTGCATGAATATACGGTAGCGTCGCCGATACTGCTTGGCCTCTTTTCTTTACATTGGTGGCCTAGCAGAGCATTGCCGCCTATTCCTTTGCAGTAATCTTCTACCAGCTATTTCATGTCATGCTTATGCACAACAACACTCTGACCTCCAACTGGCTGCTAAGTATGAGGCTCTTGTTAATGATTAGCTAAAATAAGTTCTTTTGGGTTAAATGAAAAACTTGGTGAATATTTATGACTTCTGAGTATCATGCAGTTCATAATATCAACTGACGTCGTTCTTGTGCATTCCCAGAGGACAAATCAGTAAATGATAAAAGTATGTCGTTGTGAGAATGAAAAGGAAGAACATCATTTAATTTTGTGAGAAGGTTGGGGGATCCTTTACTTTACCAAATGGTGAAACGTTGCTCGTGTAAAGGAAAATATAAACATTTCTTTTCTCTTGTTACAGAGAATTGTTCAGTACACTGTTGTCCATATTAGGGAACTAAATCAAAAGTGTCTACACTACGTGGAACGTTGACAAATAAAGTGCTCGCGTTTATTCAATTTCTGCATTCCAACGTAGCCAAACCCACAGAAGGATGGGAGGTGTAACTGCACTTGCTCCAATGTGGGTGACAATGTCAAAAAGTGGTGCGCTAACGTGTCTTCACTTATGTGTTGTTTTATTTTTGTAATTAAATGTCGTTTTACAGAAACATATGCTACTTTACTTGCCAAACAGTCTCCTTACGGTTACCAGATAGATGTTAAGCACATAAAAATAATAATAATAACAAATCTAAATTAGAGGGGTAAAAATCAACAAAATACTGATATATTTGGCAACAGAATATTATCTGTTAGTATTTTATTACAATTCATTTTAAATTCGAGCAGTATTAGAATTTATTTTCGATTTTATTTTAAAGTGATAAATATGTTATTAACGCATTCGGCGAAACACATTTACTTAATTCATTCTGGGCGCTCTTATTCTCTCCTTTATTGTCATAAACACTGAGGTAGAATAATATTTTAAATTCATGCTATTCAGATGAGTAAGAGCAAAAAAGAAATGCTAAGTATTCATCAAAACAGTCTCGGTGCACTCCTTACAGATTTATATTTTTACTTGTAAAATTCGGTGATAACAGCTTGCAATGGAAATCACTCCGGACTGATTCCCCTTTAAAACACGCTTCGCTGTACCACTCACATGCGAGCCGACGTTACAAAATTGAGTTGGCTGGTTATTTTATTTTTTTCCTTCCTTTCCCTTAAGAGCGCAATTTGATGCAGTCTTCCCGCTACTGACTTCACCGTTCGTTGGCGCACGTCGAAAGCGTATGGTACCACCATTCACAATTCCCCAAGGAAACAGGAAAACGGCAAGAAAAGATTCATTATTTAAGGCATTTCCAACTCTTCCGAGAGTTCATTTGGGTTGGAAATACGATGACAGCGGGTAATTCCTGGCAGTGGTAGGCGCAAACAGCAGCTCAATAGAGGGCCCTATTACATCCGTAGACAGTTCCGAGAGTCTGATTCGCGCGTGCAAGCTCCCTGCGGAGGCTATATATTATTGGCTATAACGGTGTTAGTTACAACCGTGATTATCCGAATGATCAATTAGGTGGGTAATTGTTAAATTCAGCTCCGGCGAAATGATTGTTTTTGCGCGGAAGTATTGAGATCGACGACTTAATTGACTCCCATTCTGCGGACGGGAGGCACATAGGGATCAGTACAGTGAACGAGATAACTGGATGATTTGACGGCGACTGGCGGAGGCGGAGCGCAACTGTGTTGATCGCCTGTAAGCGGTCAATGCTGCCTGGGAGACGCCGGGGATTTGATCCAGGGTATTGTCGGCCAACTACTCAATTATCCATTTCCTCTGGTGTCAGCGTGAGAAACACCCGAACAGAAAAGAGAGGGCAGCTCCGATGCAGGATGTCATAGAAGCAATAACGGTGCGGGAATGAAGTCTGGATTTAGGTAGCTGCCAGGCACCTGACCTTACGAGTTGCGGGCTTTGATATAGCTGTCGGCAGCTAGCGACGGGAGATTGGCTGTTGTTGGAGGAGACGTCTGTTCGGGCAAACAGTGTTATCATAGAAGATCTAACAAAATCTGCCAAAGTATCAGTTAGAGAACACGCCATAATAAAATTGCACCATGACGGGGCTTTACTGTCGCCTGAACTCTAGAGGATGTACCAATTTAAACCGTACCACTCCTCTTTTTCTCTTTCCCAGTCCATATTTCCTGTTACTGCAGTTGAAGGAGATAGGTGTAAAGAAAATAGTCGAGGAGAGAGAGTGTATCTTTCAGAGCAATCCATTTATGAATTGTCTCATCATCTTTATTTTATGACTTCCGGATGAATTGGTGTGCTTTACAGCAAAGCGAAACTTTCCAAGCAGTCACACCTACTGTCGAGGAAGATTGAGAATACAGGTTTTGGTTGAAACGGCGCCGCAGTTCGACATTTATTAAATCAACTGCGTTCGTCTTTCTTTGAAAGGTATTTTCATATAAAAGTCACCTGTCAAAGCGGATATTTCGAAAGAAACGCAGAAAAAGATGAAAAAATGAAACGATGGAGGAAAATTAGGGAAGTCAGGAATACATTTGATTAGAAACATGGCTTCAAGTTCGTATACCGCACGTATATGAGAAATCGTATAAGGGGAGAGCCAGTAAGTGTTTACAAACGAATTTGGAGAAGTTTGGTGGACGTTGATCTTTAGAAAAGTTCTTGAACAAAATGTGTATTCAGGATTCTGCTGACTAAAACTAGCTCTTGATTTCGTCTCTGCACTGATGGTCATTTAAGCTTTTGAGACAGACAGAAAAATGATAGCACCAACATTTTTTTTCTGCTAATTAGTTAACAACACCATTTTTATAAACGGTTCATGCTTGTCTCCTTTTTCTAATTCTAATTTTTTTACCCAATACTTTATTTTATTCATTTATTTATTTTATTTTATTTTATTTTATTATTTTTTATTTTTTTTTTTTTGCATATTTATTTATTGTGATAGCATTACAACTGATTATATAAGCATTTTACCGAAAATAGGTGATCATATTAGCATTAGCAGAGGCATACGATGCAAGAAAGCAAGTTTATGCAGCATCGGCCAAAAAAAAAAAAACCTCCCATTTCACCCCTCCATTCGATCCAAATGCCTGTCCAGCTCAGCCTTAAATCTATTTAGGCTATTAGCCTCCACAACAAAAGATGGAACAGGCTTCCATCTTTTGTTGTGGAAGCTAATCAAGTACCCGCTGGCTAAAGGCAAATTTCCGCACATCTATTTTAAAACTATCTTTCCTCAATTTGAAACTGTGCCCCGCAGGTTCTTAGTCTGAGCAAGAGGAAGAATCCCATCAGCATTCAGCTTGCTCAACCCATTCAAGGCCTTATACACCTCAATCAGATCACCTCGCAGGTGCCTACTCTCCAGGCGCTGCGATTTGCAGAACTTAAGTCTTTCTTGGTAAGAGCACCCCTTTGTTACCCTCACCAGTCTTGTTGCCCTTCTTTGTACTCGTTCTAGCAATTCTACATCCTTCCTAAAATAATTCCTCCAGACTTGTACATAGTACTCTAGGTGTGATCTGACCATTGCCTTGTATAAGGGGATAACACCTCCCTGTCCCTGCTATAAAAATTCCTATATACTCCATAACCTGCCCTGGCAGCCCCTCTGCACTGCTCAGCGAACTTCATATTTGGCTGCACAATTACCACCAGGTCTTTTTCACTTCCCTCAGTGTAGTACCACACAGTTGGTACGTTTCTCTTCGGTTATTGCTACCCATATGCAGTATTTTGAATTTGTCAATGTTAAACTTCGGTTGTCACTTTTCAGTCCATTTGCCCAACTTATCTAGATCCAGTTGGAGTAGCATACGGTCTTTACTGTCTTTAACAACCCTGCAAACTTGGCCATTAAACCTGATATACCTTCATCAATATCATTGATAAATATAAAAAGCAACAATGGGGCCCAACACCGAACCCTGAGCATTTGTCCACGAAGAGCAGTGTCCAATCTCTTTATCCATTGTAGCAGCTTACCCTTGATGCCATACCTCTCCAGTTTGTACAGCAGTCTTCCATGTTCAACAGTATCAAAAGCTTTCCTGAAATCCAAGTACATATATGATATCAAAATTATTTTTGGCATTCGGTTCCTTTGTGACCACATCATAGTAAGCAATCAAATTGGTCAGACAAGACCTCCCTTTGACAAACCCATGCTGTGTCTTAACTATTACTGCAGTCTTGTGTAAATGATCCTGCAATGTTTCTTTAAACAGTGATTCCATTATTTTCCACGGAACACAAGTCGAACTAACAGGTCCATAGTTACCTGAGTCACCTTTTGAACCCCCATTTGCGAATTGGGGATACATTTGCACACCTCCAGTCCAAGGAAGCTCTCATAATTATGGCTGAGGGTTTGCTTACTTCCTTTGCTGCCTCCTTTAACATAACTGGATAGATCCCGTCCATCCCAGATGCCTTTTTTATGTTTAACTTAAACAATTTCTCCTCCATTTTGCTGTCAGTTATTACAAAATCACTTAGCGCCCTGTTAAAGTTTGATAAACTTCTGGCACTCCCTTCATTGAATAACTCATGTGTGAATGTTGATGCAAAATGCTCATTCAGTTTATCAGCTACCTGAGCATGATCATCAATAGTCAACCCATCTAAGTTAAGTGGTCCAATGTGATTCATCCCTTTCCTTCTAGAGTTTACATAAATAAAGAACTCTTTGCCGTTTTTCTTTGCATCCTTTGCCAAGGATTTCTCTTAATCTTCCTTCGCTTGCCTAACCTCTTTTGTGACTTGATTACAGACTAGTTTATATCTTCCGTAGGCTTCTGTGTTACCTGATACTTTATATGCATCACATACATTTTTATTCACTGCCACGAGCCTCATTAATTCATCTGACCTCCAATTAGGCCTAAACCTTGAGCAGTATCTATCCTGGACCCATCCTTATCCAATTTAAATTTATATACCCTTGCACCTAGAAAAAGTAAGGATGCCATCAGCTTTAGTATACTCAATCTGTTTATATAATATTGGTGTAAATACACCATAGAAAACTCTTAAACGAAAAAACTACGTTTGTAGTGTGAAAGGGCATCATTTTATCTGTATCTCATATTGTGCTCATCCTTCACAACGAGTTGCCATGTGTTGCACTACCTCGAATAAGTAACGCTTCACTAAAAGAGAAGCCTATTGTTACTTATTCTCAGTGGGCACCACCACCCAGACGGCACCATTTGAAAAATGGTATTGGATAAAGATCTCTGTTATCCTCATACTATCCCTATTAGACTTAGGAAAGCAAAAAATATGTAGGAAGGTGATAGTAGGAGAGGAAGAAATGCCGTCGAAGGAAGAAAGGGACAGTTACTCCTTCAACTCACACTACTCAAAAGCTCATAAATTCCTCGAATAGGCAACGCTTCCCCAGTAGAGAAGATGTTGTTACCTATTCTCGGAAACTCCGTAAATATCAGGCTCCCCTAGTGACTGTTTCAAGGCTTGTTGGCCCTTCATCGGTGGGTGGGCAGGTACCCTGGTATTGCAGACATGACAATCCAGGTGTGAAGATAATCCCACAATATGAGAGATGCGAAAAGTGTACATAATAATGTTTAAGTCAAAGTCAATGCAACACGGCATCATATGTTTAAGAGTATAAATTTCTATGGTGTATTTACACCAATATTATATAGATTATTTATACTCTTAAACATATGATGCCGTTGATAGGACCAACATGAGCTGTCATAGCACCCGAACTGCACTCTCAGAGAACTTCATGTCGGAATGTGCAGTTGGTTGCTCTAGATCTTTTTCGTTCTCCACTATCTTGAGCGCTGTACCACTCAGATGGTATCTTAATATGATATTATTGCTACTCAAATTCCGTACTTTGCATTTATCGTTAAACTCCAATTTTCACTTTTCAACCCATCTAATTTATCCAGGTCTTGTTGGAGTAGCACATCCCCGATTACTGTTTTAGCACACTTTCTAACTTTGTCATCATCTATCATCAGCACACTTAGACAGTAAACGTAATAAGCCGTCCTCAGTATCGTTAATAAATATTGAAAGCAGTAAGGGGGCCCACACGGAACCCTGAGAGACTGCATTAATTACCGCCCCCTGCCACTCTACCATCCCTTTATCCCTAGCAGTAACTTTCCCCTAATGCTACACTGCTCTAATTTGTAAAGCAGTCGTTTAAAAAAGTGGAACACCGTCAACAGTTTTACTGAAATCTAAGTATATGTCAGAATTATTTTTTACTTCTTTGTTACTACTTCTTTGTTAATATCTAATCGCATTGAAAAGACAAGATTTCTCATTAAATTCCTACTGTGTTCCTGTCAAGATTATCCTGCATTACTGCTTTAACGCTGACTCTTTTTTACCATGGCGTAGTAAAGATTACGGGTATATAATTATTGAAGTCTCCCTTTCATTCTACTTTCAATAAGATAGTCATTTGCACATCTCCAGTCTGTAAGGATCTCCCTTAATTCCAAGGATTCTCTTATAATTATGGTTAAAGGTTTGCTTACCTCATTTGCTTCTTCTTTAATATAATTTGATAGATTCCATCAGCCCCAGGTGTCTTATATACTTTTAGTTCTAAGAATTTCTCTTCTACTTTACTCTCTGTAATCATAAAATCATTTAGCTTCCAGTTAGAACTATGTATACTTCTGGTATCCCCATCCCTAAAATCTTGTTAACGCGCATGTATGTAGATGTGAAATACATATGTATTAAGTTTACTAGCAATCTGAACAGGATTAACAGTAGTTATACAATTCATATTGTAATTTCCCCGATCCTTTCTAACCTCCTTAATGATCTGATTGAAAACTACTGTTACTTAACGTAGGTTACTGTGTACCCTGATAATCGTCACATGCATTTTACTTTTGCATATTCTCATTAGTTCATCTGACACTCATTTAGGTCTGCATCCAAGGTATTGCAAATGAGTCACGATGGAGTTAATTTTAAATAATTATGTTAATTTTTTTGCCTTTCTTCATTCGCTTATTTATAATCATTTATAAAATTTCATTAAATAGATACTGAAAAACTGAAATTCAACAATTAAAAATTTACGGGTAGTTTTTCCTGTTATCATAGGGCCATAAGGAATGATTATTACTCCATTTTCGCTTCAACGAAAACAGTCAGTCTAGTCTTCAGTAAAATTGCGCTATCAGCTGAAAGTTTTCGTTTGTGTGTGTGTATGTAATTAGGTATTAAATTTCAATGAAGTGAGCGATGAAAGAAAAGTCTGAAGAGAAGGTTTTTTGTACTAAAACTGTTGATATTTGATATTAACAAATTATTGTGATTCCGAGAAATCTTTCAAATTATATCTGAATGAAGCTGAATTAAAAACTGTCATTCTTTCCGCCTCAGAGGAAGATGTTACTTTAAAAATGAAATGAACGGTTCCGGTTTTCAATATTTTGTCTCACAGTGTCTTTAAATTTTTATTTTTTTTTATTTTTGGGAGTCATAAATGAAATGTGATGGTTTTGATCATCTCTGTCCGCAGGAAAATATTTTCAATCTCAAAATACATTTGCCAAATACAGCTTCATAAAATGCATTCGCATTTCACTGTATAATTTAATACTGTTAGGAGCTGTGATTTTGTCTTGTGATATGGAAGTGGTCGTGGTAAAATATTGTCATATTTTACAAACCACGCAGGACGCACCAGTCACAAGAATTGCAATTCCGAAAATTGCATAATAGAGGTCATTGAGTTACGTGTATTAGATGATAAGTGCCGAAATTCTGTATTTAAGAAAAAGTTGCTCCCTCGTTTACAAAGAAAGTGGACAAATTAAAGAAAAAAAAGTTCTTGCAAAATTTTAATTAATCACAGTGTTGCAGATCATTGAAATGAATTGCTTGCCACAGTTGTCGAGGCGGATAATTTGGCAAAGTTCAAAGCGGAATTGGATAGATACTTTTTGCTGACAGAGAAGGTATCAATGACACAATTTTTTAAAATTTTTTGGTGGATGCAGAAAAAGTGCCCTTGCATCATTTAGCTATTATAATGCTAATACTAATGTTCATTATGAAGAAATGAAATAATGTAAGATGAAATATTTGATATGTACCTCTAGCTGGATAGCTGTAAAGGGACATTTCTTTGGAAATAAATTGATATTAATAATAATGACTTATGAGAATATCTAGGGGGAAAAAAGCTCAGCCCTTCAATAAATTTAGATCTATGCAATGCATGCTTTTAAATGTGCACCAGTTTCGGCGGGCGAAAAAATTATAATTTATATGCAATTTTATATTGACATGTTTATTATTTGGTCAGTTTTCTTTTCTCAAAATTTCATTTTACTGGAGCTGAATTCAAGGAACAGCGAATTGTCAGTGGGTAAAGTTGTTTTTTTTTTTTTCCTTTCCCCTTTAAGTTTGCAATTCAAGAGCAGGCAAAAAACCTGAGTTTCCAGCAAACAAAATCGCCCAATTCTCGCCTCAGGCCAACTAACTCACTCACATTGTGGGGGGGGGGCTCTGTAAAAATACCTTGCGTCATTGGTCGAATTCGAACTTATGGCTTTTGATCCAGTGCGGAGCAGTGTTTAATTATAAACACTGTGCTACCTAGAGAGCAATAAATGATCATATGAACGAAACTATCCTGATGCATCAACAATTAATTTCATTGTTACATAAATTTAATGTGTAGATATTTTTATAAAATTATCAAAATATGAATAGAGAGGAAGAAGTTAAGTAAAATATTATGGACTAAAACTTTTGGCTTCTGGTTTGTTTTATTACAGTACTGCTCAATTATTCGTCAAATATATTAATGTAATCACTTTACGATATAAATTTTGTCCCGGTTGTGTCCATCAACATCTGGTCTTGGTAGTAAAAGCCACTACATCAACCATACTCAGACATAGTGCTATCGATTCATGTTTGCGTGGGAATACCCCAAACACGAATAGCTTGGTCCTTGAGGCTGTCAGATACATTCTCTCGGGTATGTCAAGCTTGACTTTGCTACCTGGGAGTTCAAACGCTGATGGAACTGATATTCGGATAACACTCAAGTCAAGCGGACCTATTTTCAGCGAAGTCGATCGGTCTGTGACAGCCAAACACCCTCTGATTGCACCTTTACGATGGTGAGACTGTTAGTAACCCTGGGTATAACCCCCATTTGCAAGTCCTGAAATACGGCACTGGAAATGACCACCCAGGTGCGAATCAATGTAGGCAGGGATTCAGGTGTGGCGTACACACCACACGCACGAATGCCGTCCCTCTGTGTTGCCAGGCAATACTAGGTGTGTAGATGACTCTCATCAACCGGAACAATACCACCACTTTGCTTATTGGAGGCTAGAACTGGTGGAACGTATGTTTAGTCTCCACAGCAAAGCTCTGGCAACCCCATCTCTTACATCATGCAGCATGATTGATGCCTTTGAGATTATGACGGACATCATGGCAAGTCCAATTTCTTTACGTTTCGGAGGGTACAGGTCTAAAACGGTGTTCGCAGGCAGCCACTGGGTAGTCCACCAGACTTAACCTATATTTCTTAGGCGGAAGACTCTTCTGCATCTGGAAGCCTTGGATTTGTAATGCGGTATGGTGTATTCCGAATTACCTAGAGTTCTGTGAAATCGTGGAGGCTTGAGTCTGCTATATCCACTGCAACTCCAGCTCCTTGTGCTGCCATTTCTGTTCTCGGTAGCTCTTTGTGCTGGAATTTCTGCTCTCGGCAGCTCCTGGCACTGGTATTTCTCTTCTCGGCAGCTCGTAGCGCTGCTGGCTTTCCAACAGACTGTGAACAGATCCAGATCTTTCCAATGAAGTTTGGACTTTGTCTGAAACTTAATTATATGTATATTTATTTTTTATGTAATTTGATTATTTTTCAATTTGTTCATATCAATCTTTTTTGGTCATGGCAGGTTTTTTACCTCCCAGTACTTGGGCAAACAGGAGAGGGAGTATATAAGAGTACTGCTAAATTATGTGTAACTGACACCGGGATTGCCATTGGTTGGCTGGGACCCCTTTAAGTAATAAATATCAATCAAATATCAATATTTGTAACTCTCTAGGTGGCTTCTGGATCAGCTATTGTATAATCTCGCTGCCTCTACTCTGGCAGATAGTGGCTGGAGGGGACTCGAGTAGTGTGTACGCGGGGGGTTATTGTTGAGACCACGTTATGTCAAGAAGCTGGGTATATTCTTGTCATGTGTACGCCATATCCAAAAATTTCATTACTATTCTCGCCACCTTTTCTCATTACTGAATACATCATGAATTGTCGAACTGATAGAACCAACTTATCTGCGAAAAGATATAAACCACCCAAATACTTCCTCGTTCGTTTCTCAAATGTACGTGTTCTTAGTTCCAATCTCAGTGTTGTACATTTCCTCGTATAGTGTGCCCAAAACCCATGAACGTTTTTTGACAAAATCCCAATTATCTGTTGATTCAACCACTGCTCATTTCAGCTGTCCTAATTAGTCTACTGCAGTAGAAAGCAATGTGGTCAAAACCAGATGGTTCTATTGCCCCTTCAGCCAAGGATAAAGCTGACCTTCTAGCATCCTACCGTTCTTCTAACTCGTGTATCGATGATCTTGATAAAACACCCCATACCATTCCCACTACATTCCATTCAATTTCCCCAGTGGTCTTCTGTCAGAAGTACGTCAGAAAATTTTTGAACAGTCTTATAATGTTAAGAAAGCTCCAGGTCCTGATGGTATTTCTCTACTTGTTCTCCAAACCGGTGCTCCAGAGCTTACTCCTGTTATGTGTCGCATTTTTTACTTACTTTTCCAAAGATGTTTTTCTTTCTCCTTGGAAATTTTCTCATATCTAGCCAGTTTCTAAAAAGGGTGAAAAATCTCTCCCATCGACTTATCGTCCTATTGCACTTCTATTCTTTCTAAAGTAATGGAGAAATCAATTAAACGTAGTGGCCTAGCCAGGATTTTTTGTCAGCAGGTACATCACAAAAAAGGCGTCAATTGCCTAATGCTAAAAAGCGCCACAATACCAGATTTCGGCGTCAGGGGGTACAACGTACCTGCTGACCCTACACTGGATACGCCACTAATTAAACGTCAGTTCTTGAACTATCTGGAAACCTTCCTTCTCATAAATGATCGCTAGCATGGATTCCGTGAGTGGAAAAATTTGAAGCTCAGGCAGTTGCTCTTTACATTTCAGAGGCTTTTGATCGTGTATGGCATCAAGGTCTTCTTACTAAGCTTCCATCTTATGATTTACCAACTGTTTTTGTAATTAGGTATCCAGTTTTCTTTCTGACCGCTCATTGCGGGTGATAGTAGATGGCTCTCTGTCTTCTAACTTCTCCACTAATGCTGGTGTTTCCCAAGGCTGACTCCTTTCTCCCACTCTTTTCCTCTTGTACAAAAATCCTATGACCGAAAATCCTATCCATAGTTTTGCTGATGATAGCATATTGCATTTCACCTTCCAGTTTGAAAAACCTTGCCCTGCACAAACAGTTCAAATTTCTCGAATATCCCTTACCAATTCCTTAAATGCTGATCTCCAGTTAGTTCTCCAGTGGGACAGACATAACAGTGAAATTTCTGTCCTTTGGAAACTCAGTCCTGTCTCATATCTTGCACAAAGGATTCTTCTGCTTCTATCTTATCTTCAATGACACCCTGATTTCTAGGCAGGATCATCTATCTCTTTTGGGGATTACTGACTTCTAATCTCTCTTAGAATATTACAAATATTGTTTCTTCAGTATCTAATAATCTGGGTTTTCTCTTTTGCTCTCGGCGTTGCATTTCTTGCAAACAGCTGTTCACTCTGTACAAATCGCAAATCCGCCCTACCATTGAATATTGTTTGCAATTCTGGGGCAAGTGCCTGGCGGATGGCTGTTTCCCGGCCATTTGGAAACAAGCTAATCTTAAATTGATATTGAAAAGTCCTGACAAACCGCCTGAAGAAGCGAAAGTCGTATAACCCATTTATCTTCTCCCTGTCCTAGCAAAATTATTAAAGACTTCTTCTTTACTGGCTTTCCAATTACTACATGGAAGAAAACCTAGTCTCCCCGTTGCAATTTGTTTCAAGTTAGGGTCTAGTACCGAGGACGCCATCCTGAGGCTGATAACATCCTGATTTCACTGATTTCAAGTATTCGCTTGCTGTTATGATAGATTTTGCTGGTGCCTTCGACCACTTTAGGTGACCCAGCATCTTAAGGAGGCTTCAGCACGCCAAGGTTTCAGAAAACTTGTATAACTATATCAAATCATATCTCAACCATCGCAGTGTTGCAGTTACTGCCAAGTCCCAGTCAGTCTCTAGAATGGTTGCTCGAGGCCTTCAAGGCTCTGTCCTTGGACCACTCTTATGGTCCATTGTTTTGGCCGGATTTCTTGGGATGGACCTCGAGCATGTTGAGTCTCTCGCCGGTGGTGCATGCTAACACTAGAGAAGGTTTGGAAGTGTATTGAAATTAATGATCTCACAGAATTACAGGGCTCGACAGTCACCCATCGTTTATTCACCTGAGGTGAAAAGACTAAGTCAAATATTTCTCAAAGCGAACGCTGCAGCTGAGAAGACCACCAGTCACAAAATTTCCAACACCCCTGTTAGGCTCTATCCAGAAGTAAAATATTTGGGAATCATACTTGGCATGAAGCTTACCCTTCATCCACATCATAAAGTACCTAAGTGACAAGATCAAAAAGCGTACTGCCATGATTGTGCGAATTAGCCGAGTGGACTGGGGCTTCAAGCGTCGGACCTTGAAGCTCATCTATAATACCAACTTCGTCCCCATTATCTGTTATGGCGTTGCTGCTTGGTGGACAACTGTTACCCATCGTAACCGTCGTAAGCTGGGCTCAATCCAAAGAACAGTGCTTCTCACAATCACTAGAGCGTGTTGCATAGTTAGCACTCCAGGTAATCGCAAGATACACATATCTAGACCTTGAACTCATGCGGAGAGGACTTTTCCAGCGGCTCAAGGAAAACATCCCTACTGAGACAGCTGGCATTTTACCCAATCTGACGAGCGAACCTAAGCAAGAAAAGAAGAGAATCATAGAAATACTTCGCAACACCTACCAGACGATGTGGGTAAATATTCACAAAGGGTAGATCACCAACGCTTGAATATATTCGCCAGGCTTGAATGTTACTTTTCTCCTCCCCTTAAAACTGAAGTTAACAACATTGGGAGTTGAACATGACCCGCTATGTACATTTTGATCTGAAGAGAGTTGGGACCACATTATGTACTCCTTTCCGAAATATGAAGACTACCGGCTCAGACTTTTTACGAAAATTCAGGACAATCCATAGCACAACGAACATCTGCTCCTGCAGGATGAACTTAACTATACTGCCTTTTCAGAATTTGAGGAGTCCGTCTTTGAGATTAGACGAGCCAACCAACGGAATCTCACCCAAAGGACAGATGTAACATAGACCTCACAAGTGACCTTCCCTGACATGGCTCGGCTTCCAAACGTCCCCCCAAAAACCAACTTTCGCCTCCGTTGAGAATCCCTGCTCTGCAATGATTGAGGCAGAGAGTTTGGTAAAGGTAAAAATTCATACTTTACCCGTCATCACTTTTTTGGTAAAGGGCGAGTTTTTCGTTTATTTTTATTTTTACCGCTTAAAAAGTTATTATTATATATACAGGGTGTTTCAGTTAAACGTTTCAGAACTTCTAAGAGGGGTAGGGTACATCCTGACAACTCGAAATCATATAGCATTGTGGGGTCGGAAATGCTTTCCTGAAGCGGTGTTGTACACAGAAGCACCATAAAGAAAAGAGACCGTAAGTGAGAAATCGTTTTAATAATACATGAAAAGAAGCAAAAGGTACATGGATTAAAGTAAGTGTTCGAAGTTTCTTCCACGGGCTACAATGCACGCCTCACATCTCCGACGCATGGACATCCGAACATTCTGGAATACTCCAGGCGAATTTCGAATTTCTTCGGCAGCTACTGCGATTCTTGCAACCAGCTCCTCAGCATTGTCAACAGGGGTGTCATAAACTAGCGATTTCATATGACCCCAGAAATAAAAATCAAGACATGATAGGTCGGGTGACCGAGCAGGCCAACGCACGGGACCACCACGTCCGATCCACTGTTGACCAAATGTGACATCCAGGTAGTTAGGAACATCTCCGCTATAATGGGCAGGGGCTCCATCGTGTTGGAACCACATTGTCTGTTGCGTCGATGCAGAAATCTGTTCATCTCTCAAAAGTTGTGGCAATACTTGCTGCAGAAAGATCAAGTAGATAGGTCCGGTTAGACGACACGGTAACAGGTAAGGTCCGATGAGGTGATCTCCCATAATACCGGCCCATACATTGACCGAAAATGGAATCTGTGCTGCACGACGTCGTATTGCATGCGGGTTCTCGACCGCCCAGATATGGTCGTTATGCGTGTTGAAAATTCCTTCCCTTGTGAAGGATGCCTCATCGGAAAACAACACTTCAGCAGGAAAAAGGGGATTTGTAGCACAATTTCCAAGGTACCACTGTGCGAAAGCAATACGAGGTGCATAATCCTCCGGTTGCTATGTCTGGACACGCTGCACGTGAAACGGATGCATGTCTTGTTCTCGGAGAATCCTCCAGACGCTGCAATGGGAAACCCCGACTGCGTTTGCTAGACTTCGTGTACTCGTTCTTGGATTCCCCTGTACATGCTGCAGCACATTCTGTTCGACGGCTGGAGTCCGTGCTGTTTTCTTACTCTGTCCCTGTCAGCTCTTTCAAATGAACCTCTCTCAGCAAACCTCTGGTGCAGTCTTGCAAAGAAATTATGACTGGGAATACGCCTCGTCGGATATCGTTCCGCGTACAAACGCTGTGCGGCTGGCCCACTACAACACCGCTTCAGGAAAGCATTTCCGACCCCACATTGCTATATGATTTCGAATTGTCAGGATGTACCCTACCCCTCTTAGAAGTTCTGAAACGTTTAACTGAAACACCCTGTATATATATATATATATATTTTTTTTTTTTTTTTTGCATCGTTTAGCCATTATAATACTAATACTCGAAAGTCATGGGGTGTCCTTCTGGTCTAGTGTTCCTTGTAAAACAGCAAAGGGGTTCTCCCTAACTCCGTATAGTATACTTTGTGTCGGAGTACAAACTCTGTAAATGCCAGATATAGTGTGAGTTTTGGTGTCGGTCTGTGTAGTGTATAGTAGTAGTATTGGTCTGTTGTTCCTTTAGCATTTAGCCGCAGGGCCTCTAGTTGGACTCCACTTTGCCCGTCCAACGCCACGAGGACGCAGTCGGGTATAGTAGGGGATAGAAATAGTGTCTGGCAGGGACGAACCGTAGGCAATTCCACCTGAGATTTAAAGGGAAAGAGACCCTATATATATATACACACACACACACACACACACACACAGGGTGTCTCAGAAATACACGGCATAACTTCAGGAATGAGTTCCTCATATGTAGACAATAAAAATATTTTATATCAACATAGTTCCGGAAATGCTTGGTTCCCGAGTTATTAACCGGAATGTCTTATCTCCCGCAGGTGATTTCCTTCATCATAAGGTATTGACAGAATCTGGTGGATTTCCATTCCGACCATGTACTCAAATCAGGAGCAAGCGGATATGCATTTTATGTACGGTTTGGCGGACGGTAATGCTCTGGAGGCTCGTCGTTTGTACTACGAAAGGTTCCCAGAACGAAGATGTCCAGACAGGAAAACGTTTGAAGGTATCCATCGCCGCCTTTGTGAACATGGGACCTTTACACCTCGTGCTGCCGACAGAGGACGACCAAGGCCAACGACTCCTGAAGTAGAGGAGGAGATTTTGGATGTTTTGCATGCCGCTCCTGGAATCAGCACAGGCAGATTAGCAATGCAACTGGCTGTTACCACATCAGCTACCGGAGTCGATGTGGAAACATCGACTCCGGTAGCTGATGTGGAAACTCTCCGCAATCGAATTGTGGCAGGTTGTGAGACAATACGAAACATGCCAGGAATTGGCCATCTTCCTCGCGAGTCAATGTGAGGCCTGTATTCAGGCAGAAGGTGGATATTTTGAACAATTACTATAAGGTGATGTGAACCAGTTAAGTGTCATAGACAGACCTTCAAAACTCGGAAACCAAGCATTTCCGGAACTATGTTGATATAAAATATTTTTATTGTCTACATATGAGGAACTCATTCCTGAAGTTATGCCGTGTATTTTTTAGACACCCTGTATATATATATATATATATATATATATATATATATATATAGAGAGAGAGAGAGACATTGAAAATTTTAACTAAATATGCAAGTAGACAGAAAAAGACTAGTACAACCAACATTAGTGGCTGCAAGGCATTATCCACCACATTCTGCTTGTAATAAATTAAAGTAAAACTAAATGAAATAGAGATGCCAATAGCATGGCAAACCAGTAGAACAAAAAAGTACAAATAAACCCATACATATTAAAACAAACAAGAGGGGGGGGGGTCTTGATGGGAAGATAGCACCAGGTTCAAATTATGTGAAATATCACTAAAAACGTAGACGAAAACTAACTACAACACTTGACCAATAAAATGAAAATAAATATACACATATATTATTTATTTTAATTTTGAAAATAAAAATAAAATATAACCTCAAAACCTAGTCTCACTGGATAGGAAACTCATTCTAGCATGCCTGTCACATTTGAGTGTGTGCGTTATATTCAGATAAGCATAATTGCCTAGTAGGGGTGTAACAGTGTGAGTAATTTTTGCATAGTTGCTTCTCCTGGTCTCAAATTTTCTAAGCAAACTCAGAGAAGGACACGTAAAGCGTCATGTCGGAGATGAGTAGTTGCTCATCTCCACGGTTTATAGGCTCAATCTTGATCATGAGTCTACTTCTGTGGGGATGGTAATTGGGACAATCATTAAGGACACGAGCCCAATCCTCATCAGCTCCACAGGTGCATTTAGGATCCTGGGTAAGAACCAGTTGACACCATTTTGAGTTTAGGAAGCTATGCCCTGTTAACAAAAATTTTAACTGTAAGCAGCGATTTTAACTTGCAATCAATTGAATAAATAAAAAATGTGGCATAGTCCTGGGGCAAAACAGGTAGGTGGTTTGAGGGAAACTAGGGTTACCTGAGGGAAGGATCCCCCGTGACTTCTCCTTTTGGTGTTTCTTCCCATCTATTCTGCCACTGCTGTTAAAGAATAGAGAATTCTCTTCCTTTCCTGTTTTACATCTGATGCAAGGTCGAGTGTTATTCCCAAGATGTTGTTTGGGATTTCGTCTTTATTCTACAGTTGAGGCCTTTCTTATTATTTCCTGGTTTAGGGGCATCGTGCCTGCCTGAACCTGAAGAGCAGGTGTACTGACCGTGCTGTATACTTTCGTGATAGTTTATAGAATGACCTTTGGATAGAATCTAGTTTATTTTTATCTAAGGTGGCTCTATAAAACCATATGTCTACGCCGCAGGTAATGGCTGTGAGGAAGATTGCTTTCTAAATGAGAGCATGACTGTTCCTCTTCAAGCCCAATCAGTGCTGCTGATCGTAGCTGTCATTCCAGCGTAGTTTCTAACTTTTTCCCCCTAAGTTGTGGGTAAAAAGTTGCCAAGATATTTCAGTTACGAGGGTTATTGTTTTTCCTAAAGTTTTATGTAATTTGTAGGGCCTATTGATATTTAAATTACCTTTTGATAGAATTGGTTTTGTTTTACTGGATATGACCATTCTGATATATGTATAATCTTGTTGTTGGTGGCACCAGACTTAAGCTTATTTCCACCTGTGGTCACTGTATACAAAAACAAAAGAAAATTCTCAATCTTATTGGCCTGTAAGGGTATTAGGCCCTCTACCAGTAGGGAACAGCCATCGAATAGACAAACACAACCCAGCTCCCATCCCTGGCACAAGGAGCCGGGCCTGGGTTCACTATCTCTGTCTGTGCAATTGAACACAACGTCCTGCACCCACCTGTAAAGTGGATGCCATCACTGTCGACTGGTGGGTGCCATCACTATCGCTCCCATGCTGCCCAAACCTTGAGCCCTAAAAAACATACATGAAGACACACATACAAACATAAAAAAAAAAAAAAGCGCGTAGACATACACTTACAAGAATAACATAAAAAAAAAAACAACCAAAACAAAGCAACAACAAAAAAACCTCTTACACCTATCAACAAAACTACAGTAAGAAACAGTAACCTTTAGTAGTAACTGCCTTAATGTGTAATTGCAAGGTTAATCGTGTCTTCTCCTCTTGAACACGGCAACACAATATTGTTGCAATGCTTCGAATCTAAATTTACTAGACAAGTATTTTCATTACCATAGTTAAAATCATCAGTTTGAGAAATCCAACTTTCTCTTTAAACAATATATAAATTACAGTCATAAAGAACATGGCTCCAAGTTTCAGGCAATCAACAAATACCGAATGGAGAATTTACCAAATTAAAATAATACAACTTATAAAGTTTAGCGACTCATGGCCAGTAAGATCATATGATGTTTCCATTGCCGGAAAAAAAACATTTATTAATATTAGAAAAAGTAAAAGTGACACTGGGTAAAAATAACTTCTTTACCTCCCCAGTGTCACTAGAATCCCAAGTTTCTTGCCATTTACTTATCAACGGCTGTATATATCCTTCCTGGCCGTGGCCAAATCATTAGTTAGATCGCAAGTAATGTTCATGAACGAGACAGTCACACCTTTCTTAATAAAAGAACAATATGCCCGATAAACTATGTATAAATTCAATGGTAAATGGCCAATAAACACCTGCATAGCATTGGTTGAAACTGTTCTTCATACATTCATTATAGCATAAAGCATAGACCTCTGAACTGACAACAGTTTCTGTTTAATCTTTACGATAATTACTCTGATACACAAACGCTCCATATGTTACAATTGGTAAAAAGTCAGCTTTGTAGCATAACTTGAGAACCCTTCTTTTCAAGCCCCATTCGATCTTGTGATTCTGATTATAACAGAGATAAACCTATTATTATATAAATGATTTAAGTGTGGTAAAAATAAGTCTGTCGTGTATTCTTAAACCCAGTATTTAACCTCTCCTACTAAGGGAATCTGTATCCCATTTAACTTAAGATAATTTAACTTCCCTTTAAGAAGCATCGTTACAGTTTTAGTTCTGGAAATTACTAGTTTATGCAAATTAGCCCACTTGGCTAAACTATCGAACCCTTGAGACAACTGTTCTCTAACATTTACCTAGAATTACCCTTAACACATAACACCAAATCATCAGCATATGCAATTTTATGTATGTTTCGAACCTCTAACTAATCATAGGTTAAGGACTAGTTTCTAAAATAGTGGTCCCAATACAGATGGGAGAGGCTGCCCACAGGGCAGCCTCTCCCAAGACTTCTCTCATATTTTAAAAGCTTTGCTTTAAGTATAATTTTCCTTCCAGTTAAATAACTTTGTATAGTTTGATAGAATAGTATTGGACATTGCATTTTCTTAAGTGCAATTAAAATACTGCCATGCCAGACAGTGTCAAAGGCACCAGTAAAATCTATGAATACATATGTACAGAACATATTTTTCTGTAGCCTCCCTAGTAAATGACATTAAATCATTAATAGCATCCTCAGCAGAGTGTGCTTTGTTAAAACCATATTGACAGGGCTAATTTAACCCCTTTGCATCCATTACTTGATTAATCCTTAAAAACAGCAATCTTTCAAATACTTTACCAATTTGGCAAAAGAGAAATAGGCCTATAGCCCCTTGGATCATTCAGTGCCTTGCTTGGTTTCTGCAAAACTTTACTAGTCCCACCTTCCGGATTCCAGGAAATATACCCTGGACAAGCATTTATTCTATAAATTAACTAAGATACCAGAGGAAACCTTTTGCCATTTTAAAGATTGCAACATTCTCCACTAGATCTATCCTCGGGGCTTTTGTTATACTTACCTTTTTTTAAGCGCATTTTTTAATTCAGGTTGTGTAAACAAATCAATTGCTTCCTCTCCACTGTACGATGCATTACGTATTATAAACGTTGAGCAGTATAATATTATACTGCTCAACATTTTCTTCTTCTGTTTCCTCACTTGGAAACAGTTCAGAAGTAATAGCCTGGACAGTAGTAACCCAATCTGAGGTTTCCCTCCCATTAACAATCACAGTATTAAATATAACACCCGATTTAATTTTATTTTGGCTTAACTTATAAATCAACCCCTAGAGATCTTTGTTGCCCACTGTATTAACCAAATTCCTCCATGACCGTAGTTTACTCTCATACGAGTATGACCTTAAAATAAGCTTTCCTTTTACTTCTATATAATGCTAGGTAATGATTTGCCTCATTTTGTCCCCCACTGCCTAAACCTGTGATACAACTTCCTACTTGCAAAATCTTGCTTTCTCAACCTGGTCAGTTCTGGTGACCACCAATTTACAACACGCATCTTAAGATTGCTTCCTTTTTGTAGCACAACAAAGAACTAAGGATAGCATTTTGAACATAAATAGCGTATTCACTAGCATTTAAATCATTCAGAGACAGAGTTTCATATGAAAAATCTAAATCAAGTGACCTTACAAAATTTATCCAGTTAACCTTTCTATATGGAAACCTAATTCAATGTGTATTTTCCCTGTTTATAAAAGTAGTGAAAACCTCTACATTTATATGAAAGACTAATGATCTATGATCACTATTTGTATAGTCAGTTTATACACTTCAATGACAGTTTTCTATATAACCCATGAGTCACCAATGCCAAGTCTGTGTTGGACTTACCATGTAAATTTTGAAAAGTATATGGCTGACCTGTATATTCACTACACAAATTATTCTGTAATACGAAATCCTCTAATATACGTCCTCTTTGATCATGAAATCCACTGTGCCACAAGTTAAGACTTTGCATTTCAGTCCATCGCTATCACTACAATATTATTACGTATTACATTAAACAATGATTCTAAATATTGAATGGAAAAAGATATATCTTGACTAGGGGCACAACAAAGAGAGACTAAAGAAAAGGATAGCATTGGAGGAATCAAATTAGCACATGTTGAATACTGATGATAAAGACATGAAATTACTGTGTCCTGCAGAAACTCATTAAAAATAACAATGACTGTTTTTGGCTTCTCCTTGAAATCACAAATTATACGGGTTTCTACAGGAAAGCCCACAGTCTTCTGTTTTGCAAAAGCGCTGACATAGGGTTCCTGCATGCACAATATGCTCTTCTGATATAGAAAATTGTATGACTAGGAAAAGTGCAATATTTTTGTCTCTAAAGGTGATCAACTGTTATTCCGAAATTCATTTCAAATGTATTGGTATGGATGTTTTTGGGCACCGGGGCAACTGGGGCCAAAATGTGCTCATTTCAAATGTGTACGCCGAACAAAGCGCAAACGGAAAGTGAACGTAGAATTTGAGGTGTATGGAAGTTAGATGTTGTGGAGAAATTTTCTCTGCCTGCTTTTATTCAGAAATTAAACATTCTAAATTCAACAATTGGATTTAGTGTTGAAAGAACGGAGGTTCAGAACTGACACCGAGCCCAAGGAACTACCAGTTAGGCGTAAAATACTTACCGACAGGAAGCGACACGCCTTGAAACCGTTGGTTACCTCATCAGACCCGAGGGAAGCGTTTCCCAACGACTGTGTCGCGAATGTGGTGGAGGGCTGTGTCGTAGTGGAGGGAATTTATCTAAAAATCATTAAAATATTATCTGTTAGTCCCAATTTAGTTAAACCCTTAACCAAATTGAAATTGTTAAAGGGCATCACGCAGCGTTTATGAACTGCATATATGTTCTGATTTTTTTTCAATATGTTTATTCTCAGTATAAATACTCTGTTAGGACAGATTTTCATATGAGATACTGTTTTTTTTTGTTTTTTTTTTTAAATTCATTTTTATGCAAGTATATATGAGATTAAAACAGACATTTTATTAGTTATTATAAATTTAAATAAATTAAACCTATTTTTCCCGTGTCACCTGCAATATCTATGACACAGCTGCTTGCACGGCGCTATTTATTTTTACCATGTTGATTCGTGCTGCCATCTAGTAACAAAATGTGTTATACATGAAATATTTCATATTGTAAAGCAATCTGTGGCAGAAGCTATTACAAATGCATTACAGTATTTGTTCATAGTTGAATTTTAAAACAAACCAATATTTTTATATTAGGCATCATTATTATCAACATCTGATATTTCGAAATCCAAGAATAAATCATGATATTTGATTTTAAAACATGATATTTGTTCTTGAATTTTCGAACATGCAAACTGGATTGTTTTTAAATTTATCCAAGAACAAATACACGTAATTCATATGCACTAACCTGTGTCATAGCTTTAAAATATTCATAGTTTGAGGCTATGCTCATAGTTTCATTATTTCATGTAGCAATTTATTTCTGCTTATTTTTGTGTTGCTTATCATTTGCAGATCTAAATTTGGCCAGATATTCCACATTTTGTCTTCTTGTTCTACAAAAAATCCTTTAACAATTCGTTCTTCAGTATTGTCTTTTGACCGCACAGTTTGAGTATCTGCATCATTATTCAAACGAAACTATTTTATTATTGGACCATATCTAGCTAATTTCAATTATCTGATTAATAACATTTGATATACCATACAAATTTAATTCAATTTGGTAACAGCCTAATTTTAAGTTTACAGATTATAATTAAATGCTATGAAGAATTTTATAGAGTCATATTACGGTAATGTTCTTGTATTGTCTGTCTTTTAAACTACTCTGATCCTCTGTGGCCATGCCAGAATATAAAGAGAGACAATTCATAGTTAGCCTGACTTAGCCTAGTGGTCAATGTATGGTGCAGTTGCACACGCGTTTCAGTTGATTTTTTTATTTCGATTAATAAAATTCAGAAATAAATTCGCAATAATTATTGTATACACTAGTTATACAGGATGTCCCGTGACTTTGTCCTACTAATTATACAGGATGTCCCGTGATTTTGTCCAGAATCACCTCCTAACTCCAGGAGGTGTTTCTGAGTAAGAAATACTATACTGTATCAAAACGGGTCTGATTCTCAACGGTCACGGAAGAAGGTGCTTGAGAAGTAGCATCAATGGACATATGCTCGGCAGGGATGGGCGTCTATGCAAACCAGCAGTCAGTAGCACGCGAGTTAGCAAACAGATCTGCTGTGTCGTAATAGAAGTAACTGTTAACACGCCTTTTATTTTCCAATGAAAATACGTAGATGTACATTTTTTGTACAAGTTTTGTAATGGTAATGCCTATACTGCTGAGAAATAACAGCATTGATTCTCTTAACGAAGAACCCCAGATCGATGAGTGATATTTAACATTCACTAAGTTTTGTGAGAAAGTGACTCATTGCCAAATGAGCTGATATGCAGTTTCATGGCCACATCATCATCAATCTTACACAGATCCGTCGTGATGACATTGTGCGCCAAGGCAACGTTTTCTTCTGTGGACATCTGTGTCAGTTTTTCTTCTTTCGTGGTAATTCTTACAATCGTGGGCGTGACATCCGTTTGTAGATGTACACCTTTCCCATACACCCAAGAATTTTTATTGAGAGATGCACTCTGTAAGAAATTGAATTACACTGTGTTGCGCTTGTTTGGAAGAATCACCACTGTGAACGCCATATTGTCTCTGTAGCTGTGGATCATTCAACATGCGTATTAGTACAGCCAGTGCGCTCTGTTGTTCAGTAGGCGGCGTGTAATTTAAATTTAGACAATCGAAATCTCGTTTTCATTTGATACACCCACGTATGTACAAGTACTGTATAAGGATTTAAAGTTTTATATTGTTTTCTATTCGTTAAAATTCTGAGTAAACTTTATCAGTCAGTATTGATAAATTTTCTCTGCTGCATGTGCACGGTAATCTCACTAAGGTCGATGAAATTGAAAATTTTACGAAACCGGACATTCTCACAATTAGAACAGACAGCAGTTTACGAGTATACACAGCATTACCTATGTAAATGATGAACTAGAACAGGAAATGATATGGTTGCTCTATCATTCCACATGTTCGATATGTATGCCTCTTTTGAATACAGAACACCTCTTTAATCAGTATGTTACCCCATACAGATCCTTTTGTCATCGTCCCCAAAACACATCCTTGACTCATCACTAAGGACATTCTGTTTCCAGTCTTTATTTCGGCTGGATCTATCTTTGCATCACTGAAATCGCTGCACACTATCAGATATGGCGAGGAAGAGGAGTGGGTAGAGGTATAGTCGATTCAATGAACAACGTTAATGCAATCCTTGCTCTACTGAGTCGTCTCCCATTGGTGCTGCTTGATATTCGATGTCTGCAAGATGAATAAGTATGATTCCTAATTCTTCTCTGTCAGCTGAAGCCTGCTGGCGAATTATTCTGTCGTCACACCTTAATGTTTACCTGGGTGCCAGAACCTACACGGCAGTTGTGGACATGTTTTGCTATCCATAGGTGTTAACGTAAACCAACTCTTATGTTTGATTTCATCCAGTATGAGGTGCAATATGCTGACCGGACCATCTGGTCTCACGGAAAACGACTGTGCGACACTTTCAGATTTATTTCGTTGCGTATACACTAGTCGTGCATGTGGCCTCAGCATCTTAAAACGTCTTTCCGGAAGACTGACTCAGCAGCATTTACAGTAATTGTTTTCTTTTGCTGTTAATTTAATTCTGATAAAAGCATTTATCGGAATGGCTGAGTATTCGACTTAATTACGGTTTCAACTTAAGGCTGTTTGATAATTTGCTTACTGTTTTCTGATATGCCTACTGTATAAGCAATTCTTTTCACCTGTAATAAAGGTTAGTGACCGCCTCCTTGGATAAGTACCTATAGACTGGTTGCCACAATCGCATTTCTCTCACATCATCAGAGATATGAATAATTAAAAATATTTTTCCTTTCATTCAATCAGTTCTCTCCTACGAAAGTTTCATGGAGAGGGGGAAAAGTGATATTCATTAAAAAGTTGCTGATTATCACTTTTCTCCCTCTCCATGAAACTTTCTTAAGAGAGAATTGATTGAATGAAAGGAGAAACATTTTTAATTATTCATATCTGCGATGATATGAGTGATGATTTTTTCAGGGAGGATTGTGAGTTGACGGTGTTTCGAGCTCTAATGACCGCCAAATATGGTAATTTCGTTGTAAACTCTTCTGATCATATGTGGCGGTCCTGGAGTATAAACAGAAAAATTATTTTTTCATAAATTATAATTTAGTGATGACCACTCTTATACCATGTGAATATTAAAATAGTTTATATAGAAGTTTTGCAATTTAGGTCACAAATATGTAATACTGTATCAGCTTATTTTTTTCTGCCCTTTAACAGCTAATATATGGTCTGATGATGGGTACCGGCAAGGTTCCCGAAACGTCATCTTAATGCAGAGGTTAACAACCTTTCTGGGTTCACGGTGCCCCTAGTGTCCCAGTAATTTTTTCACGGCACCCCTAGGCGAAAAGAAATACCTAACATTAGTGGTTTTCGACCTTTTAATATATACCTATATAATAATTTTATTCTCTATATAGAGGTACTAAATAAAGATCAATTATAGATAACCACAAAATTAAAAAGATACGGTACAATGGATATTATACCGTACCCTTTATATTGTACCCTTTTCATAGTGAAATAAATATATAAATTTAAAAATAATAATAGTAATAATAACTTTAAGTAACTTAAACCAAAATTACACGGCACCCCAAGAATGTTGTTGCGGCACCCCTGTTGAAAACCACTGCCTTAATGTATAGTAATTTAGTTATTAACTGAATAAACTATCTTAATATTCACGTGGTATGAGAGTGTTCATTACTAAAAGTACAATTCTATGGAAAAGCACCACGTAGCGTCCTTCCCAACTATTATTTTTTTATTTACTTTTCAAAACAGTGTTTATTGAATACATTCATATAATATTTCGCAAAAGACAAGTTTATCTAATCATGTTAAAAGACTTTATTTAAGTTGGCAAGTATTGCTTTAAATTCATTTATTTAAGTTCTAAATACTTAGGAGAGCTAACTATGCAATTCTGCGATTATAAACTGGACCAGTTTATCTCCATCTCATCGCCGTAAAGTTTCTCTCACAAATTTTTCAGTGATCAAAGACGCAAGTGGTAGTTTCAGTTAACTTCGATAAATATATGACAGCACTTGATATTTGAGTTTATTCAAGGTGGTGTCATTTTCTGTGATGATAGGAGTGGTAATAATAGTAATCATAATAGATACTTTATTGATCTTAAAGTAACCTTAAACACGCATACCCGATGAAGTTAAGTAACATTTTGAGCATGCATGAAACTGTCAAATAAAAACTCCTTGTACAAACTTTCTACATCACTAGTTCCGGGAATTCGTTCTAAAAGCAGAAAAAAAGGATTATAAAATAAACCCACACTGAGTAAGGACTTTTCTTCTATGTAATCTACATTCCGTTTTATAACGATTATAAAAGCCCGTTAATCGTAAGAAAATTGCTACTGTCTTTGTCAATAGCTAGTAGAACCCTTGTGGTATTCGCGTTTGTTCTTTATAGTAGATGGTGGAAGATGGTCCTAGCGACATTTATGGGACCTTCAATTGCTCTAAATGTACTCGGTTATGGCACCTCTGTACAAACCCAGATAAGAAGATACATTTTTTCCTGCATTACATCCTGGCTGTTAAAGCTGCAAATGACTGCAGACAGCTAACCGCGTGACTGAGATATCAATCCTCACGTACCAGCTGCCCAGTTCAGACAATGCTACGTCAGAAAGACATTGACGTTGATGGCGTAGTTGAAATTTTGTGACCATCGCGTGGCACGTTTTGTTGACACTTTTGCAGAGAGCCATTTAGAGAATGCCAGATGCCTGCACGTGTCTGGTGACCCACGTGAACTACTAAATCTTACTCTTTCAAATTACCAACAGAAAGCTTTAAGCGCATCGTTCCCCCTCAGAAATACGGAGTTCGCTTTGAACCAAACGGGAAGGTCAAAAGAGGGTAATTCTTCGCCTTTACCGTGTGTGCAGTATAACAATGTGGTTTAAAGTTGTTGCTCCAGGCCTCTTTGGAGTACATTTATTAACGAATTATCGTCGTCCTGCTCACTAGACAAACAGCGAACTAATGATGTCTAACAATGAGCCCTACGAGGGATGGTTAAAAGGTTCTAAAAATGGAGTACAAAAGACATCGGTAGAAAATTCTATGATTTATTTTTTTATTTTTCGATGTATTCATCTCGAAGCTCAATACGGATAGTCCAAAAAGATCTGAAAACAAGGTATATAAGGCATATTAATAAATTAGATTTTGATAACTTAATGTCCTTATAACATGAAAAAAGTTCTATACCAATGTCTTATGCATTTTTTAAAATTTAATTTATGGTGGGTGGTAGGCAGTGAAAGAAGAATGAATATCCACGATATCCAGCAAATCGAGCATCGTTCAGTAATTACATTTTTGGGGAAAGAGGGCAGATATACAGTACTAAAAAATCCATGAAGGAATTACTAGAGTGTGTGGGGAGGTATTACCCAGTTATGCCACTGTTTCAAGATAGTCTGAAGAGTTCAAAAGAGGAGGGGAAGTCAGTTGAGGATGATCCAAGGTCTGGTCGGCCATCTAGAGCAATCAATTCTGAAGCGTATGTTATTATTGAAAAAAAAAAAAAAAAAAAAAATTAAAACAGAAGATTAAAAGTTCTGAACATTTCCCGTGGAAGCATTCTAATAATAATACATGGACGTTTTGTGATGTCCAAAGTCGTGTAAGTTGGGTTCTCAGAAACCTTTCTATTCATGACACATCAGAAGGTGGAGTCATTACGAGAGAATTTAAAATTAATTCTCTTGCTTAATCCAGATAGATTTTTATCTCGTTTGATGACTAGTGGTGAACATTGGCTAAATTTTTATGATCCTGAATCGAAATTAGAAAGCACAAGCGATCTCTAACCCGGAAAAGGTTTGGAACCCAAACATCAGGTGGAAAAATACTGACCTCAATTTTCTGGGATACAAAAGGATTATTGTGAATTGAACGTAAAACCACAATTACAGAGGAATATTATGGCAGCCTTATTCCCATGTTAAAAGCTGCAATTCGATTTAAAAAAAAAAAGAGAGAGGAAAGTTGGGTTATCAGACTTTGCTTCTCCATGACAATGCACAGAAGCGTTAATCGCCTCCTCCCTTTCCTGCGTACAGTCTAGATCTATTCTCAAATGATTATTATTTATTCATGAAACTCAAGTCTTATATTCGTGGAACTCATTTTAAAGGTGATGAAGAGCTAAAAGCAGCTGTGGTAGTTTGGTGTGATGGCCCACCTGAAGGATGATGGTTTTATTTTATATTTTATTATTATTATTATTATTATTGAAGTTGCAGATTGAATACAATAAATGTATTGAACTTCGGGGTGAATACATTGAAAAAAATAATACTAATAATAAGCGTAGAAATTTTTACCTATGTTTTTTTATACTCCATTCTTAGAAGTTTTTGATCACCCCGTGCAATAAGCAAAGGGTTTAATCCTTCAAAAAAATAAACATTCTTCATGTTGGACATCAAACCAGGCTGCCATAGCTCCTTTTAGTAGCTGTGGAAACCTGATTTGATGTCCTGGTTTAAACCTTTTATGTTTAAAATGATTACGAAGAAACAAATAATGATCACTTTGGACCAGATCTAGGCTGTACGGGGCGGCGGGGGATTAATTGTTCAAATTTGAATTCACGATTAACCTGTGCAACCCGAATCTTTGTGCACTGGTTCAATTGTCATGAAGAAGCAAAATTCGATGACTCAAATTTCCTCGCGTTTCCTTGGAAGAATTGCAGCTTTTAACTTTTGCATAAGGTTTTTTTTTTTTAATTGTGGTTTTACGTGCAGGTAATCAATTAACAACAATCTTTTTGTGTCTCAGAAATTGAAGCCAGCACTTTTCCACCTGATGGTTGGATTCGGAACGTTTTCGAGGTTGGAGACCCCTTGTGCTTTCTAATTTGGATTCAGGATCATAGAAATGTGCTCTTGTGGTTAGCACAGTTGGTATGAAGGCTGTTCTCCCCATACCCGAGTTCGAGTCCCGTCGATGACGGGAAGAATTTTTATGGGCCTTTTTCATAGCGTGGCTGAGTTGGGTAGCATGGTTTTTCCTCCTGGAAGCTCGGGTTTTTCGTCCAGCAAACAGAAAATCGACCACAGAACACAAGCAATTTACAGACAATATGTACGGAGCAATATGGCCTAGTCGCTGATGCTCTTAAAATCCTACTACTACTACAACAACAACAACATCATAAAAATGTAGCCAAGATACACCACTAGTTACCAAACAGGATAAAAATCTTAACTTTTGTACCAAGAGAATTGATTTTAAATTATCTTGTGAAGACATCCATCCTCCGATGTTTTTCATGTATAGAAAGGCTTCTGGGAATCCATCTTGAGGAAACTGTGGATATTCCCAAATGTTCGTGGGTTATTGTTAAAATGCTTCCACGTGAAATTTTAAATACTTTTTCTAGTTCAGGCACGTTTAAGTTCTCTAAATTTTTTTTCTTTGACGTTACTAATTGTTTCAGAATTGATTTCTCCAGATGGCCGACGACCCTGGATCATCCTCAACTGACTTCCGTTCTGTTTTGAAGTCTGCAGATCATCTTGCAACAGAAGCATAACTAGGAAATGCTTCCCCAAACACTTTAATAAGTCATTAATTTTTATTTATTTATTATTATTATTATATTAGGGTTACCCAAAATTTAATACATAAACCCGTAATTGTGTCTGTAAATTGCTTTTGTTCTCGGGTCGATTTGCCTGTTTTGCTGGACGAAATACCCCAGTTTCTGGGGAAAAAACCCTTGCTATCTACGCCTGAGACCGAATAACTCAGCCACGGAGTGAAAAAAGTCCACTAAAGTTCCTCTTGTCATCGACGGGATTCGAAACCGGGCCTTTTCCACCCGGCGTGGGGATGTCGGTGACGATACCACTGTGCTACACGCGCAGACAGCAAGTCCTTAATGGGACTTTTTTTAAATATATTTGCCCTCTCTGGTCAAAAATGTAATTACTGAACAATGCTCAATTTGCTAGATATTCATTCTTCTCCCGCCTATTACCATAAATTAAATTTTAGAAACTGCATAAGACATTGATATACAATTTTTTTTCGCGTTATAAGTCATTATATATATAAGCCATCAAAATAACCTATTTTATAATTTATTAAGCGCGTTTTACATGCCCTGTTCTTAGAACTTTTTGACCACCGTTCTTATATAGGTGATCACACCTGTCACTACTTATATAAACCTCGGAAATACAGTAGCAGTGGCGCTGCTATAAATATAACAGCCAGTTATAGTACAGTATTGGCAAATAGACAAAGCGCGACAGTCTTAAAAGTAAATGTACTGAAAAGTAGTTTCTCAAACTGATCACTGATCACAAAATGGGATAAAAAGCTGGAAACCACTCTATGAAAGTCAGTGCACACACATTATAGTGAATGAGGCTTTGAATTTCCATCTCTGTTTAGTGTACTGTAACATGGTAAAAGTGAGGTATGCGCAGGAATTAAGTCAGCACCGACGTAAGGGGAGTTCTTAACGGTGTGTGTAATATTTATTAGCTAATTAACGGGAATTTTTTTTTTTTTTTTTTTGTGATAAGGTTACGTTGTCTAGAACCAGGGTATGTCTGCCGGGAGCAACAATTAATGATGTCACCAACATATTGTTAGATTTTAAGAGAGAGTAAAGAGGATATTATTATTCATGTGGGGACTAATGATATTAAGCTTACACGATCTGACGATTTATTCGACAAATATAGGACCATGCTGAAGAAATGCTGCGAGTTAGGTCACAGTGTCTGTGTCTGCAATTCTGCCCAGGCACGATAGGAGGGATTATATGCTGAAATCATCGTGGATTAACTCAAGACTTGGACTCTGCATGGGGGGAAATTTTTATCAGCTTGGTCCGCACTTGTGAGTTGAAGGAACCTGTTTTGTAGGGACAGGATACATTTAAACAAAGGTGGTGCAAGGGTTTTTTCCAGTATTATTGAGGATACCTTAAAGGTTCAGGGAAACTGCTAGTTTGGGGTAATATAAATACGCGTTTCTGATAATAATAGTCTGATAATAAAGTAACGCTTGCACATACCTTAAGAGTTAGTTTCTTACTACAACAGAACATATTAGCAAGATGTTCTGAAGGCAGAAACGTTTCAAATGAGCGGGTAGCTAATGCCAGGGAAGCGAGCTTAAATACCTTAAAGGGGTGTGTCAGGGTAGTTAAATATACAAGAACACTAAGTCTTAATTGTTTATACAATAATGTCAGAAGTGTCGTCAATAAAATGAGTGAATTCGAACTGCTGGTTAGGACAAGTAACGCTCACATAATAGGAAACGTGGTGCCACCCAGAGATAAGGGATGATGAATTTCAGTACGGTATGTATAATGTTTTTAGGAAGGATAGGGAAGATAGAAGGGGCTGATGGGGTCACACTTCTTATCAAAAGCAATCTGAGCGCGACGAAAGCTTTCCCGGATTCAGACGTTTCGCATGCTAGTATAGAATCTGTATGGTGTGAGATGGAAGTAAAGGTTTAATGAGAGTGGGAGCAGGGCCGCTGCGACCCTATGTAAGTAAGCGAAATCAAATTTGCCGCCCCAAAATACAGTATTTGGATTAAAAAATAAAATAAGGCGTAAATAATTATTAATTTATTGAAAAAGAAAAGAATTACAACATATCTCACATATAATATAATGAAACAACAGACAAAAATAACAAAATCATTCTGAAAATAAACTTTAAATTCTAAATCATAGTAATCGTACAATAATAAAATAAAAGGAAAATTATACAAATTTATGTTTCCTTGATTTAAGAGATGCGAATTTATTAATTATTTCATTTATGTTTATTTGTTCCAAAAGATCATTTTCTACTGAAATTATTGCCAAATTAGAGAGTCGTTGTTGAGACATTGTCGATCGTAAATGATTTTTGATGAATTTTAATTTTGAAAAACTCCGTTCACTCGAGGCAACTGAAACCGGTAAAGTTAGAAAAATTCTTAATGCAACTGCTACATTTGGAAAAATATCTATAAAATCGTTTTTAAAAAAATATTGTAACACTTCAAATGGAGTATATAAATTTATATTCAATATAAATTTGAAGTGCTCTAAGTTCTTCAGATAATGCTAAACCATCAATATCGGACTCATTACGATCAATGTCACTTAAATCAATATGTAAATCCTTTGCAATGATTTAATAAATTGACCATTCACCAATTTTTTAAATTCGGAAATATTATAAAACATTTTAAATATTTCTACATGTTCTTTCGTATTTCTAAACCTTTCAGTTAACGAGAAAATTGTTATGTCATTATTTGAAAGAAAAAATTAATTTTGAAATTTTGTTGCGGATCCTTGAATAGCTGCATCTCTACTTTTCATAATCGAAATGGCGTTTTTTCAATCTTTTCCTTACAGTGCTTACTTCTGGAAACGAAGCTTCAAAATCAATGATGGCAGACATATTATTAGCCGAATCGAGGGGAAGAGTTCCTTCCTGATTGTATCCTCCCAACAATGAATGTTTGGTGGAGGCAGTGTCTTGGTATGGGGCTCCTTTCATGGTTTGGCTTGGGCCCGTTAGTCGTTATCGACAAAACCATGAATGCTGTCCAATACCAGGACACCCTGGACAATTATGCACTTCCAACGTTACGGCAATACTTCGGGAAAGGCCCATACCTGTATCAGCAAGACAACGCGCCATGCCAAACTGCCGGGGTCGTAACAGAGTGGCTTGAGGACAGAGGTGTGGAAAAGTTGGATTGGCAAGCCCAGAGTATTGATCTGAACCGTATCGAGCATCTTTGGGATGTATTGGATCGTCGAATACTTGCAGGTGGAGATCGCCCAAAGAACAAGGCCGATTGGAGGAACATATCGCCTGACATTTATAAAAAGCTGGTTGCCGCCAAGATTAAAGGCCGGCATAAAAGAAAAAGGCTTCAGCACAAAATATTAAATGACACAATAAAAGCTCCTTTTTTTTTTTTTTTTTTTTGTTTTTCGGCCTAAAGGCAGGTGTCGTATATTAATGGTAGGGCAGTGTATATCAGAATCCTTTTTTTTTTTTTTTTTTTTTGAGCATTTTACTTATCGGATTAATTTTATTTAAGATATCATGCCAAATTATAATTGAATAAAGAAACTTATAAGAGGTGTTATTTTTAAAGTTATTGATTTAGCATGATTCCTTGTATCCATATTTTCATTTTCAGTGATCTTAGTAAAATCATAGCAAAATACTAGAAATGACTAGCTTCACTAGTCATTTCTAGTATTTTATCTGTAATATTTTGTGAAATTATTTCGATAATCTCAATTTGTATTTGATCACCCAAATAATGCACGATATTTTTTCGATTCAGATTCTGAATACGGCGAATATGTTCTGCCATAACTGAATCAAATTTAGCAATTGTTTCAGAAAGTTTTAAAAAGTCGCCATTCTTATTTTCATATAAATCTTTTGAAGATCCCCCCCCCCTGAACGCTATACATTGCCTTGCTAAAAATAGTATCATATATTATTCTGGCTAAACTTCTGAATGTGGGTATCTCCATTGAGGGGGGTGGTCGAAGAACGGAGTGATTGTACGGTACAGTTCTGCGATTGGCTGATTATTGGGAATGCCTAATTAACCCCATTTTGTGTCTCTGATTTTTTGATTGGATGCAAATACGCTTCTAATTTTGGCGGGATATGCGAAATTATCGTGTTGCTCTGCTGCCCTCGGTTATTGTATGTTATGATTATTTCGTGTTTTTCCGTTTGTAAAAGGACGGATGTAAGACTGTTATATGAGTATGAATTTGACAGTTTTGGAATACATGTGTTTTCAGTGCGGATGTTTGATGTAGTGTACTTCATTAAACATGCGAGAACCGATCAGGTGAGGGTTTTTTTTTTTTTTTTTGTTGTTGTTGTTTTCAAGTTGTTTCTTGACGATTTGATGTTTTTCGCAGCAATTGTATTTATATATATCAGTTGTTAGTATCAGGTTCTCTTTATATTAGCGACGGTATGGAGGCAGCAGTCCCCAGGAAAAATATTCTGTTGACGTGCATGAGAAATTCTCATTGTTAATGCACGTGAAATCGACTAGTAAAGTATGGAGGAGAAAAATGAGTGGTAGTGACTATGTGGTGGTAATTTTTGTTAGTTTAAAAAAATTGCCGTTTTGTAGTTTCTTTTTCTTTATTTCAACTACGACATATTGCGATGTCACGTGACAATCCCCAGTAACATGCAGGAGAGGGGTAGCAGTGAGTGGGAGTTGCCTTCACGTCCTATCTCTTTCTTCTGCTCTTTCTCGCCGAAGTACGGGGTTGTAGCCCTGTTTTGGAGAATATCCCTGCGAAATATAAATATGAAACACAGGCAGCGCCGGACCAAGGTATTTCAGCGCCCTGGGCAGAAAGATTTTTTTAGCACCCTTTTCTAAGGATATATATATTTTTTTTTTTTTGCCTCATCGTTCTTCTGTTTTTGGTGCCCTGGACAAGAGCCCTGCTAGCCCGTATCTTAATCCGGCACTGAACACAGATCCAGATAAAAAGAAAATTAACGTAAGTCTGCAATTTCATGTACTGAATTTATTTCAAATTACTTATTTGCCTGCTGTGTTGAATACTGGTAAACGTTAACCAATCAGATGACCAGTACGACTTCTGGGTATGTGAAACAGGCGGTTGGATTGGTTTTACGAGTACCACAAAATTACAGAATGGTAATCCCCTTTAACTCTTAATTCGTGCTTAGTAGTAGCACTAATTGTCTCAATTGCCTGAAGGCCAGAGGTGCGAACTGTTATTGCGTTCCCAATTAAGAGTCTCGTAATCCGATCGTTATATGGAAATTTTCTTTTCTACGGAAACTATTTTAAATGTAATTACCAAGGGGAATTAAAAAATATATCGCTATACAGAAAATTGCGTTTTAAAGCAGTTCGTTAAACGCAGGTCCGACTTGTATATGTCAAAAAAACCTGAACTGCCGCCCGTAAGCGACGCTTACCTCTCCTACCCACTTGCGGTGGCCCTGAGTGGGAGTAATCTACAGGCCAGGTGATTGTGAAAATTATGATGTCCTCTACATGCAAATGGGATGGGCAAGTAAGCATTAATGTCTTATTATGGGTGATTTAAATTTGCCTCTATTTGATTGGAGCAAATGGGAAGGAAACTGATGGTGTCCACGGAGTTTTACGATGAAGAGAGAGGTAGCAGTAGTTAAAAGCGAAGGAATGGGTTATAATTTCAGAAAAGGAAATTACGATGTCTTAAGGTGCTAATAGCCTCTATTAACTGGGTAGATATCGCACAGAGAGTGAATACAATTGAATTATGGTATACTTTTAAAACATTAATCACAGAAGCTTATATGCCATTAAATGAATACATATTTTTATTTTATATGCCATTAAAAAATAGTATACCAAAACGTATACCATTAAAAAATAGTCCACGAGGAGGATTCCAAGTTGAATAATGAAATTGCCACATTACTTGAGCAGAAAAAGACAGCATGGAAAAGTTAGAGTAATAAAAAAAGAATTGAAGCCTATAATAGCTACAGTGTGATCTGCAATAGTGCCATAGAAACGGTTAGGCTGGCAAAGGCAGAGTATGAGAAATCGCTGGCAAAGAGAGCAAAGGGATAAGGAATTCCTCACACACAAATGCAAAGTTGAGGGACAAACCAGATCGGACCTCTATGCAATTAACGTGTGATAGTATTAAATACCCCCAGCTGATGTTGCAGATGAACTCAACAGTTACTTTGCATCGATATTTACAGAAGAAAAACCCTATATGTCAAAGAGAAATTATGGGAGTGAAGTTGAAAAATATGTAATTAATGATATTGAAATTTCACATGATTATTTAATGAAAAAACTTTCGAACCTACAGGCGAGTAAGGCTCGTATGGTTGATGGCGTATACCCTATAATTTTAAGGGAGGCGGCAAGTGATTGCATTGAACCATTGAGGCTAATTATGAGAACATCACTAGACTCGGGAGAGATTCCATTGATTGGAAAAGTGCCAATGTATCTCAATACATAAGGGCAGTTCTAAGAGCGTAGTGGGAAATTACTAGCCCGTCAGTCTAACTTCAGTAGTAGGGAAAATCATGGAGACTATGATTAAAGTTGGAATTCAGGATGATTTAGATAGAAATGGAATTCTAAAGGATACTCAGCATGGTTTTGTAAAGGGCAAATCATGTTTAACAAATCTGGTTAGCTATTTTTACAGGGTCACTCATGAGCTGGATTTAGGGAATAATTTCGACATTGTTTATTTGGATTTCAGCAAAGCATTTGATCAGTCCCACATGAGCGGTTACTTTATAAGCTGGAACAGGTTGGAATCACAGGGAAAATCCTTAGATGGATAGGGATGGCTTCAGGGAAGGAAGCAGAGACTTGTGATAAATGGCTATTCCTCTGATTGGGTTGGTGTAAGAAGTGGGATTCCCCAAGATCAGTATTAGGACCACTGTTGTTTTTGATTTTCATAAATGACATCGATGAAGGGATAGACGGCGTGATGTCTAAATTTGCAGATGATGTAAAGATTGGTAGAGTAGTTAATGATCACCACCAAGCAGAGCTTCTTCAGAGTGACCCAAATAGACTTCAGGGATGGTCAGAAAAATGGCAGCTATGCTTTAATTCAGCAAAGTGTAACGTATTCACCTGGGGAACAGTAACCCCAAAATAACTTATACACTTGGTGGAGTTGAACTAAAGCCGTTAGTGGAGGAAAGGGACTTTGGTGTTACGATACAGTCAGACATGAAGTTCTCCGAGCATTGTAGACAGGTTGCAAGGAAGGCTCATGATGTTCTATCGATGATTTATCGAACATTTGTTAGTAGAGATAAGGATGTCATAATCCCATTATATAAGGCTATTGTTAGACCACACTTGGAATACTGTGTTCAAGTATGGAGATCGCACCTAAAGAAAGCCATTTGCTTCTTGAAAGAGTCCAAAGACGGATAACTCGGCAGAAAGGCGTCCATATGAGGAAAGACTTGGAATATGTGGGTTGCAGAGCTTGGAAACTAGGCACCTTAGAGGAGACTTGACAGAGGTGCTTAAGGCTCTGAGAGGCATAAATAAATCGAACAAGGACGAAATTTTCACGGTTATATATCATCTTAGAACTAGAGGCCATAAATTCAAATTATGGGGGGAGGATGTTTAGACTAGGTAGCAGGAAGTTTTATTTTAGCCAGCGAGTTATAAATTACTGGAATAAGTTACCTACATGTGTGGTAGAGGCTGACGGTTTGGGGAAATTCAAAGGTCAGATGGATAGTTACCTACTAAGTAGGAATATTACCTAGCTTTTACCAACTTTGACTGACCTGTTTACCGTAAGAAGATCACACCTTTGCACAGGCAACTGCTTCAATTGATAACTAGCCTTCTGGCTTTCATCTTACCCTTCATTTCTGACGGACACTCTCTTCCCTCTGTAAGTGAACAAAAACAGGACTGGATCGGTACTCCCTAACTGAAAACAACCTTCATGGACCCACGGCCTTACACAGCTCAACCAGACATGACTCCCTGCTAACCCTCCTGTAGAGTAGAATTTGCTAACCCAGCATTTTTTTAAATAATTTATTTTTATTTACTATTATTATTTTATTTTTTATCTATTTTTATTTTATTTTTTATTTTATTTATTATTTTTTACTTGGTCTCCGTCCAGGAAGCTCAGGCGACCCTGGCGGAGACAAGCCTGAGAATTATGGGCAGCCTGGCTACCTCCTAGAGGTGTGTGTGCGGGCAACGTAGGGTCTCACCAGGGATCTTGCGGCCAAATGCCAGGACACAACAAAATACTACACATCCAACACACACTTTTCTGGCATTTACAGTGTTCTGTATTTCTTCACAGCGTACATTCGGTGCAGATGTGGGAAACCAGAGGTGGAGCCTGACCCTAACACTCTGCACACTATGTACCTACGTGAGGAGGGAAAAGCATAGATTGTCTATTTCCTTTTCTTTTATTAATTATTTATTAATTTTAAAAATTTTCTTTTCATTATTATTATTTTTTATTTTATTATTTTATTTTATTTTTTTGCTGGTGCAGCATGAGCCATAGACTTCTTTGCGCCATCTGGCCACTGCTAGTACTAAAACTAACTGAGGTAATTACACACGCACAGAGACCCATTGCGTGAAACTAAATGTAGTTTGAATCAAATATTACTTGATAGCATTTTCTGTCAAGTTAATGAAGATATTTCTTAAGATGCTTTGGCATTTTAAGAAATATCTTCATTAACTTGAAACACGAAATATACATAACTCCCGCAATTCTGTTCCAGTTCATCTCAATTATGTTCAGTTGGGCTGAGATCGGATTTCTGTGATTGCTACTGCAATGTTCCCATATTATTCTCTGCACACGTTTCGTTTACAATCCATGCTTTTCGAATGGAGCGTTGTTGGAAGGTGTAAGGATGGATTCCATAAAATCGCTACAATATAGGAAACATAGCATTGTCTAGAAATCAGTGTAACGATCGGCATTCACAGTTCTGTATACTGCAACCAGTAGACCTAGTCTGTTTTCCGAGAAGTATTTTCCCTCCCGCCAAGACCATGACACTTTCTCCCATCTCTGAAATTGGGAGTAAGTATCGTGGTCTGAGGGAGCTTTTTTTTTTGGCGATCACATCCATCTCCTCCTTCATCTCAACTTCCGGAGTCCTCGAAAGCTGCTCATCCTAATTTCCAGAATAATTAGCTACGTCATCAGACCGAAAGAGCGTGTAGTATAATTCGTCGCTCCACATTTCTGATTCGGCATGTCTTACGCTATGCTAATTGGCAGTGTGCATTTATTTTTGTTATCAAAGGATGGGCTCTTCCGTGAAAATTCAGTCCACGTAGTGCTCTGCATGTCATGAAAAACATAGGTTTGCCCTGTCCCCATGTGTCCAACCGCAACTCCAAACTCTGATTCCACTCGGTTTTCTGGCGAGATAAGGTAAGCAGCTGGTTTCTGTCAGTCAGCATTTTAGCCTGCTAGGTTGTTTCTTCACTCATTGTTACTTTCGGACATTCATTTCTTCAGGTTGGATAGTGTATACTTACAGAATCGGTCTATAAGTATATTCAGAAAAATAAGACTGTATATACATACCACCTATTTTATGCATGTTCTTGTGCATTTGTTCTGTTCGTATTCCTTTTTGCTTTTTTATTATAAAATTTCTCTCGCTTTTGTTAGCTATGAAGGAATATCAAGTTAGATTACCTTTAATAAGAAGACAGCTAAGTAACTTTCTGAAATAAATGAATGGATAAATAAATAAATACTCCTTCACCCTTGTGTAAGAAGAGGAAGCCGGTAGAGAATATTACTGGAAAAGCAATGCATAGGTTAGTCTACACTAATCATGTTATACATAAGTCCCGCTTAGCAATTCCAGGCTCTTCTTTCTGCTTCTCTTTTCTTGCAATTTTTTCGGTAAAGTGAATTATGTCTGCACTTTTATTACAACACAGTATTTTTATTTTCTGGAATATGTTGTTCAATACACAAAACAACATGGAATTTTCGTCTTGTTCATGTCGCCATAATAGTGATATTTTTTCTTATTCCCCCTAAGAGGTGCGTGCTTCGTAATATACACTGGTGTTCAAAGAAAGTAAGTGCATCACTTAGAAATTTCACATTTCTAACCCTTTTTCGCGATGGCATGTTACATTAGTGACTAGCATCACAAATAGAAATATAAACAAAGATATTTATTAATAGTTGAGACAAAGCTAAGTCATATTTGACAGGTGCTCTCAAAATATTCCAAAATGAGCATTTGCAACCTTTATACAACAGTTATGGCTGAAATGTTATCAGAAGCCCTCAATTTGCTTCAATTTATCATTTTAAATGGAATACAAAATGAAAAGTTCACTAGGTGCAAACTAATATTTAGTTGAACCGCCTCTGGCCCTGATGACAGCAGCACACCATCGAGGCATTGACAAGATCAATTTATGAAGATAATCAACTGATAGTTCGTGGTTCCAATTATGAAGTTCACGAAGGATCTTTGGTTTCTTTCTGGCAAATGCAGATGCCACACGATGCCAACAGTTCTCTATGGGATTGAGGTCCGGCCGGGCTGTTTCCTGGCCAGCTAACAGGTGTATTGGACCGTTCTTCCAACCATTTTTTTCACCTCTAACAAATGAAAACACATTACTGTCGAACATGTAATGCAGAAATGAAGCTAAAGTAACTACAGAAGTGCCTTCTTACACTTTTCGCCCGATGACAAGGAGCAGAGTCATCCTGAAAGATGCAGTTACTTGGCAGGTTGAAATGGTCTCTAATGGTTGGCAGCAATTTTCCTTCCAATATAGCCAGGTATCCATTGGCATTTACGGAACCTTTTATAAACTGCAGGTGATCTACTCCACGAAACGAAATGCACCCCCATATCATTTGGCTGGTAGGGAATTTCACTGTAGACACCAGTCTGGATGGTATTCTTCACCACGTCTACGGCGAATCATTTGTCTTCCATCAGAACCATGCAAGTTGAATTTCTTCTCATCCGAGAAAATAACTGACGTCCACTGCTCGGGGGTCCATTTGACGTGCTCCTTACACCAAATTAATCGGGCCTTTTTCATTTTTTGTGTGAGGAGGGGCTTCTTCTTAGGACGACGGGCTACAAGTCCATTTTTGAGGAGGCGTCTTCTGACTGTGACTGCGCTTGCTACCACTCCTGTATGTTCTTCCCAATCTCTTTTTTTCAGCTCAGACGAAGCTTTACGGTTTTTAAGGCATAAGCGCTTCAAAACGCGGTCCTGTTTGGCTTAGAAACTTGTTTGCGTCCGGTTCCTTTTTTCCTGTCAGCAGAACCAGTATTCTTGAGTTTGGAAAGAAATCTACTCACTGTCGACCGATTACAAGACACTATAAGCAACGTGATGGGAAGAACATCCTTTCTCAAGGAAAGCAACAATAGCATTCTTCCTTCGTGGCGTCAACTGCACATAACTTGCCATCCTGACACAAGCAAGGAATGACTGCAAATCTTGCCGAGCGTGCTTTTATAGCTGAAAGTAATAGCTGATGCAATATTAAGTCATCAAATACGCGTGTCAATCTTATTTGATGCAATCTGTAAGAAATATTGCAATATACTTACTTTATTCGGACAACAATTACAATTTTAAGGGGTGACGCACTTTCTTTAAACATCAGTGTATGTATTTCATTGAATATATTGCTTTAATTATTACAACCACCGTTTTTATATATATATAAAAAGAAACTATTACAAAACACTGTTTTGTAATACTGTAGTTCTTTTTTTTTTTTTTCACATTTCTTTTTTTTTTTTTTTTGTAATAGTACCATGCGATACGAGGTACTTCTACATTTTAAACATTAATAATTAATTGAAGCCAATTTATTGAACTAATAAATGTGGTAGCACCGTATGTAAATTGCTTGCTGGCATAAAAAAAAAGGTACTCGTAAAGCATTTTTTTATTATCATAAAACATTCAAATAATCATGTAACTTGTATTGCCATAGTGTACACAGTGCCTAAATATTATACTGTATTCAAAAATACACACTACTTTAAATCTAATACGAGTTAAATAAATAATCACTGTGTGTAAGTAGCTTTTGAGAACTAAGAAACTTGTTTTATTTATTTTAAACAATATGGTGATAAGACTTTGTCGAAACATTCCACCGTAAGACACATCATTATAAAACTGGTAGTTATTTGATTTTAAAAAAATGGGTGGGGAGGATTGAATGCATTTTCCTTTCTTTCCAGTGGAAGTTTTAAATATTAAATTCGTATAGGAATACATTGCTCCCTAATTTCATAATACTACGTAAAGAAACTTTTTGTGGTTATTTTAGCAATTTATTTACTAATTTTAACAAAGATTTGTTTTGAATTGTATTTTTTTTTTTTTTTTGTCGAGTCACATATAAATAAATAAAATCCATTCATTTTGGGATGCATAGTAGGTTATTACTTTCATCTTCTGCTTTTGTGATTTTGCTGCTTAACTAACTGAACTAAATAAACTTAAAGCCGTTCAAGAAATTTGAAACATATTACGCCAAAATTATTATTGTTAACATACCTATTCTTGTGCATGCTGAGTTTTTCCTTCCTTAATTGCCCCTTCCCAGTGGTTTCTGCGCTGTAATATTTTCTTTTTGTTTACATTGAACATTGCAAAATAGCATTGCATTTAAGAATCGTTTCTCGGGAATTGCACTACTGCACCTTTTTATAACAAGGGCTAAAGCAGACTTTGAATTTATTTCTAGCACACCTGCAACGTTTGTATGCTACAATAACATATCATCTGCGAATCTTGTGAAAGAAATCTTCGGTATGGGCGATAATAAGAAGTTGTCGACACAAAGATTTGGACAGCTGATCGGTCACAACAGAGGCAAGCCATATTTCTTACAGAAGTCGCAAAAGCATGCAAGGCGACGTTATTGTCTGCGTCATCCTGAATGTAATGAATCTTTCAACGAGTTCTAAGAAAGGAAAGGGTTAATGAAGTTGGGACTACAGCCGGTTAGGCTCGTAGATCCAGACAGCTGCGAGCAACTGCCAGGATGAGACTCCGTTGTGCATCTTTCTCCCATAAATCTCACCAATGATAAAGGCCCATTTCAAAAGGGTACAAAAGGATGGATCTGCGAGTTCTCTCGCTGCGGGTGACGGTTGACCTCTGACTGTTTTATTGCCACTCATTATCTACCATCATTGAAACTTAGCAGCGGTCAGGTTATCTTCTTCTAGGTGTGTCTTACGGCTTTACCTGACCATACCCCCCAATCCTACCGCACACACTCTTGGTCAGATGAGGCTTACCCCACCTTGGTTAGTGTTTGGAATTGCTGGCAAACGCCTCCTAGTGAGATCCTTTTAAAGCGTCTCCATTACAACACGTTCAGACCTTTTGAAGAGGGAGTATGTCTGGTCCGAGCTGTGAATAGGTGGTGTTTGTCACGTTGGCAGCTCCCGGCCGGACAGCCGTCAGGCGTGATGAACTCGTCGGAATGGCATGAAAGGTTAGCGCGTGCCACATGTCTATACTTACAAGGCGACATAAGACTTGCTGTTTTACATAGCACCCAGATGGACACATCAACACTGTCCTTTCTTCCTGCCCAACTTCTGTAATTTGCTTAATTCTTTCCTTCCCATTCTTTCTTAATTTATGTGGTTGACCCTTGATGTATCTTGATATTAACCTCAAATATGCGAACGACTACCCTTATGTAGTTTTACAATACTGAAACGTTTTACCGTGGGTTTCACTTTATTCTGTTCACAATTCATGACTTTTCTTTTTCGCCCTTCTGATTTATTAGATCATTTAATTTACGGCAATTTTAACTACTACCAGATTAAAAATATGTTTTTATTTACACAGTAATCAGTGTGGAATAATTATACGAGAATTAACAACTGAAGTGTATCACAATTTTTTTTTTTTTTTTTCTCTCCCGAAGTTCTGCATTCGGTTGCCTGCTCATAAGCATTACATAAATGGATGTCATTGCAACCATATTCAACAACATTGTGCTGCCATCTAGCTATGCTCCGAGAAACTATTTTACTCTATGACGTATTAACGTGCATTCTGTTTTAATTTACGATCTCCTTGCACGATTAATAATTTAAACGGTATTTTATTAACTTTAATGGAATTCTTGTTTATTGCTCACACCGCGCACATACATGCATACACATAACTGATCTATAAAATTTACTGAAATCAGCAGAGGTTTATGAACCATAAAAGTTGTTTTATGTGTCTCTAGGACATAATTCTTCTGCTGTCAGGTATTAAAAGGTGACTAACTTGATTGTAGTGCAAAGTAAACAAGAAAAAGTTTAGCGTAAGGAATGTACTTGAACACCAGACTCCACTTTATGATACAAAGAAATAATCTGACTTCCAAACTTTTTCTTGTGAAAATTCTAAAATCTAATTAAATCGTAAGAAATGATTAATATAAGGATAATGAACTACACCCACAGCCCATATAACAACCGAACGATTCGGATTATTTGTAGAGGAATCAGTTAAGCTGTGATAATGACTTTCTACAGTATTACAATTACTGTGATAAAAATAAACAAAAATGCTTTAACATTTGGTAGTTTAAAGTATAGGAGCGAACGAAATTAAGTTATACGAATATTGTATAGCACGAATAAAAAGCCGCTTTGCTTTACGAACTAAAATATCAATAAAATATTCTTGTATCCAATGATTAAATGGAAATATGAAATAAAATATTTAACAAATTGTACGAAACCAAGAATGGTAAATACGTTAAAAGCCAGAACGGATAAAATATAATGGCTGAAAGCGAGCGATAAAATAATGTACACTAAATAAAAAGGAGTTGCTTTCAAGGCAGAATGTGTGCGAAATATTAATTTAAATAGCTTATCGTCATGCGACGAACTACAAATCACATGACGAAACATGGCTACACGATGCTGCTAATGACAAAAAAATAAATAAATAAAAGAAATAAAGAAGAGGGAAGGGAAAAAATAGAAAGGACAGAGAAATGGAAGAGACAAAAGAAGGGGAAAGAAAATAAAGGGAAAAAAATAATAATTAACCTATCAGTGCAATTGAGGATGTTTCAGGACCGCTAATTTTGCTCGATCTGCGCTTGCCAAACACTTCTGGTGTAAGCAGCAGGACAATATTTTCCCCATAATGAACTTAAAATTATTAACCGCTCGCGCAGTTTCCATCCACATGCGTGGCTAGAAGCACTTCATATTTTATACGCACTCAATATACGCATCGAGTAAAGCTTTCATTGATTAATTGCCTAAGTAACACTGTGTATTAAACAACTGCCAATGTGAGCTTTACTGGCTGATGTATATTTATGACAGGAGGCATGCTGCAGTTAATATAGATTAAAGTTAGTGAACAGAGTATAGCTCAGTATTAACTGCAACACATTCGTATCCACCCCATTATGGCATCTGCTGTTTTGCATTATAAAGAATTGGTGTGCTTTATATAATTCTGTTTTTAATACATTTGTCTTGCATTGTCAGATTATGATTAATTTTCTGTTTTTTTTCCTTTTATTTTTCTCTTTCCTTTTACTTTTCCCTCCCCTGCCTTTTCCTGTTCTTTTTCATTTTCAGTTTTTCGCGTTGAGTCACGATTGCGTCAGTATGAATTTGTGTTATTTATCGCATGATGTTATGCTATTTAAACCAATATCATTTCAACTCTAACGTATACCTTCGAGTTCAGAAAGAGTCACTCTTCCTTGAAAGTTTTTTTTTTTTTTTTTTTAAGTTCGTAATTTGCTTCCACCTTGTTTTTATCGTATACAGAAGGGGTGGCGAACGAGTCGATCGCGGATTTCATTTCGGTCGATCACGATGCATTTTAAATATACAGTCATCCCTCGATTTGTGCAATGTAATTTTTGAGATTGTAGATCTCAAAAATTACATTGCACAAGTATACCCTTTTTGGCTCTGCATAATTTATTAAATTTTATTTTTTATTTTAGTTTAGTTAGAGACAGAAAGAATATTTTATTTATACGTTTCCTAACAAAGCTTTTATCGTGATGTTGTGTCGTGTAATTCATTAAACTATGTGCTCTGTATACTCTTGTAACAATAACAAAACAGAAAATACAGTACAGTACTGTATATCCACACAGTATTTTACACAAATTTTATTCCGAGAGGTCAATCTTTTTAACATGAGATGGCGCCACATTACAAGCTTAGAGAAATTTTCACTGTATGACAATTGATTTTTGTAGCTGAACGCAACAAGAAACACAGTTAATATCCTTAACCGATCTGGGAGGATCTAAGATATAAAATACATCTTACTTTTCGTTTTTGCAGCTTACGAAGAGAATTTTATCGGAAAAAATATTACCAGCCACAGATTCTTCCAATAGATCGATTCTACTGTAGGGAAAAAAAAAAAAAAAAAAAAAACCCTTGGATTTTCTTATAGGAGATTTAAAAAGAAAACGGTGATAATGTGCCAGAAAAAAAATGAGGGAAAAAAAAAGAAGATCGATAAAACCATGTCTGAAATAACCAGAAGTCTCTTTTACACTGATTCTGGGATTATTTTTATTTTACTGATCTGGTAAATAGTAGAACATTAAGTAGAGCTAGGCCAGTGGTAAGAAAGGAAATGCTTGAAATTGAACGATAATTGGACATCGTTAGAAATGTTTGTAAGCAGCCAAGCGAAAACGCATTCAGACAAAAGAAAATAATCTATATTGAAAAAAAATATATAATAAAATAAATCGTTTCTCTGATGTGCTGGCTGGCAGCAATTACAGGTACATCTACCATATTTCACTGCAACTTGGGATGTGTCGTGCGCGTTCCTCTTCGCTCTAATAAATGAACTTTCTCCTCACTCCAAATTCACCTGTTAATCGCATAGCGATTCGCACCAGGATGCATTGGCACTACGGAGTGACCCAAGCTTTTTAAATGAGTATCGCGACATTACCTGCGAAAAATAAATAAGAAACAAACCTTCCATTCAGATCAGCGGCAGTCAGTCTAGTGGTGGTATGAAAATATCGTTTAAAACTGGAAGGGAGCCGCCACTCGACTAAATGAGAACCACTGATGCAAACCAATAGTGAAGGAAGATTATGGTGTTCTACAGATATACATTTAATAGAGTTGTGAACAACGGTGCAGGGCTACTGTTACGCATTAATTTTGAACAAATCTATTTTGCTTCTATTTTGTGCAGAATTAAATGTTATTGTTTTTCATGTTTAAGTATAAACAGATTTTGTTGTATGTACATCGTATGGTTAATTGAAAACTTAGAAGTTTTAGGAAGTATTCGATGCATAGACCTCGTGATTGGTGTTACACGTTGGTCACAGGATGATACTAGTCAAGCATGTGAATTTCAATCGACCGTATTAGGATCATCACATATGGTTTAGCACTGCAGACACCGCACTGGACCTTCAAAAACAAATAGTAAAAAAGAAAATACAATGAACATTTGGTTAATTTTCAGCATAAATTTATTTATTAGAAGTATTCCGATTTATTTGCAAGTATAGTACTACCGAAAATATTACGATATTTTCGGAGTATGTTCTTTCAAATAGTAGCATGTAACTCCATTCTTTTCTCTCTTCACTTGGGCCAAAAAAGGTATCTTGAGAGTCAACTAATTTTGGCGTTAAAAAAGAAAACATTGGCTATTCTTGTTCCCAAAAATTATCCAATTCTTTTGGAAAAAGCAGTTAAATTTCGTACCCTTCTTTCCAACCACATACCTGGGTGAGAAAATGCTGCATGCCGTTTCTGAAAGTACAGGTTTGTATGAGGCGTTTTCAACTTGCGTCACGGTCAAGTTAACCTATCGCAACAAGCCATAATGCCGAGCCAGATCTAAGACTATATTTCGCTCGCTCTCTCTCTTCAAAATAAAACTAAACACATTAGTTTTAGTTAAATTCTTTTGTTCTCATGTTTTTATGTTTCAAGAATGATATTTTGCTATTACTGTTTAACTACCAATGATTACAATATCAAAATTAGGATTTTATTATCATTTTTTTAAATTTTTATATTTTAATTTTATACATTTCTATTTTTGTATTTTTAAAATTTTTTAGTTTTATATTTTAATTTTAATTATTTTAAAATAAATTTATTAAAAGGTGTTCTTTGCAAACACTGTTGTCATCTAAGAGTTATAGGTAGAAGGTTTTAGGCACGTTACTTTATAATTGAACTCGCCTGAAATTTAGCACCGTGGGTATATTATCTAACTGTTACTTTGTAAAATCCCGAGAACTATTAGTCAATGGGACTCTTAAAGCTACTTAAAAACCGCTCTTGTTTATATGCTTTGTTTAATTGTTTTCAACAACTTTTTTCTTATTATCTTAACTGAAATTAGGCTTCTGCCGTAATATTGTATTTTTCCCTATTTTGCCCAGTTATTTCTTTGCATTTAGTTTTTCCATGACCCCTAACTTGATTTCTCTGTTGGATACTCTCTATAACCCTCCAAACTTTGCTGAACAGAGTGAAGTTTGTTAATTTACAGTTTGCATATAATGCAAACTGTAAATTAACAGTTTAATGTGATGAAATGAATTTTAATGTGATGAAATGAATGATTAAATAAAATAATCCTCATTCTCTCCTGGTAAGAGTGATAAAAGCTCATTCACATGTGGCATGGCGATGTTTATCGTCTCCTTCAATCACCAAGAACTTTGCTTCTGTACTCTAAGGAATTTTTATCATATCTAGTGATACTGAGAATGACTGCGATGTCTGTGTATGGCCGCTGTCACGCAAATTCAGTATGAGAATCCTCATCCATGATGACGCTCATGTACTTGCAGTGAATCCATTCAAGACTATGTTATCTGAAATGCGGCGTGAGGTGTTGGCATCTCCCTTACAGCCTGGATATTTCTCTTTCTCACTCTCTCTCTCTCTCTCTCTCTCTCTCTCTCTCTCTCTCTCTCTCTGCGACGAATTGCAATTTGAGATTTTTCTATCAGTAAACAAAGTAAGTTAACTCATTTTGGAATACAAAGCTTAAAATATTTGTGAAACTTATGTACACATCTATTCTTTGTTAACTGTGAGAAGGATATCTTGTCGGCTGGGATCACAAAAAGAAGCGTTCCATCCTGATTATAAAAACTAACATCTAAGTCCTATAGATGTTGATTATCTCGTCGTAGACATCTAGTAGACTATGTTTCCATTATGCAATTCGCATCCTAACTTAGTAAAATCGCGCAAATGATTAGGAAACTCTACTTAGTGCAAATTTAGTATTGAGTAAAGTAGCATTAAAACCCATATTTTTAAAATTTTAAATATTAGTTTATTGTACATAAACTAATATAGTAGTTTAGCATTATTGATATTGTTGAATGGTTATTTTTTTCTCGCACTGATTTGATTAAAAATATGTGATTAACTTTTTAGGGATGGAAATTAATAAGTATACTCGTATTTGGTTACCATTCATGCGTAATCTTCCTACATTTCTTCCTTTAGTGTTGAGGATTATTTAACTTCATAAAAATTCAGATGTTAAGTAATATTCTCTCCCATTATGCACAAAAGTGCAGATTTTTAGTTCAAATTACTCAGGAGGGTAACATCTCTATTAGCAGTTTAAATTTTTTTACATTGTTCTAACGAATTGCTATTATTTATTTATATCAAAGAAGGTGCATGTTGATTTTTTTAACAAATTAAATAGGTTTAATTTAATTAAACCTATTTAATTTAGTTCTAATAAATCAGTATTTTAAGTAGGGTTGGGTTGCAGTTCATTAAGGCTCAAAAGAAATATAATCTCCTAACTTATACAATTCTCAGGCGTGCGTTTGTTTTCCGAGTAAGCCCTTTAAAGGAAGATCCCAGGAAAGAGTAACAATTCACGGAGTTTCTTCGAGAATCAGTTACTTACTCTGGTTCAGAGGACTATCTCAGCTTACTTTCGCCATTAGATAGCCATGAGATTTTTTTTTAGTTATGTCTTCCACCACACACACACCCCTTGATTGGCGTTATTGATTGAATTTCATGAATATTGCTACCACTCGTAATATTCCTGAAAGAAATATCCTTCAGGTCGTGAACAGTCGACCGAGTTTCGAGGAGTATTCAGAAAGCTTTTAAGTTGAGGGATTGGCTTGTAGGATGCTAGTTGTCCATAGCGAACATTCATTATCTCCCTTGGTCTTCCGGCATCAATAGATTAGAAGAATCCCAAATAATCTCGATGCCAAGAAGTCTTCAAGTTCTATTGGAATTTTTTCACTTCCCCTTAAAACCCTTCCACCACCTGTTTTGTGTCTTCTCCTCCTTATTCCTCTGCTGTTTTGTTTTCTCTTCTCTGTGGAAATTTGCTCATATACGGCGGTTCCAAAAAAAAAAAAAAAAAAAGATGAAATTACATCCCTTCCAGTTATTATTCTCTTACACTTACGGATGAGTAATATAAACAAGGTTATGGATTGGCGTTGCCAATTCACTCGTAATCTTGGCTTATATTCCTCGTCTGTCGACATGCATGGTGAAGTTTGGAGAAGTTAAAGCAATCTCCCAACATTAATAAGACTTTCGATCGAATTTGGCCTAAAGGCCACACTGGTGGCATAATGGATATAATTCATTTTGCCACCAGCATGTAATCCTGAATTCTAATCCTGTAATATAATCCAGAGTTCTAATCCTGTCAATTTGAGATTTTTTTTTTTTTTAATTCCACAACGTGACTGAGTTAGTCATTCTCATGCGAGGGATTGTATGGTTTTTCTTCTGGAAGCAACCAGGCAAATGGACCATAGAATACAAGCGATTTACAGACACAATATACTGACTCCTCATAACGTTAGTTTCAGTTCTTTTCTGTCTAACTTTGATAAGAATTCTAAATTGATTACCTTGATTAAATATTGTGCTCCAAATAGTGACCACTGCTGATAAAGTTTGTTTAACGTGTGTTTTAAGTGCACCTGCACCGCTTCCACGAAGGTGATGTATGGTGGATGTCGTATTCATGAAACGATTCTGAAACTGTCCTTTCATAAATCACTAGGTGACCTTCACAACAGTGGTTATTCCGAGTGAGAGAGTATGTAGTTCTCAGAGAGAAAAAAGGGTGGAAGAACATACGAGCAGCATTATTAAGATGAGTAATTATCTATAGCACAACAGGATACCAATGTCAAGGATAGCGTGCTGACAAAATACGTCTAATTCGAAAGTTTGCCTCTATATAACAAACCTTTATCCATTAAAGGCGACGTCATAAACGGTGGATAATTAATCCTAAACTGATAAGATCGCTCGTTTATCTGAAAATATCGGTAGCATATAGCAGTTATCCCTGAACAGGCTCCTACAAATTCTATGTTGTCATCAGGAAGGTAATATTAAAGAATCCATAGTGATGTACACAAATGTAAATCTCTTAAACATAATTCCTCTGACGACATTGCTACTTTTTCGCCTGAAATACATTTCTTATTAACACTTGCACAGACGCTGCATAGGTAAAATAATCTTAAAATTTATTAGGAAGTTCTCGACATTGCTTTCTGTATTCAGAAGACTCACCACAAATGAGAAACATTATTATAATAATTTGAGGTTTACTGTAGTAATATGAAACCCACACTTGTTTTAACCTAGCCGCGAGAATCTAGCGTACAAAGTGTGGATACTTCTAACTCTTGGAGTGGGAATTCTTCAGTTTAGATACTACTAAATATCAGTATAAATCCTTTTCAGGTAAAAGAATAATTGTCCGGTAAAACATTGTTAATAATTTTCAAGAAAAAAAAAATTATATTTGTTAAATGATCTATGAAAAACAGATGCTTAGTTTAAATATTTATTAATAAGGATTTTGTGATCTGGTTTCAGGATTACACTGTAACTAATTCAGCCAATATTAAAGAGAAAACGTGTTTCTCTTTCTGCGATGTATTAATTACACCATATAACTGAGACCTAAGTAAGTGCAGGATAAGCACAAATGTAATAGTAATTAATTTATTATTCTAGCTTGAATAAATTTTTATCTAGCAAAGAACAGCCACAAAGTGTCTGAGAGGATCTTTAAATGTTAATTTGCTGTCTTAAACTACTTTTATTAACTGACAAGTATAAAGTTATAGAATTCTTATAGTACCGTGATAATAGACTAAATATAAAAATAGCGAAATGCTTAAAGTGCGGTACTCACCTTGAATATAATCTGCAATAGTTTTATGAAAAGACTGATGGCTAAATATAAGGTGGAATGGTTAAGTTAATGCATTAAGGTGGGTTAAGATTTAATTTTACGGAATTTTAAAATAAGCGCAAGGAAGCAGAAGTGCACTACTCCGTCCCTGGTTGTCATAAAGTAGAAAATAGCTACCGCACTTTAAGCATTTCGTTATTTTTATACTGTATTTAGACTACTTTTATTAGCGTGAATAGCAGTAAAGCTAAATAAACGGTACTCATCTTCGTTAAAATATCTTATAATTTTGACACAATATACGAAGGTTGAGCATCGTCTATTAAGCTTTACTACTATTCATGCTATTAAGTCGATTATAACGGTACATTAAGAAGCTCTATAATTTATCTAACTACTTTTATTTTATTTTGTTTATTAAGTGGAATGATGGACGTTGAAACTGAAACGTCATAATTTATTGGATTATTTTCTAACGAAAATTTGTTATTATTCTACTGTAGTTACATCAATATTACAGTACAGCTTCAAATAGGAAAGTGCGATTTTAGCTTTAATAAAAGTTGCTTAAAATTTATTGGGAGTAGGTATCACCAAATACCTCATCTCAGAGATAGATTAGCTCACTAGTAAATGGTCAGAGAAGAGCATTCGACACTAAATGCTCTTCTCTTACCATTTACTAGTGAGCTAGTTAAGTAGGTTTCAACTCTTTCAATCCAAAGAACATCAGACGGATCGATACCCATCTTTTGCCCCCATTTAGCTGTTTATTCTAAGGATTATTAGAAAACAATTGAACACTTTATAAAAATTTATAAGTAAGATAAACGAGATACAAAAACCGAAATTTCTTGAGCAGTAACTGAAACAGTATTTTTATTATTATTATTTTTTTTAAACCTAACTATGAACGTATAAAGTTCCTGAAGACAAGAGGAGCGCCTCTATAAGTTTAACTGTTAAAAATTAAAACCATTTGAATGCAGAGGCCTTTAGGCGAAGTAAGGGATGACTTCAGATATCGTTTGAGTGTGGTTAGGGTTACACGTAGAGTTCCATTAAGCACTTATTACTCTCTAAGACCGCTGATGTCCTTGTAGAAATCTTGTTGGAGTCGCAACAAACTATACTCTGTGCTATTTCCATAGGATTTCAAGTGCAGTGGGCTTCACGCGAAAACAGTAGAAGTAGGGCAGTTGCCGAAATATTTAACAGTACGCTAAATCGGGTAAGCTCATTCAGCATCCCAACTCTTTCTCACTGCTCACTTAAACGATAACGGCAACTCTCGAATATAATTTCATTTTGCTTGATGTGACTGTTTGCCTACCACCTTCCCCTGTTGATGAAATTATGAACTGACTGATCAACTGTATTCACCATTCTGCTTCATATATTTGTATAGTTGTAGTCAATTTTAACCTCCTTTCGACTCTAGCCTTTCTGCAGAAATAAAACTAGCTGGATTTTTTGTTTTTGCCTATGCAATTATTGAATCATGTCCTACCAGAAGCAACTCGATCTGGCATTCTCAAAAAAAGACCTGAATTCGAATCCCCTCAGTGACGCGAGGAATTTTCATGTGTCTTTTTCACACCGTGGCTTGAGTTAGTTGGTTTCAGGCGAGGGTGGCATGGTTTTTTTCATCTGGAAACTCGGGTCTTTAGTCCAGAAAACAGCACATCGACCACAGAACTCGCAGTTTACAGACATTATATATGGCGCAATATAGTCTAAGTTGCTGATGTGCCAAATATCCTACAACAACAAACCAACCATCAATCTGCATAACAGTTGGAAGAAAAATTAGATGCAGTGTTTCAATCCGACCAGCTGTCCATAATATTCACTGTCATCTTACCGATTTTAAATTTCAGTATTACGAAAACAGAAGTTTTGACCTTTGTCATATCGTTCAAAGATCTGGATCGCTGCATCGAGGCCGCTTCATTAATTTCATTGGATGTTGTCACTGTATGTGAACGAAGCCTGTCAATTGACGTCCTCGCCATATGGATCTTAATCGTCACCTTTTTTGTTCGCTGTTATGCAGAGACCAAAAAAATGACAATAACTCCCCCCCCCCAACACACAATCTTCAGAGCGTGTAGACTTCAGAACTCTATATATGCTTTTAAAACTCAGCAAGCCTTTGTAGTCATGTTGGAAGTAGACCGGCAATGTGGCTGATTGTATAGTATTTTGCCAGTGCCAGAACGTTCTTCAAAAGGAATAAAGCTAAAGCTACTGCAGCCGCTAAGCGTGAATATAAAACTCTCAGGACGCCCATTCTACTATTCAGTTTACACACACACACACTACAGATTGACTCGACCTCCAAGAACGGCTTTAACAAGGTTTTCATCGAAGGACCCGACACCGAATGCTGCAACTGTTCCAAAACCACCCTGGGACCACCCTTCCGAGGAATGGATAAAATACGAATCTAAACATCATCTTATCAAAACCACCAGGGTGCTCCCTTCCACAAGCCTGCCGGCAGAAATGGCAGAAATCTCAACTTTCCTCAGACCTTGCCATCTTTAAGAAAGAAAGAAAGCTTACTTCTTGAAAAAGAAAAGGCAATTCCTAAATGAAGTTGTCCTCTATCGGTTGCAGAGGGGTAGAATGATTCTGGCACATCATACTCATAATCATGTCATAGATCAAGAGCTTGTCCAGGAATGGACACAGTGCAGCTTCCTGCAGGCAGATTTTTCCTGATCCAGATTCCTCTCTCTCTCTCTCTCTCTCTCTCTCTCTCTCTCTCTCTCTCTCTCTCTCTCTCTCTCTCCCAGGAGGACCTTGGGCGCGGGTGAATGACATTGAAATATCTAGAGAGACCCTAATTAATGTCATTAACAAATTACCGAACAACGCTACTGTAGGACTAGACGGTTTTCCGCTATTCATAATCAAAATATGCAGTTGACTTTCTGCTTCACATTTTTCAGACAAATCCTACAATCTGGAATCGTTCCATCAATTTGGAGATCTTATGTCAAGCCTATTCCAAAGATTAGGAAAGTACCTTCATACTGTTTTGCACAAGAGATCAACAACTACCAATCTCCTAGATACCCTCTTCAGAATCCGACAGGCCCTCAACAGCAAATCTCCACAGCATATGATAGAATAGAAGAATCGATTGTTGGAACGAACTTCCATCTGGTTTTGTGAAATGGTAGTTTGAATTGATAAAGTTATTCACAAGATTTAATGAGTACCGCATCCTAGATTCACTTTATGGAGAGGAATTTTATAATCCGATCTCTGGCGTGGTCGAGGACAGCATTGTTCGTCCTCTTCCCCCAGTAAGAAGGGGATTTTGAGAACTGCTAATCATCTGAGGATTAGGATATTAACTATTTTAATTCTGGGAGATATTCTAGGCGCAAGGAGTTTCTCCTAGGACTCAACTTTTGCCCGAAAATTCCGACTGCCATTGATAACAAATAACAATGATTAGTATTGACCTTTATGGATATCCCTAAAAGTCAATTCTAATCACAGCGTATGCAGACCAGAATATCTTGAAAAAATTTCCTTCAGACAGAGGACAATGGAACATGACTCTCCATTGTTACAGGGAACGTATTACTATACTACTATTGGCTATAATGGTAACTTATTTAGTAGGTCGAATCTTTCCCGAGTTCCCTTTTTCAATTAACAAAGTAAATGAAGAATTGCGAAATAACGCCCACGCTTGTTTTGCTCGCGTGCGTCTTTATTAGAAGATCGTACTGATGAGTGTGACAACGAACTAACAAAACAGATCCATCAGTGTAAGCAGATTTAAAAAAAATTACGAAGCCTTTGTTTAGGGAAGTGGCATTTCATACAAAGACTTATTAACGAAGCCATATGTGCAGATTTTTGTACCTTCCAACTCTTTTTACTATACTGAAGCACTACTTCGGTCTGGCAGATACCTTACTGCAAATCTTGAAGTCAATCCTATCTGTGCGTTACCCTCAACAACTTTCAGGTAACTTTCGACGTCACAAGTGGCATCCCCATGGGAGTGTGCTTTCAACTATCCTGTTTGCAGCAGTTTTGGTGCCATTTCTAGCTCGTAATTCTAGCTTTTTGTTTCTTATGCTGACGATCTGAAGTTCTACATGAGTTGAGATCATCCTCATCAGACTCTTGATATTAACCAACAAGCCTCCACACAGATTATGAAACTGGAGAACTATCTAGCCACAATTGGGCTTCGTCTGAATCCTTCCAAATCTGCTTAACTATCAATAACCAAAAAAAAAAAAAAAAAAGAGAGAGTTAAGAATGATATTCAAATCTTGTTTAGCGGGGAAAGGTTGCAAAGGATGACTCACACAGACCTAGGCCTCAGCTGCGATGTTGAGCTCACCTTCCAGCCTCACTTTGTCATGACAAGACAGAAGACGTACGCGGCACTTTGGGCAGTGCGTCAGGAGCTAGTGGATGTACATCAGCCGGTGCTTCTTTGTCTGTACATCTTGAAGTGCATCACCCATATTCCTCTCTATGCCTCTGAACTTTGGTCATCTGCTCCTGCCTCCCACCTAAACAAGTACCTCAGTTTGGAATATTGATTGCTCAGATGAATGAACAGGATGGTGGGCTACCCTTTCGCTATCTCTAGATTTATCCTCCAAGCTAATCTAGGCACCACTTCTTGGAGACTTCTCATCACTACAAGAAATGTCCTCACGCTAGCACGGCTTATCACGGACCGAATTGATGTTCTAGCTGTATCCCCATTAAAATCTGGTTCTAAGAAGGCAAGAGGAGAACACCCCGACTCCTGCCTCCCTCTGCGGCTTAAGCTTACAAACGTCGATTCCCTGAGGGACATGTTTCCGGCCAATTACCTCCAGATTTTTAATAAATTGGACTTCCACCCAGATAAGTTCTTTGAGGACAAGCTCTATAGAAAGTAAATCCTTAAGAACTGTTACTAGCTATGAATCTGTGAGGATCACCTGCACTTGGACTTTTCTGCCTGCTGCATTTATGTTTCTTTTATTTTTGCCTTGCTGTTTATTATTACAAACTTTGTTTTTATTTCAAGCTTGGTTTTCCGTAGCCGAGTGGTCAGGAGCGGGAGTGCAGTAGCACACGCTCTTTGAGTAGACCGGGGTTCAAGCCCCTGACTGCTGAATACGATCGATCTGCCAACCCGCACTGGACCAGCGTGGCAGATTATGGTCCATTTCCCTCAGCATGAATTGTTGAGGAGGCTTCCATCCTGCAGTGGGTTGATAATGGCTGCAATTTACTTTTTTTTTATGTAAGTTGAATTCTGTAAATATCTCAGGTCGACCACACATGTACTCTTATACATTGTACATGTGGTTCCTCGCGCCTCAGTCTATAAATTCCACACCCTCCTTGCCGTCCCGGGTTAATCCACAGTTTCTTGTGATAATAATAAAAAGCTCAGCCGGTTCAGATAATATTACAAAGTTCATGATTAAATGTTCGAGTGCATATGTAATAGATCCACTGAATATTCAGCGATTGCACGATCCTCTCCAGGTTCATTATGCAATACCAGGCAGGGTCACCACTAATCATATCCTTCGAACAAAAGAAAGATACGGCTATCGCGTATAGTGATATCAACATAGCCTGTGATGCAGTCAGCATCCCTCAGTTCCTGATCCATGATTGCTCTTTTATCAGAGTATGGACATGTGTTTTTGTAAAAGGCGGCTTCTAGAACGTGAGTTCATCTCTGCCTCGTATCTCTGTGAAGGACAGTACCACTGTAAGAGGGCCAGAAATGTGAGTAATACTGTATAGGTATGTGTCTGTTCTGTTGTTATGTTCTGGCCACTTGGCTACCCAGAGGCACAAATCACCTGGACAGATGATTCTGGGTGCTCATCACACCACGGGAAGGTGAGCCAGACCCAATGGAGCACGTATTGTCTCGATACGAGACTCTGACCCAAAAGATAGGCCAGATTTCTCTGCGGGCTCACTCCAGAGAGGGAAAAAAATTCCCATGGTAAAAAAAATAAGATAATAATAAAGAAATTCCCTGTGGTAAAAAAAAAATAAAATAAATGAAAAAAAATTCCATGTGATGCGGGGGGGGGGGGGGGAGAAGAGCTGTCTGTCGTCCCAGGTGCCAGAACAGAGCTCAAGTAAAAAAAAAATAATAAAATAATAACTAAAAAAAAGCTAAATAGATAAAATATAATATTTGAAAAAAAATAAATAAAAATAATAATTTAAAAAAATAATAAATTTAATCCCACACCCTGGATACAGTGAAGAGAAAGAGGTAAGTCGGGGTGCCAGCAGAGAGAGAGATGGGGGGGGAAGAATGGTTTTCTAATCCCGCACGGGACATCATCATCATATAATCTTGAGCAAAAGCTCATCAACACATTTAACTAAAAGATAACAGATTATTCTTTACATATATACTCTTGGACCACTTGGCCCCCCTCCACCAGCTAACGCAGTTAGCTTTTGTGATAGAGGTTTCCGCCCCTACCGCGTGGAGGTGGGTCCTCTACTATCTATTTTAAAAATAGAAAAATTTCCATAGTAAATTTTGCCATAAAACATACTTCCTTAAAAACATAAAAACATACTTCCTTAAAAACATACTAAGAACTTTTCCTATATACAACTTAGGCTTCCCTGAAGCAGTTACATATTATTTCATAACTATAAAACATCACATTTCTATGTACACAACTTAGCTACTTAACCATCCCTTATTCTAAAAATTTCATCAATGTAAAGCAAAAAAGCCTTATAAAAACCTAGGCCCTCGAAGATCTCATGCAGATCAACTACACCTCCGATCCTTTGCCGGAATCTATTTCTGGGCCCATCATATCTTGGGCAATACCACATAATATGCTCACTGTCTTCTGCTAGCCCACAGGCACACTTATCTTGCTGAACCAGTCCAAACTGTTTCAAACGAACCCCAAGCCCATGCCCAGTCACCACCATTGTCTAGTGCAATCCCAGATGTGGCCACCTTTCTTGCAACCTTCGAGTCTCTACCGAAGGAATAAATTTATACGTCACCCTGCCTACCTCTGAATTTGTCCAGCGAGCTTGCCAGATCTGGGTCAATTCTCTTAGCACTCGTTTCTCCTCTCTCCTTACATCAAGGACTCCATAATTACGTCCCTGCTCAGGACAAGAACTTAGCCCAAAAAGTTCTACCCGTTGGTTCCTTTTGGTATTAAACAACAGGAACCGCTTAGCTACAACCAGATCTATGGGAAGCTTCCCAGATAACACCTGCAATGCTTCACTGGACACCGTTCGACAGGCCCTCGTCAAAGACAGCACCGCTAGTCTGTGCAGCAATCAAGTGCCTCAGCACGAAGCAGTGGTTAACAGCCTCGCCCCATGCCCCACAGCCATAGGTAATAATTGGCTCAAAGACACAATGGTAAAGTAGTCTGAGAGCTTTACCTCTCAGACCCCATTCGTGGCGAACTATCCACCGAATCCTGCCGGAGATCTTCACTTTTTCGCGCACGTATTTTGCATGGGGCACGAAGCTAAGCCTTTCGCCCATCATAATTCCAAGATATTTCACTTGGCACTGGTACCTCAGAGGACACCCCCTCAATCTCACCGTGGGATTTCTATTGGCACTCAGTTTTCCTTTAAGCAACATTATCATCGACTTATCTGCCAATATCGCTAATTTGTTTGTAACTGCCCACAAATCCAGCCTCTGTATTGCTTGTTCAGCCTCCTGCTCAATCACTAATCTTGAGTTTCCTTGAACTAGCAATAGCACATCATCTGCATAGGCAAATATCTCAGCATTTCTCCAATCATCATTAAGAACTTCGTCAAGGACAATGTTCCACACTGCAGGGCCCAAAATCGAACCCTGAGGTTGCTCCCCTTTCAATCCTTCGAACTACGGAGGTGAACTTATTCCTGACTACAATCTTTCTGTCTGAGAAATAACTTCGCATCAGTTTATAGAGGTTATGCGGGCAGTTCATAACCCTCAATCTTGCCAATATACTCTCCCACCAGAGAGAATCAAAGGCACCTCTGAAGTCAACAAATATGCCTAACACATACCTGCTATCACTGACTCGCACGCATCGTATGGCTTCTGATAGGGCATCCTCAATAGACTTCCCTCGTCTGAAGCCGTACTGCCTTGCCGAGTCTAGTCCTCTAGTCTCATATTTCACTAAAACTCTAGTGAACGTCAGGCGCTCCAACACCTTTCCTAGCACCGAAAGAAGTGCTATCTGTCTATATGACCTGGGGTTCAATGTGTCCTTATCACCATTCTTTAGCAGGATCCTAAGCAATGCAGACTTCCAGCAAGCCAGAAAAACTGCCTCCGCCAGACACCCATTGTAAACTTCCAACAAGGAAGAAGCATACTTCTCAAAATATTTTTTAAGTGTCTCAGCAAAGATTTCGTCTTCGCCTCGGGCTTTTTTATTCTTTGTTTCCTTTAGTGCCTCTTGCAGCTCCTCCATTTTAAAGGGGCCTTCTATACCTTGCCCAAGATATTCGGCATTTGCTCTCCTGATGCAAGCCTGGTTCGGTGTGCCCTCTTGTGCATTATCAGGAATAAAGAGGGCATCCAACACTGCCTCAATCGACTCTTCCCATGTTCTTGTTTCAGAATCCGCAGTGCGAATTGAGAAGGTAACTGTCTCCATCTTTAGCCGTTCCATAACTAATTTATACGGGAAACCCCAAGGGTCCCGATTCCCTTCTATGTGTACAAAGTCCTCCCAGGATTTTTGCTTTGCTTTCCTTATTTCATTCACATACCTGTTTCTAAGATCTTTGTACACTCTGAGATAAACAGCCACCATCTCCGGCCTACCATCTCGCACCCTCTTCCACCTTCGTCTGGCACAGTTAACTTGCCTTCGCAGGCATCTGAGGCCCACACTCCACCAGGGCACCGATCGAGCTCGTCTTGGTCCCCTAACCATCGATCTGCATGAAGATCCTCTCAGAGCCCTAGTCAAAAAATTCGCTTTAAAATCCGCATTGTTAGCAATAAAATCAGCTTTCCCTTCCTGCATTCGCTTGTGGATACAAGTCCAGAATACTTGCCAGTTCATAGACTTCCTAACAAGCCTACTTGGCACTTCCTCCCCCAAACTCTGTGTTCTGCTTGTTATATCAAACGTTATAGACCGCTGGTCGCTTGTCGACCACCCCTCCCGTACACACCAATTCTGCACCACATCTATGGCTGATATACTACATAATGTTACATCAATATTAGATTCGCCATTAGCAGTCGAAAAGGTGCTCAGGTTGTGGGGCCGATTCGCAACCTCCAGGCTATTACTAACCAGGCAATCCTCAAAGAGGGTGCCCCTAGCATCGGTCTCATTGCTGTACCACAGTACAGAGTCTGCATTGGAGTCCACGCCAAGTATTATCTGCTTCCCTGAGAGCGCTCTGCACACTGCATCTATGTACCTCAGGTACAGCTCAGGGGTCTCCTGGAACTGGCAGTACAAACTCACTAAGTATATCCGCCCAATCGGGCCAATAACTTCTACACATATTCCATATGAGAATGAAAGACTTTGTATCTTAGTAATTGCAAGGTCGGGATTGCATATTATAACAGCAGACTGGCAATTCTCATGCTGCGCAATCCTATAACTTACTGGGTATCCTTTTATACCATCTTTTACCCTATAGGGCTCCTGTACAAGGAGGAGATCACAATCCTCTTCTCGTGTCTTCTGCGCCAACTGCGACGCTACTTGGGAGGAACGCTGACCATTAATTTGAATGACTTAATTTTGCAACTGCTTTGTTTTTAGTTGTACTATCCATTTAACGGTTTCTTTTTTTATGGATTCAACATATTTCTTGTATTCTGGGCAATCTTTGCTCCGAATACTGTGGTCAGCCCCCAATCCCTTTCGCTTACAGTTTGCACATCTTGGTGAATCTTTTTTCCGAGAACAGTCCTTGAAGAGGTGACCCTCTCCCGCACAATGCCCACAGGTTAGCTTGGCTTTGCAATTTCTGGAGATGTGCCCAAATGCTAGACACCTAAAGCACTTCGTTAAGAATGCGATATCTCGCACTCTATGTGAGCTCCAATGGACGTAAAGACGACCTCTCTCCACCAAAAATTTTCTCACTGGCTCTGCAACCTCAAGGATCCAATTTTTCGCCTCTGAATCATAGACCCTGGCAACAGATCTTACTACAGTCTCACTCAAAAATTGTTCTTTCGAAATCCCAGCTTCTTGCACATTCTTTATATAGACTTGCTCCAGGAATTCATCTTTTTCTAAGCTTCCGTCCACATCGTAATTAATTATTCTATTTCCTTGCTTCCTTGGGATCTCACACTTCATCCCACAGTTCCTTATCTCAACACAGTTCGTGACCTTGGCTAGGTCCTCCTTTGAGTCAAGTTCCAGCACAACACCTTTATCGCGAATTGTGCGAAAACTTTTCACTTTCATTTCCTTTAACTGGGGTCTTACTGACTTAAGGACTTCGCTTCTCACCTTCTCGCTCGTTTTGTACTTTTCGTGGTCCGCCTTAATAAAAACCACATGTCTTGCTTTTTCCTTTTGAGGTGTTACAACACCACCTCTCTTTACTACCTCTGCAAATGATTCCTGGACCTGTCCCACAACATCACGTTCTTGCAGCCGAACTCTAAGTAACTTATTGGCCTCATTCACCTTAAGCGCCTTTGACTCCAGCAGGTCCCACATGTCCAGAATCGCATTAATTACTGAACGACTCACTTTGTTACTGTCCTTGAACAGGAACTCACGCAACTGTTTCCTTGCATCCTTAATATCGTCAAATGACAAGGCCCCCACAACTTCTATCTTCTCACCACTGTCAACTCTTAACCTTTTTAAGCCTGCACGTTGTGCCGTGTCCATGCGTGCATCTGCGTCACTAGAATCATCCATGGAGGTCTCCTGCTCTTCATCCTCCAATCTTTCGAGACGAACTGCCAGTGGTCTCAATTTAAGCGGAGACGAGGTCAAGTCCAGCTCTACAACATTCTCTTCTTCCCTTCCAGAAGTGCCAGGCTTCCCTTCAGGACGCGCAGCCATGAGAAGCCAATACAATCACAAATTAATTCAATAAATGTACACACAGTGTACAGCAATCGCAGATTGCCAAACAAAATAACAAATATACTTACTCCACAGGAGCAATCACAATTCTCGTCGCAATAAAGCAACAAGTTCTTTAGCCAAAACACCAGTTACTGCAACCCAAAAGGGCGTGGAATACTCGGATTAATGTTTCCAATATCCCGCACTACACTGAAAATTTAACTGTTAATCAATAGTTAGGCTCTTCTTAGCCTTCCAGGCCAAGCCTGGGCGCCCACCCCGCACAACGTGGATGTGAGAATCTCAGAGCAGTCACTGCTGTCCACACAATAAAAAAAGGAAGTCTTGAGTTAGTATTGTCTCTAGCTCAATTAAACACTATAGAAATCACTATTAATACACTGTGCACCCGGGCAGTCTTATTGCTCGCGGGGCTCCCGCACGGGGACAGAGTGAAAAAGAAGAAAAAGTGAGCCAAGGCTGCTTCCGGGGTCTACTCCCAGTTCCAGAGCAAGCCCCGGAAACAATGCAGAACGCGGGCTAGAGGGGAAAAAAATTTGCATTGAAGTAACAGTCAGTAGAAGCAGTGACTTTCAGTTGGCAGTGGCATTGTTAATGATCGGGATTTCCACATTGGTAATTGGCGATCAGTGTCCTACTCCAGGCGAATCCTAAGCTGCGAAAGTCTGGAAGGCTTCGCGGTTGTTCTGGGTACATATCAGTTGAGAGCAGATCTGCTGGAGTGAAGCCCTGGATCTTATTCTGGAGACGGTTTCTGATGTTGTGGTAATGTACACACTCCAGAAGCAAGCGTTTCCAGCTTGTCTGCAAAAGCAGTAGGGAGTGTCAATGAGTCCCAGTGTATGCAGTTTCTCATTTGGAGAACGGTGTCCGGTAATGAGAAAGGAAGATTCGAGACTGAGGGAGAACCACCGGACGTTCTTTTTAGTGGTTGAAAAGGTTACCTCTAGAAGAAAACTCCGAGTTACCCCCCCCCCCCTACAGTAAAGGTAACTCATCTGGTCTGCCATACATTGAAGAGTTTATTGAGACATCGAGATTTCTCCTGCTTTATATCCGTAGTTAGTGAGAGTTCTATATCCAGGATCGTTGCCGGAATACATTTTTTAATTCGAGAGCAGAGCCCCTTGTAGATTGCATAAAGGTCGACAGGGAGGGTACCTGCTATAACTTGGTGAGCTGCTGTAGAAACTGTACGGCCAGATTCGATCGGTCGCCAGTAACATGTTTGTTCGTTATTGTTATTTGGTTTTTAGGAGCATTAGCAACTAAGGCTATATTGATCCGGGAATATGCGGTGGTCATTCCCTGACCATTCCGCATCCTCCGTATTTGGTGGTCACGGGCTCGAACCCCGGTCTAATCAAGAAGCGTGTGCTATGCACTGCTGCTCCTGCCCACCTGGCTACGGAGACGCCTGCGCCAGTAACATAGATCTTTGTATAGAATTTGGCTTTTTCTCATCTTAATGATTGGTACTCTGTGAAACCAGTCCCCGACAGCATAGGTTACTATTGGGAGAAAGACAGCTTTATAATAAAGAAGAAGGGTTCGTTTTGAGAGTCCCTACTCACTTCTTGAGATCCTTATATTTTCAGCAGAGAACTTTTTGGTCTCTTTTGGTTTTTAAAAAACGAAAATCATTTTTTTTTTTTTTTTTTAATTTTACTGAGTCAGCTCTGGAGTACCATATTCCACACTAAGGGCCACAGGACAGAGCCCTGGGGGACACCCCCGGTGGATGGGTTTAAGGACTTGTGGTATTTTTACTTAACTATTATTGTGCGTTGTGAGAAGTAGCTTCTGAACAGCAAGTAAAGATTGTTTGGGCATTCTGCCGTGCGAAGACGTTCCAGTGCACTTTCCCACTATACATTATTGAAGGCCCCCCCTCGAAGTCAATAAATAGAGCGAGTTCATATTGGGATTGCGAAGTTTCCAGATGCAGGATCAAATCAGAGAGGGCGTCTTCACATGATCTGCCCTGGGTGAATCCATATTGGGCTGGTGAAATGGTGAAATCACTCCTTTGGAGAAAAGAGATTCGTGATTCGGATGGTCATTAGTCTTTCCAAGGTCTTGCCCAGGTTTGCCAGCAGGACAATTGGTCTGTACGAACGAGGGTTCGCTATTAGTTTATTTGGTTTTGGTATCAGGGGGAGCAGCGCAACTTTCCAGGCCTGGGGAACTTTGATTTTTGGAGGCATTTGTTGTACAATAATAGATGATCTGTCTTTAATTTGTGAAATCTAATGATGAAGGCATATTCAATTAAATATAGTCCTGGGCATTTTTTTGGTATTTAACTTTTTGAGGACCTGATTCAATTCCAGTCTGGTGAAAGGTTCAGCTTGGGACTGTGTTATATATATATATTCGGCGTTCTTTTTCCGGAAACCTTTGTGTTCCGGCAAGTCATTCTCGCGACAAACGCTAGTGCTTTAGCAGTAAGATATACTTACACTATGGTATCACCGCGGGCGTGTTGCAAAGCAGTGTGCAATAGAGGTTGCAATAGGGGTGGTGTTCACAGTCATAATCATTCTGTTTCTATCCAACAGGTATGATATCTTAAATTATATTGAGGACATCAAACTCATGACGAGAATCACTCCAACGGATAGCACAGCCTATGTCAACAATGTCATTAAATGTAAAATAAATGAATTATCGACGTACTTCTCTTCATTTAATTTGAGTATCAGTTCTTCTAAATCTGTCTTGTTGGTTTACAGTGAAACCAGGGGCCGCTCAGCTTGATATCTCGCTTGGAGAAATCAAGATACCACAAGTCTCATATTACTCTGACCTGGGACTAAATTTATCGTTTTATGCGAATTATCATTTCATGATGATCTAATCAATCTCTGCGCACTTAGATGGAACTGAAAGCAACTTCTTCCCGTTTATAGGTGTTGATCTAAGTAAGGAATAAGGAAAAGAAAACTGTCTTATTAGGGTTACGCTAGAACAACGTCACCAACCCTGTCTATTATATGCGTAAATTACATAAATAAAATACACAATGGAGCAATATGGTTTAAGTTGCTGATGCTCTTAAGAACTAACAACTTCATCATACTCCCCCCCCCAATAAATGAAAATCGCTTGCTCATTTGTTTGCTCTCTTTCTTTCTTGGAATGTCATAATTTTAAATGAAGCAACTAATTGACAATATGCTAATTTACATTTCTTTGGCTTCTGTATAAATCCAGAATCATCGGGACTTAAAATATATGCCAGATTTTTTTTTTCTTTTAAAGATTATGCATATAGCCTAAGTATTCAGAGGTAAGTCGTTATTTTTATTAGATTATAAGATAGCTCTGATTCCTGAAATCTCTACAGAATGATAGTCGCCAACTTTAAGCCAAAATGTTAATTCGCACTGGGCCCAGTGGAGCACTTGCCTAAGAAATGAAGGTAGCGAGTTCTAATGCTGTCTCTAGTATGGCTGTTGCAATTGTCCAATATTTTTCTTTATGTGGTAAAAGTAGTGCGTTATTATTTCAACAATCGAATCGTCTTAAAAACTAAATACGTACATATTACTGAACTGTTATATACAGTACTTACTATACTGTAAATTAGTAGAGAATGTCTCGCAAAATGAATAATTTTATACTTTGCAAATACATAGTAACAATGACATGTAGTGTAGGAAATATGTAAAACAGAAAGAAATTGGTGCTTTGAAAATTATTTTCAGTTTATGCTTTTCTTTATATTTGGCCGACTAAACAATATATGTAAATATATTTGTACCCAAAGTCCTCAGCACCAATTAGAACCACTTCATAATTACGTACCCGATTCATTCATATCATTTCTGTTCCATTTCTCAGATGTGCTTATTTCAACCAGTGACCCCCCCCCCCGTGGATAGCATCGCTGTTTTCTCATATCATGTGGAAAAGGCTTGGGATTTATTTTGCCGTATGGGGGTGATATTTCAGTATGTAATTTTTCAACTTCGAATTTCGCTGTTCATGTGGATCAATTTGTTTTTTCATTTATAAGTTTCATAAGTTCAAAATTACGTACTGAATTACGTTTTGTTAGCACTTTAATGTGTAAAAAATATCCGAAGGCATTAAATGGATCTGTGTCTTCATCTATGGGATCGATTTAATTTCTAATGAGATGATTTTTAGAATCTGGTAAATTCAGTTGAAAGGTTCAGTAGAAAGCGTTCTGCACAGCTGAATTTGGGGATTGTTTATTGCTGTAGATGCAGTAAAACTTAAAAAATAAATAAATGATAGATACGGAACCATTACTGCAAAAAGTTTTACTTCAGTGGGTTCTTGTTGAAGATTACCACCAGCTTGTGTATGGGTTAATTCCTTTTATTCTTGTTTGGAAATTCATTAAGTACAAGATTTCGCCACTAGATGGCCACACTTAGCAGTTTATTTCTTACTTGAAAATGATTATCGGAGATGGAATCAATACTTTACATAGAAGCGCGCTGGGTTTCTTTACTTATAAGAAGCAAGTTTTCAGATATTTACTTGAAGTGAACCAGCAAATCTAGAAAACTTACATATAGATCAGTACCCCCATTTCCAATAATCACGAGAAAGGAGTCAGTCTTAAAAAAAAAAAAAAAAAAAAAAAAAAAAAGTCGATTTTCATGCAATGAACTTGAAAAGCATGTGCAAGATTTACTTCTCGAAGAAAATGCAATTAAAAAAAAAATCATGTTACAATGTTTATGGTATTCGTTTATTGACGTACTGCGGTGCGCTAAATCTGATTTTTATGTTTTCGGAACTTATCGAAAGTGTGTGTTTTTATTAAAAATATTAAACTGAAGGAAATAGTTGTCTCTGTTGCAATACTTTTAATTACTGTTCGTTCGTTATGCCATCTATTGGATTGAGACACAAAATTTGCGTGAGAGTTTTTGTGCTCATTCTGATAGGATACGAGAAGTATTTTATAAGTGCTATGGATGTTGAAAAACTGTATAAATTTTTATGTATACAACAGAATTTTGAATGATAGCAAAAAAATTAAACCGGTTAAATATCTTTAGATAAACTGTAGACTGAACAAAGCTTCGATTTTTCCACTCATTTAAGCATATTAAAATGTATCCAAAACGTCATAAATCAATGATTTCATATTATGTGACTATGGCCACTTTTAGGATAGCCATGTTTTCAACACGAATCGCGTGATATTTTCACATCGTGAACTGCCCTCCCCTCCAGAACCTAATTCTAATAAACTACAGGTAAATATTCAGATATAAGTGAAGTTGTGAAAGAGTGTACATTAAACGAGCTCTATGCATCGAACTAGTAGATCATATGTATACGTATTGAATTTTATCAAATTTTGTGGATTACTCATATCAAATTGCATTTAGTACTTAGTACACAGCTGTCGCTTTTAAATATCACTTAGGTCAGGAAACAAATTAAATTCAAACCCTGTTATATTTTAATTCTTAACACCACACACACAGACGCACCATTTTAATTTTTGGATGCGAAGCCAAGGTGGCCAGTTCCTCAGTTTTGATAAGTAACGACTCAGCCACTTAGCAAACTCTTTCTCGGTGTACAAAAACCACTGATAGGTAGTTTATTCCAGTGATCCACAATATGCTGCCCGAAGGTAATCTTAATGAAATCCATGGTTGCCTAAAATTTTATATTTGTGATCTCTAGCTCTTGTTTCTCCTACCATTGAAGTATACCTCCTTTGTTCATTTTACTGATCTCTTTCAGGAGCTTACTTACCTCAGAAAGTACCCCCCCCCCCCCTTTTAACAATATCTAGTCTCCAAACTTTAGTCTTCGCCTTGAAAGCCTCTCTTCATATGGACATCAATTAGTACCTCCTCACCAATATAGTCGTCGTTCTTTGAAAACTTTCTATAAGCTCTGTGTCTTTAAGTGCGGCCTCCAGACCTGAATACAGTATTATAAATGCAATCTCATCATCGTCTTATATAAAGGGACGATATAACATCCTTTTCCCTACTTGCAAATATTCGCTATATCGTCGACATCACCGATATCACTTTCTTTCCCTGTCCACCTGTTTACACTGCATGGAAACTTTCATTTCTGACTGATGACTGAATCGTGACCCTAAAATGCCATTTTCTTTTCGGAACACTTTTAAACCCCCTCTAGATTTCTGTTCTTCAGGTGCAATTGTTAATCTTTTGTAAAAAAATTTTGTAAAGCTTGTTAAATGATTAACATTTAACAAGCTTTACAAAAAGTGAATTTTTACAAGTATGAAATGTTTGAATCCTGATTAAGGCTTGTCAATCCACACCCGGTTCTCATTACTGTTCAGCAGTCTTAAGAATCTTAATGTCCAGCAGTAGTAATGGACATTTATGAGGGGTTACGTATGTTCGGATTCCACATAGAAAATTGATTTTTAATATCATATTACTTACAACCGAGTTCTTTGTGCACTTGCAGAAGTTAGTCAACAAGCTCCTGGTAGCAGATCTTTGATTTCTCGAAAGGTTTTTGCAGAGTGCCTTGAAGGGATTCCACATTACTTTTTTGTATACACTGAGGACGTCATAAGAACTACCTCTCATTATCATCTTGATTTGTGTACCAGCGAATATTTTCTATTTTATTTTCGTGTCTCTAAGTCCGTTAAATTTTTGCTTCAAATATTGAAAAGTATATCCTTTTTTTTTGTTGTCCAGCGCTTTTACGAACTTTTCTATTAAGCATAACTTTATATGCTTAATAGAAAATTCATGGGATGCATATAAATTATCAGGCGACACAGAAGCCTACGGCAGATATAAGCTAGTCTGTAATCAAGTCACAAAGGAGATTAGGCAAGCGAAGGCAGATTATCTTTGGAAAAGGATGCTAAGAAAAACAGCAAGGATTTCTTTACTTATATAAACTCTAAAAGGAAGGGGATGAATCAGATTGGTCCACTTGATATCGATGGTTCGACTGTTGATGATCCTGCTCAGATAGCAAACAAACTGAATGAGTATTTGGCATCTACATTCACACATGAGGAGTTATTAAGGATTGAAAATGCCAGAAGGTTATCAAATTGTAGCAAGGTTCTTAATGAGTTTGTAATAACTGGGAGTAAAGTGGAGGAGAAATTGTTGAAGTTAAACTTAAGAAAGGCACCTGGGGTGGATGGGATCTATCCAGTTATATTAAAGGAGGTGGCAAAGGAACTAAGCAAACCCTTAGCCATAATTATGAGAGCATCCTTGGACTCAGGGGAGGTCACCACGCACTGGAATGTGCAAATGTATCCCCAATTCACAAAGGGGAATCGAAGGGTGACACGAGTAATTACAGACCAGTTAGTTTAACTTCTGTTCCGGTTAAAATAATGGAGTCACTGGTTAAAGATGCATTGCAGGATCATCTAGACAAGACTGCAGCAATAATTCAGACACAGCATGGCTTTGTTAAGGGAAAGTCTTGTCTGACAAATTTGATTGGATATTATGATGTGGTTATATAGGAACTGGATGCAAAGAATAATTTTGATAAACAAACTGAATGAGTATTTGGCATCTACATTCACACATGAGGAGTTATTAAGGATTGAAAATGCCAGAAGGTTATCAAATTGTAGCAAGGTTCTTAATGAGTTTGTAATAACTGGGAGTAAAGTGGAGGAGAAATTGTTGAAGTTAAACTTAAGAAAGGCACCTGGGGTGGATGGGATCTATCCAGTTATATTAAAGGAGGTGGCAAAGGAACTAAGCAAACCCTTAGCCATAATTATGAGAGCATCCTTGGACTCAGGGGAGGTCACCACGCACTGGAATGTGCAAATGTATCCCCAATTCACAAAGGGGAATCGAAGGGTGACACGAGTAATTACAGACCAGTTAGTTTAACTTCTGTTCCGCATAAAATAATGGAGTCACTGGTTAAAGATGCATTGCAGGATCATCTAGACAAGACTGCAGCAATAATTCAGACACAGCATGGCTTTGTTAAGGGAAAGTCTTGTCTGACAAATTTGATTGGATATTATGATGTGGTTATATAGGAACTGGATGCAAAGAATAATTTTGATATCTTATACTCGGTTGTTGTTGTTATCTGATTTTTAGGAGCATTAGCAACTAAGGCCATATTGCTCCGGGGGATATGCGGTGGTCATTCCCTCACTTTTCCGCATCCTCCATATTTGGTGGTCACGGGCTCGAACCCTGATCTAATCAAGAAGCATGTGCTACGCACTGCTGCTCCTACCCACCTGGCTACGGAGGCATCCTTATACTCGGATTTCAGGAAAGCTTTTGACACTTGCGAATGGAAGACTACTGTACAAATTGGAACAGAATGGTATTAAGGGTAAGTTGCTACAATGGATAAAAGGGTGGTTGAGTGGGAGAACACAGAGGGTGGTAATTAATGGATGCTGTTCTTCGTGGACTAATGTTATTAGTGGAGTTTCACAGGGTTCAGTGTTGGGTCCACTGTTGTTTTGTATATTTATCAATGATATTGATAAATATACAAAACATATATATATTGATATTGAAGCTATATCAGATATTGATATAGAAAGCTGTATCAGGCTTAGTGTCGAAGTTTGCAGATGATACAAAGGTTGGCAGGGTTGTTTGTTAATGACAGTAATGGTAGTGTGCTACTGCAACAGGATCTAGAAAAGTTTAACATTGATAAATGCAAAGTGCTGCATATCATGAGTAGAAGTAACCCCAGAGGAACGTACCAACTGTGTGGTACTACACTTAAGGTGGTAGAAAATTTGTAGAATTGATGTGCGGAAATTTGCCTTTAGCCAGCGGGTGATTAATTGCTGGAACAAACTTTCATCTATCGTTGTGGAAGTTGATAGCTTAAATAAATTCAAGGAGGAACTGGACAAACATTTAGAGAGAATGGTTGTGTGAATTTGTTTTTGGGTGATTCTACATAAGCTCATACGCTTGCTTTCTTGCATCACATGCCACTATTACTATATGAAGAGTGCAGCAATGAAATCTTTTACCTGTTAGCTGGTGGTGGTTGGTAATCATTCTTTTGTCCAGGAAGATATGCTGTTCAAGGTGACTAATTCTGACATCTTAATGTGAACCCATTACTCTGCTGCCGCATTCACACGAAACAACAAAATTTTGTGAAACCAAATTGCAAACCTAGTTAAAGTGCAACAATTTTCGGATAAAATTAATAATTTTTCCAGTTATACCCTGTGTTATTAATTCTTTTGAGGAGGAATTCAATATTTCTGTCTGTTTCATTCAAAAGGGATACTCGTAGCATGTTTAGCCGTAGTGGATAAGTATTTACATTATGCAGTAGCCAACGGTATTTAAACTACGTTTTGACGTGTCTATAAAAAGCTCTCGTTATCAGGGTTATGCTTTGTGACCTTAGAACACCCATTAAGCCATCTATATCACTGTGAGATAACTTGTCATACAGAAAAACTTTTTTTATTAAATTCTTTTGTTAGCTGCGATATTCAGATATGGCAGCGTGTTACAGAGTCCTACGCGAATCCAGTGTATTTAGACCACAGTAACGGGAATGCACCTGAATCCTACTTACGCTGTGTTTGTACCCGCAAAAAAAAAAAAAAAAAAAAAAAAACCCTGGCATATTAAGAAAATTTGCCTTCAACGATATTGATATTTTATTGTAATAAATACAAAACATATATAAAAAAAACAATTAAATAGAAAAAGTATAATGAAAATATATTCATGACAATTAATTTTATATAAATTTTGTTGTGTAGAAAGAAAGAGGATAATCATCAATAGTTTCTTTGTTCAGCCGTTTTATTTCTTGGAATAGAAATCCAGTTATCGGCGGCCGTAGCCGAGTTGTCAGGCGAGCGGAGCATAAGTACGCGTGCCTTGAGTGTCCAGGACTGCTGAATACGGTGCTGTTTCTTGTATTGTGTGTATTTTGTCAACTCCTCTGACCGTTTGGTCGTCTCGGAGTATAAACAGAATATATATATTTTTATAAATAAATAAATATTTATATTTATAATAAATAAAAAATATATATTTATTTATTTTTTAAAGGAAAATCTGTCTCGCTAAAACGAGCCACAGCTAGAAGATTTGAAAATAATAATAATAAAATAAATAAATAAATAAAAATTTAAAAAAAAAATCCCTCCATTTCGACGATTGAAAATCTTCGTCAGAATCTGGTTTCGGAAATTTAATTATGATATAATTTTGCATTTCGTCAGGTGGAGGCTCAAAATTTTCATCGCTACATCCTTCCACATCAAATAAATCGCCTGCCTTCCCACGTTATCTTTCTTTTGAATCTTTTAATCAGTGGTTTTCAACCTTTTTTTAAATAACGGCACCCCTAAGTAATTTATTTTATTTTGCGGCACCCCTACTCATCTACTCAATTTTTTGTCTGTTCTGTGTGTGTGTGTGTGTGTGTGTGTGTGTGTGTGTGTGTGAGAGAGATATTAAAAAACATATGTTATATGATAGTTATTACAATAATATAATTATAAAAGTTACATTTCATAATACAAATTGTATATATACAGTATATAATAATTTTATTCAATTATAGATCACCACAAAATTAAAAAGATACTGTACACCGTTTTATAATGAAATAAACATATAAATTAAAAATATTAAGTTTAAGTAACTTTAATCCAAATTACGTGGCACTCCTGGAATGATGTTGTGGCACCCCGGTTGAAAACCACTGCTTCTGGTATTTCGGTGTCGTGTGACAATGAATTATTTATAAAAACTGGAACTGCAAAATTACCCGAGAACGACCATTGCGGATAACCCTCAGGTACCTGCGATAGAATGCAGGTCTAGTGTGTTATGCTATCATGTTCCGTCCCTGTAATCTTCCATCCCTGTCAAACTGAACTGAAGAGCAGTTTGACTCAGAAAGATTTACATTTCGAATTAGATTCACTTGAGTAATCAAATGAGGTTCACTCTGGAGTTTGTATATGCGAGTATTCTTGTCCGACAAGTATTCTTCGTATTTGTCGGACACATCTAAGTTGTTCATCATCTTCACAAGTAAAAGGAAAATACCTTCATGTAAGGGCCATATTTGAGGAGACTTAGGCATTGGCATGTCAACGGAATGAGTTACTAGCCGCTATGCGGTATTAAATCTTATTTTAACTGTTCGATGAAACCCCAACGGTGTAGTTGAAACAAAAGTAGTAGTCTCCCAAACGGTCTTTTTTGTTTCTGCCATATCATTGGAACTACAAATGACATTCATTTAATTTTTCCATTGAACCATCCTCGAAGCGACACTGCACAACATGCCCAATAGTTATTTGGCATCTATGGTTTATCTCGATCTCCTATTTTGTAGCTAAAATACAACCACATGCCGACTGGGCTGGTCGGGTGGGTAAAGTGACTGCCTGGCAACCCAAAGGTCGCGGGTTCGAATCCCACCTCGGGCTTGGCTCAGAGCACTGCAAAAACCTTTGGAGGTGCATTATGGCCACAGAAGCCGATGCGCCAACACCTAACAAAGGAAAAAAAATACAATCACTTGATCTCTTGATTATAGAAGACAGAGATTTGTGCTTTTAATTGTATACTTTCCACAAACATAACAGAAACTGCTGGTTTATTAACACACTGACGCGATATTTCAGTTCTCACGCAATAAATTTCGGCTAAAATCTATTGTTTGGATACCACTTGTCTCTGCGCAGTAGGCGTGGTTATAGAACGGAGATATTGTATTGTCGAGTTCTGTGATTTGGTGATTATTGTGAATGCGTAAGTTTTGTTTCTGATTATTTGATTGAATGTGAACTTACTTTGGTTTGGAGGGTAGTACGAAGTTATCATTTGCACGTGTGTCATTTGGTTTTTTCGTCTCCATTTTCGCGGTGCTGTTAGTACTTTTTGTGGTGCCTTTCAGAAACAAAAATTATACTGCCTCTGTTGAAATTGATGAGAACAAGTTTGGTAGGAAAAAGTATAACAGAGGTAAAAGAGAGAATGAGCATTGGGTGTTTTTTTTCAGGGTTGAAAATGGAGTAAAGATGTCCTCCTAGGCATCATTAAGGCTTCCATTTTACCTGGTACTACTATAGCAGAGGTTCTCAAACTGTGTGCCGCGACGCCCTGGGGAGGCGCCATAATTTATCAGGGGCGTCGCGGACGATGTAATAGTTTATGTAAGATTTCCATGGCAAATATTAAAAATGTATTAAGAAGATCTTTTTTTTACTATTAGATATCTACTACTATTTGATCTGTATTATTAATGTAAATAATTATAGAAAATATTTGGGGTATTTTTGACAAAGAGAACGCATCAACACGTATTAATAATTATTGTATTAAAATATTAAAAATAATAAATTGCGCAATTATAGATGTTTTACTTCAAGAGAGACGTCGGGAAAATTTTACAGGTCAAGGAAGGCGTGGGCTCAGAAAGTGAGAACCTATATGTTCTATAATATCAGATTGTTGGAAGTCTTATAATTGTCTGCACGAGAAGGTTTTCAGCATATAGCTGTTAACCACTCTCTTCACTACAGCGATCCTGAAACTGGTGAAAATACCATCAATATAGATGGTACATGGAGTGCTGCTATAAAACGGCAACTGCGATCAAAAACAGTCGATAGCCAGTTCGACTCCTACCTCTCACAGTTTATGTGGCGGCGTAGGCATTCTGGCAGCAGTGACCTCACTATGGATTTCATTAAAGGAATTTGTGAGGTGTACCGGCTGGCATATGAGGATTCATGAGGTGAGTTTTATTTGTATTCAAGTAGTTATATTTGTTTAGTGAAAAAGAAAGGTTAGATTTTTACGCGTCTTCGGGAGAGATTCAAGCAAACAATGGAGTTGTTTTTGAAAATTTAATTATTTTCACTTATTTTAGTTTCGTGTTGTCGTTTCTATTTTTCTTTATTTAGGTTGCGACGTATTCTGATGTCATGAGACTTTGACGTGTTACATGTGGGCGTGGAGAACTGGAGATGAGCAAGCAGTGATTGGCATCTGCCAAACACTGCTTTGTTCCTGTCTCTTTATTGAACAAGATCCCAAGTACCCAAGATCTGAATTTTTACCAAAATTTCATATGCAAAGGAAAGGAATATTTTCATTATGTTTGCCTTTACTGATTAATTCTGAAGCAGTTTCTGTAGCAGTAATTCTTGTGGTGTATCAGGTCGTGTCAAGACCTGATACACCACATCAGGTCTTCCCCTAATACCACTGTTCATTGTACTACCTCTGCGAACTGGGTTCTGGGTGCAGTCCTGTGTAAATTTCAGAGCGAAATTCCACTTTTTCTTTTCTGACTTTTTTCAAAGCGACAACCAGATCATAATGACACCTGACAAGACCGCTTATGATCTTCATATTGAGAGATTGATCCCATTACAAAGTAATGAAAAGTGTAAAAATATGAATTTAAAATTGTCAAACTGGAGATATCCAAGGATTGGTGACCAATTTCCTTAGAAATTGGGATCTGTTTTATCCTCGGGATAAAGCTTCACAAGCACTGATACATACTTCGGCATACAGAGGCACAGATTATGGAGACATTTTACAAATTAACTCTCAATTATTTATTTAAATGAAATTTACCGAAAGCTACAGTTACTAATGAAGTAATTTAAAAACAAATGCTGCAGCTCTTTTTTACTAAAAGAGCTTCATAATTTGTTTCATATGCAATACAATTAAGGATATTAATCCCATCTTTTCAATTAATTCACTTTTTCAGCTTCAGAACTTTATTGCAAATCCAAATTTTCCACGAAATCTTCATATCTTTGAAAATAGTAGGTTTTAATATACGTGTGCAAATTAAATATATATGTATAAATCAAGTAAATTTAGGGAAAACTTAGTTGTTATTTACACTTAACAGGTTGGATGGCCCGTTTACAAAGGGTATAAGTCATATACAATTATAAAATCTTATTAAGAAGCATACAAAACGTTATTGTACAAGTGAGGCACAGTCTCATTACCTGCTCGTAACATGAGACTTTTGTCCCGAATTTACTTGAGTTTATTTAACTTTCTGTACCATGTCACATTTTATATATGTTAAATATATCTGGTTACTAGGTTGTTCAGATTTTCATAGTGCCTACGTACTCACCGATGAGACTCCACTAAAAGTTAAAATTGCGGTACGGGTAGTGAGTGATATCCACTTTAAATATAAAAACAATACAATTTTCCATTGGAGTAGTGTTTTTTAATTTATTTATTTTTTTTATTATTTAGAGTAGTGCAGTACCAAGCCAATTCGTGTGGAATTGCCTCCACAATACGAGATCGATGCGCGCGCGGACACAAATAAATAATAGTAATGTGGAAACCACTTATTTTATGGAAACAAAATATAAAAGAAAGAAGGCATGTACAACTAGTTTAAACTTCGTTTCATTTATTAATCACCAGTATGTACAGCTACAAATATTTTAAACCGCGAATTTTCTATGCTATTTGACCATTTTATTATTATTATTATCACAATATGTTCACCTAGCTACATCCAGAGTTGGAAAGCATAATGACAAAATCCTTAAGATTTCTGGTTTGTATAAGGTCCAATTTCTTTTCTGAGAGCTTCTAGTTCGGGAATTTTCTTATACTCTTGTTCAACTGTAAGCAGCTAAAGAAAAGAAATACACTGTTATTCTTTCTCCTTTCAGTTATCCGTAAACACACACGTGCATATACATAAAAAACGCTGTCACTAAATTTTAATATGCATTAATTAATTTGGTATTTATAACTAAGAATTAACAATGTGAAATACATAAAAAATTAATCTTTTTTTTGGTTTCATTATGATAAATATTTTCATTCATGTGGTATAAGTGTTTGCTGTAGAAGTGAACTGTACCTTCTCCCACTGGTAGAGAATAAATGGTGTTCTGTAATCCCCAAAGTCGGCAGTAGTGGCATACGAATAGCACACGAAAGCCACTACTCGGAACGCGGGGTTGTTAAGCAAAATGCTGTTATGACGGGTTCGTTACTATGGGAACAAGCTGCAAAGAAATACTTATTTATCGTGAGCAAACATTTCCAAACTCAAAGCATTGTTTTTGCATTGGTCATGCAACGTAACTTGCCTTCCAAGTATTTGAAACGAGAAACAAAATGATTAACAAACCCTCGTTTTGCTAAACAAGATCAAATGTATTACCCTTCCTTTTTCTTTAATAAGTAAGTATATATAAGAAATTCAGGGTCCACTTTTGAAATAAACATTTGAAATGTCAGCTGTTCACTTAGAAAGTTATTTGTAAGAGATTTAAGTTTCTGCAGAAAAAATCGACTGCTGGATGAAAAAGCGACTTCCATAAAGAAATACTTCAACGACGTGCAGAAGAATGCAGAGTTCCCAACATCGTAATGAACGTCGTTGTCATGCAAGTGCAACAACAGACACGCCAAAATAACATCAAGAGTCCGGTATCACACTATGTTATTACATCCGCGCATTTTCGGCACGCCTACAGGTCGCTAAAACAGCGGCCAGCCTCTATCACAACCGATATCGTGAAAGAGACAGCAACATAAGTGTGCTTTTGGTACACAACATGCAGGTATGCAAATGAACGTGAGGTCACAGAATAATAGGCCATCTTCACCGAATTTTAAGAAGTAGGAATGTGTGGGGGGAATAGCTTTAGTATTGTTTAGATGTGGTCAAATTGTGACTATTATTACTTTCTTGAAGGTCCCCCCCCCCCACTCTTATTAGGATGTCACAGAGACAGTGAAAAGGATAAGTGAATAGATGGATGGCCGACGGAGAAAGGGAGGATTAGACATAAGACTGCCAATTAAGACATTTATCGCTATATATGGAACACAAGTCAGAAACCGTTGCAGTATGCTAAATTCACTGTTGTGCGGGTTGTTTATACCATATTTACTGTAGCATAGTTATTTTTGTATCAGTTTATTAATCCTAGTGCAGGGGATCTTTACTTTTCGTACACACCTCCTTGCGAATTTTGACCTGCCACCGCGCCTTTCTTACTCTAGTTTCAGACATTATAAAAGAAAAACACCATTAGAAAATTTTGTTTTGAAACACCTTGTTTAGTTTCATTTCGCTATTTAAAATGAAAACGTGAAGCAAAAAAAAAAAAAAAAAGAAAAAAAAAAGTATTTTGGGAGAGACTTCACTGCCATAGTTCAGAACCCCTGCACTATTGTAGTTCACTAGTGTATACTTGTCTCACCTTAAATCGTCTAGCTGGTTTAAGGTGAGACCATAGTCTCGAACTAAATAAGTAATAAATTGTTAATATCTAAAGATTTATAAACAAATACCAATCGCTATTTTGAAAGAATAAGTTCTTACAATTCATTTAAAAAACTTCATTTGAAATTAAATTAAAACATAGGCACACTTGGCTGTCTTTGTTACTGATTTAATAATAAGCTCATTGGGATAATTAAATGAAATTATGTGATGAGCTACCTTTGACACGGGTGCCGGAAGCCGTCCCCGACTAAAAGATGAAAACACACTCCGTGCAGCCAGAAATATTAAACGTGGAGGAAAAAATTAAATTGCTACATTTATACATGAAAAACACGTGGAACAGATAACATGAATAGATAAAAAAAAAAAAAAAAATTATAAAATGAACAGATACATCGGAGTATGAAAATCAGCTAGGTGAATGCACAAGAACTGCATACCACAGGCTGTATATCTATACTGCATCATGAGCTGTATTCGATTTACTTCCAATACTGAACTGCACATGTAGCATGATGACCGATTCCGATGTTTGTTTCTATTGTGAAGTAGTACAACTTGAGACTTCATTTCGTAAAGTCAATGAACAACCTCCAGCCAACCAAAATACAGTTCATGTGCTTTCTTTAATAGGGGCGTTATAACTGTCAGCGAGATTTAATTGTGTAATTATTATTGCACACACACAAACACACACAACAAAAGCTATCTGGGAATTTACGCATTGATTTGACACTTTAAAAGCACATTCAACTGCAATAGAAACGACCAGAAAGTACAAAAAGAGCATAAGTTTACTAATACAGTAAACCCTCGACTTTGCGGAATAATAGGGAGAGGGGGATGTCCGTTAAATCGAAAGTTTTATTTTTATTATTTGTACCCTAAATAATTTGACAATTTAAACCTTACTCAATATATGTATGCATTAGAAACACTGAAATAAACTTACAGAAAAATTTATTTACCGTGAAGAAACTGCACCTTTGAGGTTAATACTGGTTGCTACCCTCAAAAGGTTTGTATTGCCAACTGTTGAAAGGCTACCATTAACATTTTACATCAACGACAACTCCGTAAGCTTAGCATTGCTTTTTACAGACACGCCAGAATGTAACTTCTTCAATTTCTGCGAAATACTCATATTCACACGCTTTCTCTTTTCACCAATTTTCTCAGGGGACATGATGGTTATAGCAAAGAACAGGATGCAGATGAGGGCTAAACTATGATAGCGAGAGTATGAAATAAACAGATTGGACCCCACAACCAAATAATTATCGAGTTTTTATGCGTTTGACGAAATAATTGTGAACATGTAGAAATCAATGAATTCACATGCTCAACAAAGGGGCTACAGTTTCATTTCGAGTGGTCAGCGCGGAGGTATAGTAGTGCTTGCGTTTGAGTTTACTGTATTTTGTGCTGACGTGATCCCTCAACACGGTAAATTCTTGTATGATTTGTCTTGTAAGTTCCTGTGACCCTATGCGGCCGTTCCGGAGTTGCCTTATGTAAGGTGATCCCTAAACGTTAGTTCAACTAACAAAAAAAAAAAAAAAAAAAAAAAAAAAATATATATATATATATATTTTTTTTTTTTTTTTTTTAAATCTAGGATAGCTGAGAAAATAATTAGAATAAGAGAAAGTGCAAGACTCGCTGAACTAATCAATCAAAAGATCCAAATCGAAACCTTTACAAAGAACAGTTTCTGATTGTCATGTGACTAAATTATCCTGCTGCGCGTGGCCAATTAACAAGATAAAGGATTCTAATGACAAATGCTAGATTAAGGAGGGGAGTAGGTGGATTACGATGAACTTTTACGTTTCATGCCGCCAACAAAGTGATAAGGTGGGCAGGGCACGAGAAAGAGTCAGCATCGTGACGCGATATGACTTCATTTGACACGTGCCTGCTTTTTAGCGGTCAGTGACCTTGCAGCATGAAAGGAAAGTAAGAGTACAAAGGAAGAAGCTCACTTGAAACTGGTTCGAAAACTTTCCTTTACGAAAGGTCATTTGTCTTCTGCTGTCGAAGTGTGGCCATCGACAGGATGAACTTCCCGTGTGTGGAGCACACCGAAAGAACAATTAATTACGCCTGGACAAAGTGCTCCTCACCGGCCGGGTGTGCAATCAGCGCTGTTACATAATTAAGAAAGGGACTTCCGATGTTAGTAGCGATCAAGGAATTGGGCATTGTCCTTTATCTATCTAATTACTGCTTATATACTTACCTTTTGAGGCTTCTCGGGATCTATGCGTTCGTATGCAGGGCCTCTTTTCTTTATTATCCTGAAATACAAACAGTAGATGAAACTGAGATCTAAGAATAAAATATCTATAACATGTTTTAAACCTGTACGCGATATTAAAGAGCGTGACATAACAATTGCAGCAAAATTAAAGTTTTTTCAGCGACACGCGAAAGTAGGGGATTCCTGGATTTCTCGGCGCAGAAGTCGTAAAAGTAACATACAGTTTTGACTGATTTTAAACTGTCTTCCGCGGCAGCCTGGTTCGTACGATGCATTACAGTCCGCTACTCGTTTAGAAAGTGAATTTCGATTGATAAATCATTCCACACTCAGCAGTGTGGAAATATTTATCAATAGAGATGTAGTTATTCGATCTCAGGCAGGAGAAGTATATTTTTTTCCTATCAGTTATTTCGGGATTTTCAGCTCGCACAAATCAGGCCGTGATCACAACTTTTACAGACGAAATGCACACCTATCAGTATGAGCAACAAGTTCCGATGCCGTTAAAATAATAAATAATTTGTAACGCTGGACTGCTTGTTTCACTTAAGTGATAAGTGATAAATTGCTATTAATTTCTGTAATAATATATTATATATAATAATTAAAAGCACACTATTACGCGAAATTAAGATATTTATTTATTGAATTGTTACCGTAGCCCAGTGGTCAGGAGCGGGAGTGCAGTAGCACACGCTCTTTGAGTAGACCGGGGTTCAACCCCCTGACTGCTGAATACGGTCGATCTGCCAACCCGCACTGGACCAGCGTGGCAGATTATGGTCCGTTTCCCTCAGCATGAATTGTTGAGGAGGCTTCCATCCTGCAGTGGGTTGATAATGGCTGCACTTTATCTTTTTACCACTTCAGTATACAGTTAAAACGTTTTGCGACGTTTCGAAGTTACATTGAACTTCTTCTTCAGGTATAATCGGAGATGGAACTGAATGTGATTGGCGTCCCGAGTCTTCAGGCTTTAATCTCTACTCCAGAGATTAAAAGTGCTGTACGTAATAATAGCAACCCCTACCTGCCGTTACATTTTATACTGTCTAATCTCTCCTGTCGAAAGAATTCCTTTTCAAACACAGTTAACCTTTTTAACAACTTTTAATTTAATTAATGCAAGCAATTACAGAGTGAAGAGTCTATCGGAAGCTCTCAGTTTACTTCAACTATAGAACGGAAGCACCCCGAAGGAAACTCCTCGGATAAGGAGTTTGTAGTACTATGTTAAGAAATAATACCCAATAATAAGCTATATAACATATGTAATAAGCAATTAACCAGATGTTTATGTAACCTGATATCAAGAAACATATCATCATTGAACCACCATTTTGAAAGATACGCTGTAAATAATTGCTATACTTTTTTTTTTTCTTTTTCTTTTTACCCTTCTAGATCAGACTTGGTAATCAATCAGGTGTGTTGTTCTAGTGGCACATCTGAAATATATATTACCTGCGCGCGCGCGTATGTGTTTCTCCGTTAAAGCAGTCATGCTTCTGTTTTGTTTCTTCATTGTGAACTTTCCGAAGATATGACAGAATTTTTCTGGCTTGTTGGGCCAGTGGTGAGCTGTTTTTTTTTTTTTTTTAAATCAATGAGTTCACTAATTTCGGAGGAGGAAAAACTTACTTGGCGAAAAAAAAAAAAAAAAAAAAAAGGAATAAATAATTTGTATTTTTCTCCGAACAAAACTGTCTGAATCCAACCTTGGATCAGCTGGTTCGCCAGCCCACAATTTCTTATAAAATGGCTCTACCGAATCCCTACGACCTTTACACTGTTGTTGCCACACGCGCAAAGTGTTATGCTAAACGGCTTTCCTGTTGATGAACAAACCGGATCAAGTCAGAATTTGAATAGTTCAGGCTCGACGCAGCCGAGTGGTTGAAGCGTGATTGCAGTAATGCACACGCGTTTGAGTGGACTCTGACGACTGTTAAGTTGTGGTTCACGTGACTGCTAAATACAGTCAACGATTGTATTGATTGTCAAAGTAAACTCCACTTGCTTAGTGATCATGTCGGAGTATAAACAAGAACGATTTTTTTTTTTTTTTTTTTTTTTAAGTTTTCGACAAAAGGTTAGAAAACAGCAATCAACAAACACTTCAGCACATGCTAACACACTGTAACCAGACATAATACTCATTTGAGCACCCACCACTCACTTCATTTAATCATGTGTACAGTATTATGTTTCGATCTTGTCGGATGAATAACTCCCCTCAGCATCACTATCGCGATTACATTACATCAGATATCTTCGAAACTCTACGTAGTAGAATAAAAAAAAAGAAAAGAAAAAATGATGACAGATTTGAATCCAGTGTTAAAATCAAGAATCACCTATTATCATTCATGTCGCAGAATCGCGTTGAACAATGATACCTACGATCATGACGTCATAAGTAAAATACAGTAACGAATCAGATTCTGTAAAATATATTTTTACCCAACAAGAAAGCGCTCGCGCAAAATTGCTCCGAACTTTTCTTAAAGAATTGAACTTACATGACGTCACTCTTCTGAACAAAACAATATACAGAATAGGCAACGACTCCGACGCAGGCCGTACCAATGATTGCAACGAGAGGAATAATCTGAAAAGGAAGAAGAAAAAAAGTTATTCTATAACTCGCCATTAGACCCTGAAGAAACTTGTTTAATCTTCCAAAAATATATCTTTTGTGTGTCGCTTCTGTTTGCTATCGATATGTGATGAGAATTAATTTTTATTGAGGGACATTTTTAATATCAGTTTGAATATTTCAGTTGCACACGTGCGAACATGTGCAACTTCGTTTCCTCGATGCTCGGTTATCTGCTCCAACTGATTCTTCATACACAATCATAAAACGAAAGTCACATCCTGCAGTACTCACATAATTCAAAACAATTTAAATACCAGAATTGTCACATATTCGATATCTTTAGACACTCTTGTCTGATTTCAATCTCTAAAAATGTAAGCTTGAAGAGTATTTTTATCCCCTTGTTTGGTAGCAGTGTGGAAAGATTTATCAGTCTTTTCCTTAGGAGTAGCAGAGAATAAACATCATCTTAGAGCTAAATCCACCGTCCCTTCCTGATTATAAAAAGCGGGCCAAATGCAGTTTTCTGAGAGATAATTTGTACAGTTTAAATCTTGAAGTTAATTCATGCCAAATTACTTTATTAATATTATATCTGTGAGGCTATTTATGAACTTAAGTAATTTGCTTAAACTGCTTTGGGTAATTTACTTCTCAGTAAATTGCATCATTCATTGGCAAACTCACATAAAGCCACCGGGCGGTACACGAGAGGTCTTTTGGGTGAGGGGGGCGACGTCATCAAACTGAAATTCAGAAAACTGAGTTGTATGTGTCCAAATTGTAGGTACTTGGGATAATTATTATTTATTTATTTTATTTTTGTCGAAAAGGTTGCGAAACACGGGCGTGATCCTGTCCATTTCATCACGTTACCTATCACGATACTGCTGCTGTATAGTGCCTACAAGAATAATTATTTTGGTTATTATATATGATGGAAGTTACGGGAACCTCTGAGAGGAATGTGCAATTTATAACGTCGTCGCTACAGGAAGTACAGTATATAGTAAAGGGCAATAAAGAAAATATGGTTATATGACGCTTCTTAAATGAAAAGCCATAATGTAACTGTTGCATGACTACTGAAAATAATGAAGTCTGAGGGACATTCGAACAGGTCTACAAATCGGAAATCGCCTTACGCTGCACGAAAACGAGTGAGATTAGAAAAAAATAACAGTCGCAAAGATTATAAAGAAGAAATTGGACCTTTTTCCAATGTTGGATACGAGTTTGTGACAAAAGTCTCGCCATTGAAGGGCCGCCGTAGCCTAGTGGTCAAGCACGCGGATGCATAAGTACACGTGCCTTGAGTGACCGGGGTTCAAGCCCGTGACTGCTGAATACGGTGCTGTTTCTTGTATTCTGTCTATCTTGTTAACTCCTCTGACTGTTTGGTCGTCCCGGAGTATAAACAGAAAATTTATTTATTTTTATTATTTATAAGGCATAACTGCAAAAATTTCGCTATAACGTAATACAAGCAAACCTACAACTGCATAATAAATATTTCTATACGAAGATGACTGATAGAGAAAATTATTTCCTTATCGAATATGGCTCAAAGAAATTTATTCATATTTACACCATTCGTGTATTAATTGGTGGTGGCAGCTGAAGAAACAAAAGTGATGATGCCTGTAAATTTTTCACGCTGCTACTAAACAAGTTAAAAATAATCCTTATAAATTTCGAAGAAGCGGCAATTCTAGCATTGAAAATTATTTTTTGGTGTTTGTGTACGAAAATTCAGAAGTTAGAGTAGAATTTAGAAGACTCATAAGTTAGAGTGGGTGAACGAACATCGAGAAAACCAAGACGTCACAATGCATGTCCGCATGTGTGAAGTATTTTTGATAACAGAAGAAATTCATATATAACCTGTATTTAAAGAGATCTATGACTTCATATGATGGAAGAAACGACTACTTCGTAAATTGGGCAGGATAATAATGTAAATTCAAATTGAACGGGGCTGGCCATCAAGAACTCGCTCGAATGTTCTTGAACTAGCAAAATCTTATAAAAAAAAAAAAAAAAAAAAAAAACTAAGCCGAATATCAAGATTTCTTAAATAATATGATGGAACTAAACGGTATACGACAGAATAAAATACTTTGATTGAGTGCGTAGGCCATATAGAAAAATCCGAAATATTAAAAAGTGGTATGACATGATATGATATGGTAAGATGTACACTTGATATAGATGTAGGAAAGGAAAAACCTGACTCGAGTAAATAATACAAAGGTCTTTGAGATAACAGAAGAGGAGAAAAGGCAGTATGCACTAGAACTTAAGAACAAGTTTGAGCTTCCGCAGACTGCTCAGGACCAAGATATCGACGAGAAATATTACAACTTTCTGAAAGTGATAAAGCCCCTATAGGGAAAAAGAAATCCAAAGAAGAAAAAATTAGTCAAGAAACACTTGTTATGATGAACCGAAGGCGAAAAAATGAAGAGCAAGATAAACACTGACAAGGAGAATATTGAGTATGCTGAGTTATGCAAAGCCATTAGAAAGAGACTCAGAGAGGACATAAGAAGATTTAACACAAGAAAAGTAGAACACGCATTAAGGGAAAACAAAGGATTTAAATCAGCATCCATGAGCAGTAATACAGAAAGACAAATGATACTGAAACTGAAGAATAGCGATGGTGTACTTATAAACAGCAGAAAAGACATAATTTAAATAGCAGAAGACTACTATAGAGAATTATACAAGGAGCGAGGGAATGATGCCAGCAGTGGGGAAGATGGATTGCAAAGTAGCAACACATACGACATACCCGATATTCTTCCTGATGAGGTAGAACATGCATTGAAGAAAATGAAGAATCAGAAATTCCCGGGGGAAGATGAAGTTACTGTAGAGTTGTTAAAATTGGGAGGAAGAGACATAACACAAAAACTGGCAAGGCTCTTCGCAAAGTGCATTAGAAAAGGTGTGACGCCTAAGCAGTGGAATAATGTAATCATAGTTTTGCTACATAAGAAAGGAGATAAATCAGAAATTGGAAATTATAGACCAATTAGCTTGTTATCCCACATCTACAAGTTGTTCACAAGGGTCATTACTAACAGATTAGAAAGAATACTTTATGACACTCAACCGAAAGAGCAAGCTGGCTTTAGGACAGGATTCTCAACTATGGATCACCTTCACGTAATATCACAGCTAATGGAGAAAGCAAATGAATATAAAACACCATTATGCCTGGCATTTGTGGATTATGAAAAGGCATTCGACGCCATACAGCATAAGGCAGTGTTTCGGGTACTGGAAAGACAAGGCATAGATATACCCCACATATTATGATTTTGAAGAAAATATATGAGAATGCTACCTCCTTTATTAGACTAGACAAAGACAGTAACACATTTAAAATCGAGAAAGAAGTTCGATAAGGAGACATATCTCCGAAGCTGTTTACTGCTGCCCTTCAGGAAACTTTCAGAAGATTAGACTGGTCGCAGAAAGGAGTCAATGTGAATGGAGAGTACCTAAACCATTTACGATTTGCAGATGATATTGTGGTCATAAGCCACGATCCCAAAGAATTAGAGGAAAATCTTAATCAGTTATGCACAGTTAGTAAAGATTTTGGACTAAAGATGAATATGGCTAAAACAAAAGTAATGATGAACAAGTATGCCACAGAAAGGGAAATAATAATTGAAGGAGCAGTAATTTAAAAAGGTGGAGTCATATACTTATCTGGGACAAGTTATTAGCTGTAATAATGATAAATGGATGGAAGTCAAAAGAAGAATAAATTTTGGATGGATAGCATTCAGGAAATATATTCACATACTGAAGAGCAATATCCCAGTTTGTCTGAAACGTGAAATAATGAATCAATGTATACTCCCCACCATGACTTATGGAAGTGAAACTTGGGCACTCACCAAAAGAATGGAAGAGAAGCTGAGAACTACACAGCGAAGAACGGAACGAATTATATTGGGAATCAGACTGTTAGATAAGAAGAGAAACACATGGATTAGGCAGCAAACTCAAGTAACATTCTTATCAAAACTAAAGAATAAAATGGTCTTGGGTAGGACACATAGCTCGAAGACATGATGACAGATGGACTAAGAAAATAACAGAACGGTACCCAAGAGGAGCTAGAAGAAAATCTGGAAGACAAAGGCGGAGATGGATAGATGAAATTCATGAATTTGTGGGTAGTAAATGGATGGCCAGTGCTGAAAACAGAAGGAACTGGAAAGTTGCTGGAGAGGCCTTCATCCTGCAGTGGATTGAAAATGGCTGCTGATGATGATGATGATGATGACGACAACATAAATTTTACATATTCAGAAAGTGGAGTAAAATGGTAAATATAATTTCATATTATTGATTATTTCTATAGACAACTGTGAAGACAATGATGGAAGTTACGGAACATCATCTTAGAGCTAAAATTTTTATCTGCTTATTTTCATAACAACCTTAAATGTGTGCCTACGCGCATGAAGATGTAGAGCGAGTCAGCGTTTTTCTTTATTTCAGTAGCAAATTTTCATGTTGGTATTATGATAATTTCACTGGAAACACAAAAGAAATGTGTTTATTATTCACACTCAACAACAACAGTTGTTTTAGGGCTCAAAAAAAGTCCCAAAACCACTACGAATTTTGTTCACTGGTCTGAAAAAATTCGTAGCTATTCATGTGAAATATAGAAATTCAACAAATAACAAAACTAAGGTTTTGTTATTTGTTGAATTCACTTTAATATTACTTTTATTTACAGTCTTCATTCAATACAACTGGAATTATTTTTTGGATTACTAAAAAAACTGCAGATTAATAACTAAAGTAAGTCTCAGTACTTTTTATGTAAATTTTGAATTTTTCCTTCCAATTCAGTATAAGGTAAAAAAAAAAAAAAAAAAAAAAAGGCGCGGCTGGATTCCCTAAGAGTCTGTTGTATTAAATCGACAACCCCCCCAAATGAACTATGTCAAGTAGAATAATAATTGAAGGTGCATTCTAATCTAAGTCATTGCTATTTATATGCGCTACATTTTGTTCGTAAAATTACACTAAAGCTTATCAGTTAAGCAATTTTCTAAAAATCGAGAATGAATAAGTATGATTGCTAATTTATCACATGAGATCTGCGTTATCAGGCAATCAGAAAGCCAAGTTCCGTTCAATTCAATAACTGACACAATTACAGTACAGTGTAATTATGTGGAGTGCTGATTAGCTTTAGGTTTCTATTTAAACTGGTGAATGAAGTTAGAATATGTGAATATTCACACACGCACATAAGCGAACAAAGCCAAAATCGAAAGTTACAAATGTATATTAATAACTAACGAAAGTGCCTGGCTTCGCACGAATTGCAGTAATCAAAATTTGGTGCAGGTTTAGTAATTACCTGTGTGATACAGCTCTTAAACCCTGCTCTGATCGAACTGGAGATTATGAAAGTAAAACATTTTAACGTTTTAAAAACTTAATTGCAAACAAAAGTATTTATGTCACAACTTATGAGTGTTAGACAATACTTTATTTATTGCAATGCTTATTAGCACATAGCTAAACGCGCCTATTGTCTTCTATCCGTCTGCCCAGTGGTCCGTAATTCTGTATATAACTCGACTCCTCGTGAATGGATCGAATTATTATCATCAGCACACGATGACTGAAATCTTGTGCTCTGAGCTTCTCCCAGCCATCATTTTAATGCTGAAAATTTGTTTTATTTCATGCGTCAAGACCCGTTAAATTTAGTGTACAGTATTGGCCATCGGTGTTGTGTGCTACTGTGACGGGAGATGACATCTCCGGGTTACTGCAGCGTCTAATGGTTTTATTGTTGTGCTTGCAGCTGAACCCCACAACTCCTACACCTTCGAAAATCGTCATCCTGAAAAAACTTCTTTTTTTTTTTTTTTTTTTCTTTTTTTTAAATTAGATTTATGTTTGTGTAACAGGTACTGCTTTGTGATCCAGTGTTTCCTGCTGAATTTGACATAGATCTCCTCTATATGATGATGGAATCTTAATTTTCGATCAAAGATCACACCCAGATCTTTCTGCATTTAGCTGCACCGGATTAAGACTCCATAAATCAGAGGCTGAATTATGAATGATGTAGGTTTACGAGAGGCCATGATAGCAGATTTTTCAGGACTAACGTGCGGGTCAAATTTCATGAGGAAAAATACTGTTTTCCTGATAAGGTATTATTGATGGTTCTTATAATGTCTTCTGCTTCATCGGTCGATTTTATTTTTCTTATGAGCTTTAAATCACCTTCATACGATTAATATTGTGAATTAGCGGGTAAATCTAAAAAGAATGCCACACAGGACGCCTCCTCGTAGCACGACCGCTTATATTTGTCTAGAATACGTTTAATTTCCTATTGAGAGTTGGATGGTTCTGTTGTCAAGAAGAGATTTCAGAAACCTAAATACTCAGCCTGTGATGTGGAAGTAATTGTATTATGTTTGTTGACGTGCTTTGATTGGAGAAATGAATGGGCAATATAGCGGATGCGCAGAAACGAAATGTTCGCAGTTCGTGCATAAAAATCATTGCTTTTTTTGTTATAAAGCAATGCTTATTGCTTGGTCATTAATGGTCATTGCTATACAGTGTAGTTACAAATGAAACTAGTTAGTGCACTGCGTACATTAACCAGTTTCATTTGAGGCGAATGCGAAATGGTTTTTGGAATTGTCATCTGTATAGCAGCCAGGGTCGGCCCGAGGTATACTGGCACCCAGGGCCGGAAGGCATTCCTGCGCCCCCTTCCAGATATAAAAAAAATTAAGGTGTTTTTATTGGGTTAATATTTTTATTTTTGCTAGAAAAAAGTAAAGTTAAAAGGACAACCAGAATATTTGTTTTGTCATTAAATCGTTTTCGCCCTTTCACGAAGCATATACGCCCTCTCAAACCTTCTACATCCCCAATGTCATGCGCCCCAAAGCGTCATGACATTGGGCTCAGGGTCGGCCCTGATAAGCAGCCAACATAGGATAAGCCGTGAAAAAAACGTGGGCTTTGCAGGTTGAGGCCATTATTTTTAATGTTTGCCCCTGTGCCTCCTGTAATGTGCATGAAAGGTGAACAAGGGAACTGGAGACCTCTTAAGTTGAAATCGCAAATTAGTGGGGAGATAATTGGAATGCATGGAATGAATTGATCCTTATCCACAGTATGGCCATTCATGCTGGTGGCTTCATTGACATTAATATAAGCAATGACATGTAACATTCTTGACAGTCAGACAGCCAGTCACTGCAATGTCACTGTAATGTAATCTGCCCCATTACATTACAGTGGGATGTAATGGGAACAAATTTGAGATTCAGCTTATGGGGAGGCACACCTGGTACTTTTGGCGAGTTGAAAAATTCTGTTGGTCGGTTGACGGCTTCATTGTTGTTTGGTTTAGTGTCAGTCGTTTGATAAAGGAGCTCTTTGTTATATTATTGGCTGCATTCTTTTTTGATACCAGGCTGGCTCATGGGCAGAGCCACTTGTGGAAGTGATGAGGAACATTTGGAAATGCTGTTTCTTTCAGTTTGTAAAATTTTGAAACAATTTTTCCGATAGTTCAGTTAAAATACTTCCATATTGATTAACAGATGTAATGGAAATTACGTCTTCCATCACAAAGAACTTGACCACTCTTTCAACTTACTTGAAGATGTTTGGATTAAACCTTAACCCGTCAAAATCTGCAATAATGACTTACTCATTGAAACAGCAACCAACAATAATTCAACCTTCAGTTTTAGGTACTCTAATTCCAGTGGTTACCTGCCATAAAGATCTCGGGGTATATTTTGATCCGAAGCTGAAATTTAATGATCACACAGAATACCTCCGGAAGCGTTTTAACACCCTACGCTGGAAAGCGAAACAACACTTACTTCATTCCAACGATGCCGCAACCACTACCAGATATCTTCAAGCCACTGTTTATCCGGCTATTTTATATGCTGCTGAAATTTGGGCATCTGCGTCGCCTTCACTTCAAAAACCGGTGTTCTCGTGTGAATACTGGACCCTGAAATGGGTCACAAATAAGCATCGCCAACCCCCTCAATTGAGAACAACTGACATGGCTGAGCAGCTAAATGTACCCAGGATCCCGAGGTTAATTGACAGCAGGCGTTTAATTACTTCAGTAAAAATGTACACAGGAGTAATAAACGCCCCAAACATCTGGGATTTCTGTCAGTGGCACAATCCTACGCCATCCTTGAGGTCAGAGCCCACACTAATCCTCAAATACAACCGGTTGAAACTGTGTAGTCGGTTCCTACCTGCCCAGGCACTCCCCAAAATTCAGGCACTGCTCCGTCTTGGAGTCGACCTTCAGAAATTAGTTACCGACTACAAATACCGTCACATGCTCCTCGAGTGGATTCCATCTGTGGAACTAGGATAATTTCCTCCATATGACGTTTAGTCCTCATTTTTCATTATTACAATTTACATGTTTGTAACTCATAATTTACATGTTTGTAACTCTTAATTTCCATGTAACGGTAATTTTTTTCCCTTTTGCCAATTAATTTCATTTATAATTTCATTTATAATGTAAAACTCCTGGCCATGTCGAGTATTATTGTCTCTAGTACATGTCCTGTACTTATTAGCAATAAAGAATTTATTTATTTATTTATATATTTAATGGTTCCATTTCCCAGTTTGAGCACACATTCAGCAAATGCATCACTCTTTAGATGTTCTAGCATTTTTTTGTCATTAGGCTGAATATTCTGAATTTATGAAACTTTCAGGCAGGCTTATACTTCATCAGCTTTGGTTAAACACGGAATGACTGTTTGGCGAAAGTCAGTAGCCAACACCATAGTTACTCCCATATTTTGTTATCAGGGATCATTGTGCTATTATAAGCCTTAATGAGGCATTGGTTCACTAATTCCCTAACAGAAGGCTGATATTCCTTCAGAAACTTTGTTTTGCCAAGTGCCCCTGAAAATGTTGAATTTTGGCACATCTTCACTTGCCAGATTTAAACAAAATATGATTCTTTTTCCTGTTAGCAATGTGGCAACAATACCTCACGATTCCACAAAGGTAAATCTTTTTCCAATCTCATCACTTTAAAGCTTTCTTAAATGTTCATTAGATAGAGAAGTAAGCGAAAGGGACTGTTCCATTCGAACATTTAATAAACATTTTAAGGCGTCCTCGTTTATAACATTGACATTAAGTAATTCGCAAAACTTGTAAATCCATTACAACTTGTATTTATTCAGAGAGGACATTTATTTTACCAGATGCACAAAACATGTAACCTCTAATATTGATATTAATATTGCAAATTTTCCAATTAAATTGTTTTAAATAATGGCACATCTCTCTTGCTATTATTGATGACATTATAAGTATGCAATAAAGAAGATTTATTTATTAAAAATGCAAAATTTCCAACTTATCATTGGAAATTTTTCGGTATTCAAAATTTAAAAGCATCAGACACTTGAAAATTTATAGAAATAAGGAAAGAAAAAACAGACGTTTACATTTAGGACTAATCAGCTTTGCTTAAATAGTTTTTAACGCAATTTTCCTCTCCGTTTTCTGTATTTTGAAACTCCAAATACGTTTTCTGTATATTTTATATTTGTATTATTCTCTGTAAAATTGAACATTTAAGTTCATTAATAAATATATTATTACTAATAATAGAAGAAAGGGACTACTCTCATAAATGAGCAAAATATTCTGCTTAAATTAGAAATCTGATTTATCAAATGCGATAAAAGCGTCACTTTAAAGCCCCTTTCGCTTTGAGGTATTTCTAAAGTACCTAAATAGAACACACTCCAAGGGCTCCCATAGCATGGGCATCCTGGATAAACTTCGGTGTTTTTCTTTTATAAGAAACTTTTCTCTATTTTTATGTTTTTAAACTCTGATGCTTTTAGAGTAGGCCTTTTTTGGGGGGGGGGGGGGGGAGTAACAGCTCTTTCATACTGCTCTGCAATTTCTGTAACGTTACAGAATTCCTTCTCTTTAGAGTTTAGACGATTCCTGTTTTTGCTGATTAAAGTGGCTGTTCAAAAAAAAAAAAAAAATACCCACTTTTGGGCCTTACTTTGCATCTAGTTCGTTCGCCCTTCCCTTTATGTTATTTTATGTTTTCCAAGAGTATCTCATTATTATGGCAAAAGCTTATCTCCTTTTCCAGGTTTCTACAATTCTCAAAAAGATAGTTTTTTTTTTCCCCTTTAAATTTGTTTTAATATTACATATTCCAACAGCTCATACATTGATTGTAATGTATCATTTATTTCTTTACGGTAATTAACTAAATTACGGTTTGAATTTAGATTTATGATACCTTTTAATCCAATGAAGTGGTGTTTCTTTATTTCTCCACTTTAGCTAATAGAGACTGCCTAGTTAATTTATAAAGCGATAGATGGCAGCATGCGTATGATGAAGTTGTATCAATTGGTACTGTCTATAAGTAAAATTATAGGAGGGGTGAAAAATGGGATGATGATTATTATAGAAGTGAAAGAAAAGTAGGAAGAAGAAAGATTGTATGTTAAGTAAAAAAAAGACAGTTGAATACTTCTGAAAGGTGGAATGCGTTTAGCAATATGCTAAACATGGTCTGGGGAAGTCTGGCAAATATCCTCTCAGTACAGTGGTTCTCTTGCGTTTATTGTTACAACAAACAAAAAATAAAATAAAAAAAGAAAGGCGTGATATGAACAGCAGCCTTTTGTTTCTTTATCTTAACGGTAGCTGTTATTTAACGGAAAGGTGTCTGAAACTTACGGCACACTTTTAACGATGATTTTTTTTTTCTCCTACCGTTAACTCATATCTTTAAGTTAAGATTAAAATTTCCGTCCAAGCAGCGATTAAATTTTTCCTTCGTACGCTTCATTAGATTAGCGATTAAAAAGAACTTTCAGAAGATGGCAGGAACATAAATCAAGGCGAACTTACGGAGTGTGACATTGGGTTCACTCTGAGACTAGCGTTCATCGAGTGAAGGAGGCTGCATCCTCCATGCAGTGGCGTAACTTGGGAGGAACGAGGCGATCAAAAAGCTCGCTGTTCACCGATTAAGATATATAAAAAGAATGGATCATTTCGAATAATCGGGGAATTGAAATAGAAGTTTTCACTTCTTAAGCAGACTTATGATTCACATTAGAAAACTAAACTAAACCTTGCACTAATACAATCAAGGTTATGAGGCGCCAGTATACTGGGTCTGTAAATTGCGTGCATTCTGTGGTCGGTTTGCGTGACTGCAGATGAAAAAAATAAAATAAATTTCCGTGAGAAAAAAACCATGCAACTCCTAGTCCGATATTCTGCCACAAAAAAAAAAAAAAAAAAAAAAACGTTAAAGTTCCCTCCATCCTGATGGGAAGTATTTCTCAACTGCATGGTGTGAGAGAGAGCAGCGGCACTTATCTACTACCCCACTCACGAGGATACGTTAGAGGGAAAATAATAAATGAGCATTATTACAGAAATACTGCTGCAAGTATACCCTTTGTCACTTTAAGTAGATTCATTTATTCATCAATTTTCTTTTATAATTTATCTTGCGAACCAGGTTCAACGTGTCTCATACAATGCATTTTAATTTAATTAATTACTTTTTCATCGTACTCTATTACACTCTTTTACTGGCTGGTGATCCAATAGAATTACATGATTTGGCAAGTGTTATGTAATGGCCCAAATCTGTCCCAGTTTCTTCACTTTAAATAACAAAGTCATGCGACGTCACTTTAATGTTGCTTCACCTGTGGAATGCCAGAATCTGTTTATAACTGTGAGTCCAAAAATCATACGTTTCGCGGTGTCTTCTCCGCGATTTTATTCTTTAATCTAAACAACAGTAAAGTAATTAAGTTTAATTAACTTTACCCACAGAGTAACGTTTATTTCAAGAAAAGTAACTAAGTTATATTTTTTTATTATTTATTTATTTTTTTAAAATTTAATCTTGCGTCACCCAAGGAAGTTTAGCACAAACCCCTCATGATACGAGCGCTGTAACATAATTGCGTTTTGTATATAATCTATTTAAAATGGAGAAAGGTATGCATTTTAAGTAAAAAGCAACAGCTGCTTGAAAAAATCATATTTTAGATATGATTTTTTAAAATAAAATTTTCATTTAGATTTAGTTTTACTAAGGGCATTTTTTTTTTTTTTTTTTTAAATACACAATTTAAGGGTCAGTTACAAATCATATAACTTGAATCCTTACGTTTATAAGATTTTTCCACCTTATTATTTACTTGGAGGAATTGAAAAAAAAAAGTTAAGTTTAAAAATTACCGAAAATAACTTTCAATTTAACTGTCAACTTTGTAACTCGTTATTTCTCCTGTCTGGTTAAAACGCAATACATTATGTAGGTACCTTCTTCACTTTGGCCAAAAACAAAAAAAGGAGTAAAATTTATGGAAGAGATTTTTGCAGTGCTAAAATAATTTCTTCTTTAAATCATTGACTACATAAAGAAGAAATTAAAAAAAAAAAAAAAAAAAAAACACAAAAATGTAACTTACAAATAAAACCTTTGTCCAAAACTTCAACTGTAGCAGGAGGCTCCATCAAAGCCTTACCAGCAGCCATAATGGCTGGCCTGACATCCTCATCCGATGTTGTCCAGCCTGGATATCCCTCTCTGGACAATACCAGAGACTCCGAAAACAGCATGCTGTTCGATGGGCAAACTTTGGCTGGATGGCTTTCGACGTCAGCTTCGATGGGATGCCTGCTCCATGTCACCCTAAAATTGTTGTCCATCGTCCAAGGAATGCTGTAGCGTCATGTTATCAATTTGATGGAATGCTTCCTTTGACAAATACTGTACTGCTTATATACAGCACGAGTTTGTATTGTATCTTATGTAGGACTTATTTTGTGATGGTAAAATTACTTTGGGACTGCAAAATATCTCTTTTATAACTTTTACTAATTTTTTTGCCAATGTAAAGACGGTACATATGTAATTTATTGCGTTTTAATCAGCCATGAGAAAAAAAACTAGTTACAGAGTTCAAGTTATTATTTTGGGTAACTTTTAACTTACATCTTTTTCCCACCTCCAGCTCCAAGTAACGCAATACAGTGGAAAAATTTTCTATAAGTAAAGGATTCACGTTACGTGATTTCGAATTGGCCTTTATATTGTATATTTAAAACAATATATATCAAAAATTAGAAAAAGTAAATATAAACTAAAAATCCATTTGTAAAAAAAGTTTATTTAAAATGGGTACCAATCTCCATTTTAAATAAATTATGTATAATATGCAATTATGTTCTACAGCGCTCTTATCGTGAAACACTTGCCCTAAACTTTCTTGGATAGCGTAAGTTTAAAAAAATAAATAATACTTGAAATTAACTTAATTTATTTTGTTTAGATTACAGTTAATTTATTTTGTTTAGATTAAAATTGAGGAGAAAACACTCCTAAACACAGGATTTTTTGGACCCTTTCAGTAGTAAACAGATTCTAAACGGTGGTAAGCAGATGAAGCGAAGTCAGAGTGACGTCATGTCAACTTTGTTATTTGTAGCGAAACTGATCCCACTGGCGGAAATACACCCCAACCATACATCCTTTGACGACGGGGAGGGGGGGGGGATGATCAGGCAACAACAAAAAGGTACGTATAGCATGAGTAACAATGGACACAACCTGTAAGCAACATTGTACGCATGCTAAGTAAATGCATATATTATATACAGTTTATCTTTATACAAAAAAATGTAATAGTTGAAGGTAATTAATTACAGTCTGTGCATTCATTACTTATTTCTCTGATATTTCAAAAATTAAGATCCTGTTTATTAAAATTCCTTTCACGCGATCATGACATCTAGTCCATTCGAAATAAAAAGTCTATTTCCTTCTTGGGACTGATCCTGTGAGAAAAAGCCAAGTTCCATCGAATTGAATTGGGACAGGATTATATCATTGTTCTGTAGTAATAAATCGTAGGTGGAGCATGTGTATACTGTAGTTTTTTGGGGAAAATCTGACCAAACTATATAAGTTAATCTATGTTTCTACTTCTCCTGTCTGCTGGAAGCCATCTTAATTCTTTTGTTTGTTTTTCACCACTTATTCTCCCTTTTGACCCTGAGAGTACTATTTATCTTATGGTCTGTCATAACGTCACTGTGCATAACATAACAATGATATGTAATACTGTATTGCATTGACCTTCCCAATGTGGTTGTCCACTTTTTAGGCGAACACTAAGTCATCTATTGGTTCCAGCAGTATTGATAGAGTAATTAATAATACTGTAGCACCAAGAAGAGATGCTCTGTGGCACTCTTCCTGTTGCTGTTATTACTTACGCCTTTTACTTACGCAAAATAAATTAACTGCAGTTTTACTGAGGTGTGTATTAAGCGCCAAAGCCACTAAGGAAATGGGGCATTAGTATATATAGCATCTGTAATTGCGTGTACCCTCGGTTGGTTTGCTGGACGAAAAATTTCAGTTTCTTGGAGGAAAACCATGCAACCGACTAACTCAGCCGCATTGTGAAGAAAGTCCACAGAAATTCTAAGCGTCATTGGCGGGATTCAAACTTACGCCTTTTCTGCCCTGTGCGGAAGGGTTGTGATTAAAACCAAGGGCTCTATGGGGCGTATAAAAAAGTCCTTTCCCCGCTTAAGAATTTACTATAACTCTGTTTCTCCCTATGGTTGCCCATGCTGCTGGTGCTTGGTTCCATAGGGTGCGGACTGTACCATTTCAATCAGAATTGATGTCAATCCAGCGTACAATGTTACTTTGCATTTTGAAGATTTGTCGAGCAGTTTCAACATTGCTTTGCAGGTTTTAGCTGGGACGTTACCACTCGATCTCTATGTAATTTTCAGAGGCTTATGTTATCGCTTGAAACGTCAAATTCTTGGAATTTCTATTAACGCTCAAGTCGATGTTAAAGCTGAACGACAAAGAATTTATTTGGCAAGAGTTGATCAATTTGTGGCAGAGTAGGTGGAATAGCAGAACACCGGGCAGTGTAACACGTAAGTTTTTTCCTGAAGTTGATACTTATGGTTAAAAAATCTGCAGTCTGGTTTAGTCTTGACTTGTTTACCTCCTATTTTTATCAGGACATGGATAATTAAATAAGAAACTGTTTAAATTTCGCTTGTCTCTTACTGAACTCTGTCATTGTGGCGGTGTGGAAGATTGGCAGCACGTGTTGTACTCTTGTCCCTCATACAATGAATTTCGAGTAACTCTGTAGAATGCAATTCCCAACTTTTCATCAGAATTGGAACCTAATTTTGTATCAAATGCCACCAGTTACCGCATCCTTCAGGATTTTGCTAAGGCAGCCTTCAATAAAAGGCTTCCAATTCTTTCTACAATGACTGCGCCTGCGAATGTTTCAAATTCAGTTCAAGACTTCACCTTCACTACAATGACTTCCATTTTCTCAACAAGATCTATAGTTTTGGACTTGTGCTGTGGGTTTTTTTGCAACTCTACAAGCGTCCTACAACTCAATTTAACGATTAAAATTCCTGTGCTCCTGAAATTGCTCTGCTGGCTGTTAACTGACTGTTACTTTGTTATTGGTCATTGACTGACTTTGCTACTGATGACTGCCGGACTTACTGGATGTCACATTTAACCTAAGCTAAAATGCTTGTGTAAAGTTTTGTCGGTTGAAAGGTACTGGCCTATGATTTTTTTTTTTTGAGGGGGGGGGGGAGGATTATTATTATTATCCTTAATCTTTGATATAACCTTTAATTTCTGATATTTATGTTACTTTTTAAAATTTAACGAGATTACTTGCTCTGTTTATTATGAAACCTCAAAGTATCATTTGTTTACCTCAATATGTTGAGGTTAATCTTGTGTATAGTATTTAATTTTTGTATAGTTTGTAAGATTTTTTTTTTTTTTTTTAACAATTTTTGGCAAGAGTCTTTGGCTCGAACTTTGTTTGAACTCTTGGCGTCCCCCTCTTCTGCTGCTGCTGGCTGGTAGCCCCTGGTCTACCTTCCCGTTGTAGTAGTGGCGGGTTTCCGACCTGCTGATTCCGGGTAGCCAAACAGGCAGTTCATTTCTGGCCATTTCTACAGAGTCCTGTTTCTTAAAAGTGAAACGAGTCGGAGATGAACTAAACACAGACCCAAAAACGGAGAAGGCCCGTTGTTACAACGAACTGACAAATATTTGGCAGACCGATAGGATACCTCCCGCAAAAGAGCCGTTACAAGATACTTCCTTTCAGATGTAACCTCTCTAGCGTCTAAGTCAGTCAAACCATGGCTCTCACTGTGTCTAGAAACCTCTTTCCTCGTCACAGGTTTCTGAACGAGAAGCTATACCAAATCTTCACCCAATAAATCGAGCTGTGCTCCTGCGGAGCAAATGATAATTGGAAACACCTACTCTTTGATTGCATCCTGTATGAGGATTTTCCACAGACACTTAGGAACAGCACCCCCATCATTGCAGAGAATCGTGTACCAGCACCTCCAGTCACCTGGCAACCTTAGCGCACTGCAGAACTTTGCGGCCAAAGTCTCTGAGTGAAGGCGAAACAAAAACAGAGATGGGAATGCCGAGAACTGTGGCACTAGAGAAACTCTTAAACATCCACTGTTTTTTTATTTTTTTTTTTTTTCCTTTTTTACCAACACCGCTAGTTTTTTCTTATTTGTCTTCTTCTATATATTATTATTATTACTTTTTTTTTTTCATAACCTGCACCACGGTTTTTTTTTTACCCTCCGGAATGGGTCCCCCAGAGTCATCCTTCAGGCAGCACGTGCCTTACTAGGACTAACCTACCTTACCATGGTGTGGACGAGTACCTAGAATCCTCTCCAGGTGATCGATGTTGCTGGGTAGCCAAGTGACCAGTACACAACAGAACAATCACACTATCCACACAAACATATATTAGTCACATATCTGGCCCTTTTACAGTGGCACTGTTCTTTACAGAGATATGAGGTGGAGTTGAACTGACATTCTAGGAGCTGCCCCTTACAAAAACAAGTCCACATGTCCCCCCCCCCACCATGGATTGTTTGATTATGGTGTGGGCTTTACTATTTTTCAAGTTGTACTAACTTAAAATATTCCTGGGTCAGCACTACATGAGGAACCACATAAAAACAAAGTCAAGTATCAACCATCTAGTAAGTCTGGTTTTCTCGATTATTGCAAAATTCGAGGAATGGGATTTTCCTCTGAAAAAGTGGTAAATGATTTTGTATACTATGTTTTCTTGTACCCACAAAGTTGACTCATTGCAAAATATAAGTTAAAATAATATTTTCGTATACAGTATTTAAGAGGTAAGATTTTAAAATGAGCACTTGCAAAATATACAAACAATTATAACTTCTATAAGGAATCAGCTTTCTGGACTCCATGTAGTCACCTTAATACTAAATGCTAAGTTTAAAACGAACTGTTTTGCAAGAATTTTAAATCTTATATAGATTGAACATTCTGCTTTGTATTTAATTCAGTAACAAAGTTAACAAAACGGCATTTATTTATGTAGTTCCTTAACATACCACGATGTCTTTTCATTGGTTCAGAAGATATATTGGTAGTTTCTTTCGTATCAGAAAAATATTTTATTCTTTCCTATCTACTTTATCGTCAATGAATCCTGAGGAAATTATTTCCTACCTAAGTTACTAACTCTATGACAGACAACTGCTTTCTTCTGATGTGTTCGATTTTTATTTTGCTTGGCATTAAAGAGAATGGAAATTCTGCTTGAAAAGGACGCCAATTTGCTTTTTTTTTTTTTTTTTTTTTAAATAATGTATACTTAATGGAATTTATCCAAATTAGAAGTGAACATACAACTCATGTCGGCGTCTCCGTAGCCAGGTGAGAAGGAGCAGCAGTGCGTAGCACGCGCTTCTTGATTAGACCGGGGTTCGAGCCCGTCACCACCAAATATGGAAAATGCGGAAAGGTCAGAGAATGACCACCGCATATCCCGGAGCAATATGGCCTTAGTTGCTAATGCTCCTAAAAACCAAATAACAACAACAACTCATGTCTGCTCACACATATAGTAAACTCTTTTAAATCTGTTGCAGAGTTTTAAAATTTTTCGGATTATAGAGAGAGAGAGAGAGAGAGAGAGAGAGAGAGAGACACTCTTAGTGGCTGAACAGTTTTGGAGAAGCACATATCAATGAATATTAAGTACTAACACCTGAACATGATAACATCTATAAACGGTTATATTGACTATACGGTAGCGAGTAGTAACATGTATATAATAGTTCAGTTTGCTCATATGTAAAGAAATGACAATAATAACCAAGTCACAGTAAATGCTGTCATGTGCTGTGAAGTCAATTTGAAATGCATGCCTGGTACACTATTGGATTGGATAGAATAGCAATGAATGTGCTTTAGAGAAAAAGTACTTTCAATTAGGAGGACAAAAAAAGTAACTGTTTTTTTTTTATCCTCCAGCTTATAACGAGGTGGAATTAAATCTGTTGTGCTCGTCAGTATTCGCTGGTTATGGAGGAGATTAACCAATTTGTATCATTCTCCCTCCCGCCTGTTTTATAGTGCAACCTCGTGCAACCTCTGCAACCGTCGTAGAGCTGTAGTTTGCAAGAGCAGTTCGCTCTAAGTTACAAAGTTTCAAATATAGCTTTATAATATAGCTAAAGCTATATTATAAAGCTGTATTTCTCTGGGCATATACCTTTAGTTATGTGCCCAGAGAAATTATAATATGTTTGCAGGATTATCTTGTCTTCTTTCATGTGTTTTTGTAGCCAGGAGGATTTAAATTGCATTGATAATGCAATGGTCTTAAATTTTCATTGCAGAACAAACTTGCCTTTGCAAACCAGTTGTCCCGATATTGCAATACTTTTATACATATATGGCGTCACCCAAAGGTTAATGGGACATCTGTTTAAAAGGTGAGACTGCTATGACAGTCTGTTTCTCATTCCTCATCATACAGCAGGTGGTCTTTAGTGACAACACTCAGACAAAACAGAGACTTTGTTATATTACAATTTTGAAAACTCTGATTTCGTATGCCGCATGGCAGCTCACATTGAACAACTTTACTACTGTTTTCTTTGCGTGTTGTCACCAGAGACCGCCTGCTAGCTAATGAGAGAGCAATTATTCCTGGAACAGGCTGTCATAGCAGTATCATCTTTTTGAACAAATGTCCTCTGGAGAGGCCATCTGTTTCAAATTGGTGCAGCACCTCGTTGCATAAAACTGAAATCTTGCTGGAAGTAAAAACAGATTAAAGGAAACGATACACCTGCAAACATCTTAGAGATTTTTAAGATTGTGGCCGAATTTCATGATTTTTCTGTTGTACCTTTCTTTTAAATAGACTTTCAATAAAAGTGTTGATATATCGATTGAATAACAACAAATTTGATTGTGATTACCAAAGCCATGTTTGGAGGGTTTTTTTTTTTTTTTGAATAAAATAAAATAATAAATAAATAAAATATTCGTCATCGTGGTGTCATAGGTGAAATTTGGCTCAAGTCGTATGACCTTTTGTGAGACTAAAACAAAAAAAGTAAAATCCAAGTTTCTTACCACGCTGAAGGAAGTGTTTTTTTTTTTTTTTGAGGACTATGTTAAAAATCATTTGAATGAATGCGACTTTCTATGCATAAAAATCGCGGATCTTCCAGTCTCAAAATATGAACTTTTTGAACGAGGATCGTTCAATTTATAAACGTTACATGGGTAGAGCTCAAAGTAAGAGTTGTGTTAGTGGGCAAATAGTCAAAATGATGAAATTGTTCGAGACTCGGAGAGAGAGTCACCACTTGTAACTGTATGTGTAATTTTCAGCATTAACTGCAGCCTGCTTTCCCAATTTTCAATCAAAATTCGAACTTAATCTTGAGTACGAATAATCTCTAAATCCTAATTTGATGATTTTTTTTTTTTTTTAATTTCCGAACACATTTCTTTAAGAAAATGATATGGAAAGTTAATCCTAGTGAAGAAGAAGAAAGAGTTATATTATATAAATATTTTGAAAAGTGTGCATGCAGAAAATAAAAGCATATTAAGCTACATCTTCTCCACACCCCTGAATGACATTTTTCTCACCGAAGGAAATTTCTTCATAGCTTTCCATCCAAATCCAAAGGTTTTCAGTTCTCCAGGATCTACACCAGTAGGTCGATTAGATGCCATCGTGATGTCCTGCACCAAGAGACAAAGAGGCAATAATCATATGTCGATTCGTCATTTCATATTCTTAAATAATTTGAATATAATACGTAAATTATAATAGCAATTTAAACCGATGTTGTGCTGGACCTTATAGTTCCAAAAACGTTAAGTAAAATTTTTATTATCAATAAATTTGATTTATGTATACATACATACATACATACATACATATTAATTTTTTTTAAAGATATCTGGGTTTCACAAGTTTGAAAACCACTGAACTATAATAAACTTCAAGGTAAATTAAAAGCATTTATTTGAAATGAACTGCAGAAGATCAACCGCCCTGTGATTGCAAAATAAAAGAAAATAAAAGCGGAGAGAGAGAGAGAGAGAAGAGAGATATATATTTTTCAACCAGAGACAATAATATTTAAATTCTCTTCACGTTGTTATTATCGTGTATACGCAGCATACGTTGTCACCAAAAGTCTGGTAAAGCTGAAAATTAAGATTCCGACACTTCAGCTGAACGACTTTTCTAAATACTTAGCAGAGGAAACAAACAGATGCTCTCAAGATATCGGTGTCTGCAAGTTTTAGGATAATTTGGGAGCTTGCGGCAAACATGATCCAACTGTCTGGTTTCAGATAATGTGCGAGTCAGAGGAGAGAGAGAGAGACCTAGACATCGATTTTTCCAGCTCTTCACCGTGCAGCTCCGCGTGGGTGTTGGAGTCACTGTGCAAACTGGCACGTGTACATCGACCCATTCGACAACTTCATCCCCTTTCCGTCTGTTCCCCTCCGATTACATCACACACACACTTCCCAAGGATGGTCGAACGAACAACACGCTACTTAAAGGGTTTGTAGAGCTACTGCACTTGCAGGAACGAAGTTCACGAAATTAATTAAGTTTTATCTGAAATAGTATAGGGACTTCTTTCCTTGAAGTTATTCGCTATTTATAAAAATATTCACTTTATTATATAGTATAACGTTAAAAATTTGAAATTATAAGCCCTTTTTCTTTAGCGATACTTGGAGTCACATTTAACTGATAATCTCAAGAGGAATTACTGGCGAAATTCACAATGGTTTCTCATCGATATCATATTCTTAAAGGTGTAGATAATTTTCTGTGAGAATATTTTAGAAATATACTAGCGAACATTAGATATTCATAAAAAAATGGTTTCTTTCGTGTGTATGCACTTTAGAAGGTAAAATGGGGAGGTCGCTTGTTATTAATCATATTCGCAGACTATCCATGCAACCTATTTTGAAGACAGGTATAGGTTGGGCACAGCATACTCACGGAAAGTAATTAAACTAGAAAAGTGAGATTACGTAGATTTAAATTTTCATTAAATTGAAATCCACACAACCTCATTTTTCCTAAAACACATTCCATCTTTATTTGCAAGACTAACTTCTTCGACAAATTACCTAATTGATTTTTCGCTTTAATACCATGTACAGAAAATGGTTTAAGGTTGGAATATGCATGTTTCTTTCTGGAACTGAGCTTAAACTTTTGTAGAATGAGTTGTGGCACATAAGGACTATAACGACTGAAGTGAACGTACAAGGGTTCTAGCTTTTAGAACTTCATTGAATGCTCCCCTCCCCCTGTCTCCACTTTCTATTCTGGTAGTTTCCAGTTTACGTATTACGTGCCCACGTTTGTTGGATTTTCACTGCCAAAATATACGGGATAAGAGGTTGTTCACATCATGGTAGATGCTGCTTCTGTCTGTTATTTTCATAACCTATTTCTATTGCACTTTTCCGATTCCCAAAGGCCACCGTGACTTTAGTCAGTAAACCTCTTCCTATATGTTGTGGTGCTGCCCCTAGCGCAATACGTCTTCTGTTTAATTTTATCCTTGAGAATAAATTGATATTACAAAACCGGGGGAGAGGGGAAGAGAATAAATAAAAACAAATAATAATACTTAAACTGGTGTCCCCCCCCAGAATAGCCACATGATAAAATTCAACCCTCCATTTTTATTTCTTTGACAGTTTTTCCAAATTCATTAAATTTATTCTTAAATAAATTAAATTACTTAAGCTATAAAACAGGGGTGACGAAATTCACAATGCGACCTTGAATGGCACGTGTCCAACTTATAAATACGTAGTTTATATTATAAAAAGTACTTTATTTGAAGGCAAATTTTGTTTTTGTGATTGATTATCCACATCTGATGTGAATACTGTTAAGTATAATTATGTGCAGAAGTATACGGAAACGTTCTCATTATAAATTTTCAAGTATTATCTTCTTTTTTTTTTTATAATAGCTTTTTGGTTTGTTTGTATTTTATTGGCGCATCAGCAACTGAGGCTATAATGCGCCAAGAACAGTTTATAATAGCAAGAAAGCTTACTTACTAATGTTAGTCGTTTTTTTTTTTTCTATGGCACGTGAAAATTATGTTCTTATATTTTTGTTTCAGCTTATTTTTGGCGCACGGGGCAAAAAATGTTCATCAACGCTGGTATAAAACGTAAGATCAAAACGTTCCAGAACAGAATTTGTTAAAACAAGTTTTTGTTAAAAATTTATGAACATCGAATAGGAGAAATATTTTATTTTGTAACCTAGAATACAATTATAAGTTTTAGGTCTAAGAAGAAAATATCTAACACTCGTAAGTGAATTTACAATTGTTTATCATCGAGACTTTTACTTCCTTTAGTAAGGTTTGATGCTTTTGGAAGGTTAAATTAAAAATGAAGTCGAAAAAAGAAGAGAAGTCAAGGGGCACTTAGAGCTCCTAGAGAAAGTGTACACCTTCGCTGAAGGCTTGTCACTACTAAAGATTAAAAGTGAAGGAATCAAGAGTCCAAACAATGCACTCTTGTGGATCATGCTCAGTTGGTCCAAACATCAGAGGAGTAAAAATTAGGTTGTATTTAAAGAGGTTGTATTTAAAGAAAAGTTTATCTCCATGGTATTTCTACAGTTAAAGCGAATAGTGAGAGGAAGTTAGAAAGGCCCTGAATAAACTGACTCAAGAGACAGGAAAACAATTCGTAGAACGGTTTACCACGGTCGCGCAGCTGCTCCTTTGACGCAGTTGTCTCCCAGAAGCACGTCATTGCCTGTCTCGGTGCAGAGAACGGGAGCACTGGATATTACAGCAGCGGTAGAACGTGGCACGGACCGCCGAATCACGCTACCATACGGGCTCAGCTGGCGTGGCATATATAGTAATAGCAATATAGTGAGGAAGCCACGGGCTTTTAGTGTACTGGCTGGGAAAAAAAAATAATAAAACACAAATTACAGTATTTTCTTTCCCCCAACTACCTGTGAAGGCAACCTGTTCCAGCAATCAATGACTCGCTAGCAAAAGAAAACTTCATACAATCTAGTCTAAACTTCTTCCCCCGTAATTTGAATTTGTCGCCCCCCAGAGTTCTGGAATTCTCTATAACAGTGAAAATTCCGCCTTCATTCGTTTTACTAATCCCTCTCAAGAGCCTTATAAACCTCAATCAGGTCATCTCTGAGGTACCTGGTTGCCAATCTCTGTAGCCCCACATATACGGAGTCTTTCCTCATATGGTTGCCCTTTTGCTTATCTTACCATGCGAGTTGCCCGTCTTTGGACACTTTCAAGAAGCTCAATGTCTTTTTTCAGATGCGGTCTCCATACTTAAACACAGTATTCCAAATGCGGTTTTAAAATTGCCTTATACAGTATGATTATGACCTCCATAGTCCAAAGAACAGTTTCATCCAGATTGTATTGCATCAGGTTGGTTGTTGTAGGGTTTTTTAGTCCATATTATGGCGTATATATTTTGTCTGTAAATTGCGTGTTCTGTGTTCGATTTGCTATTTGCTGGACGAATTTCTGGTAGAAAAAAAACCATGCTACCCTTGCCTGAGATCGACTAACTCAGCTACGTTGTGAAAAGGCCCATAAAAATTCCTTGCGTCATTGACGGGATTCGAACTCGGATCTTTTTTTTTTTTTTTTTTTTTTTGTACCCGGTATGGGGAGGACCACGATTATACCAACTGGCTACCCACAAGGGCTGTATTGCATCAACAAAGCTGTTTGGTGGTGGTAGTATGATGGCATGAGCCTGTTTTACGTTAGCCTTTTCTGTTAGCAAAATCATAAACCATAAACAATGTCAGCAGATGCGTTTTACGAGTAAGTTAGTGCTGGAATAAGTGTTGTAGAAATAACTTCAAAACCAATTTATAGAAACGCTTTTGAATTTCTTTCAAAAACTAAATTCTTCTAAAATACTAGATTATTATAAAAAATAGATTTAATGCAAGTTAATTTTAATACATGTTTGATATAACGTAGTAAAAGGTCTCGGAATGAAAAGTAACTAGGACCTAGAATGCTAAAAGACAACCATGTTTGGAACAAGCAAGGAAACCTTATTAGCAGTGGTAAATGATACAAGAAAGCAATCTTACACAGAATCAGCCAAAAAAACAACGGTTCCCACATCATCTGTCTTTCCCCCCCCTCTAAGAATTGGTGTAATTTTTCCTTACTTTATTTTCCTTATTAATTATTCAAACTATCCAGTTCCTCAACATCAGATGGAAATTTGTCCCAAATACCCCGCTGGCTGAACTAATAATTTCGCGCATATCCTTCAACCATCCTTTTCAATTTGAATTCATGACTCCTGTATTGTTTCAGAAAAAGGAAGGATGCTATCAACATTTAGCTTAATTCATTCGAAGCTTTCAACACCTCAATCAGATCTCGAAGGTGGCGTGCCTGGTTTCCCGCCGCTGCAGTTAGCAGAATTGATGTCTTTCTTGGTAAGAGTACCTTTTATTCCCTTCACTAATTGCGTTCCTCTTCACCTGCACCTGTTCAAACCAATCCACATCCTTCCTAAAATGAGGCTTCCAGCCCTGTATGCTATATTCGAAATATGGCCTGACCATAATTACCTCCTTATCTTTGCAAAATTACTGTACATCTTACTTCTTAGCCCATCTGCCTAATCTCCTTACATCTTTTTGCAGTAGTATTCCCTGATTACTATCATTAATCACTCTGCAAACTTAGAACAAATCTAATATGTCTTCATCAATATCATTAATAGATGTTGAAAATAATAATGGCCTATCGCTGAACCTTGAGGACTCCACTAATAACATTAGTCCAAGCAGAACGGGCCCATTGATAACCACTGTCTTTTCCAACTCAACCATCTGTTTACTGTTGTACAAATTCGAGATAACTTCCCCATAATGCCACACTGGTCCAATTTGTACAGCATTCTTTTATGTGGTATTATAAGCTTTATTATTAGCTTTCCGGAAATATAAGTATGTGATGTCAAAAGTATTTTTTTGCATTCAGTTCCTTTGATATTGCGTAATAGGATACAATCAGATTGGTCCAACAAGATCACGCCTTAACAAATCCATGCTTGTGACTACAGTATACGTGCATTTCTGTCTGGATGTTTTTGCATTACTTCATTGACTTCATTTTTCCCTGGAAGAACAGAAGTCAAGCTAATGGGTCTGTAATTACTCACTTCACTCTTTGACCTCCCCTGTAAATAGGAAAGACAATTGCACATTTTCAGTCTGTATGGACCTCTTAAATCCAAGGATGCTCTCACAGTTTTGGACAAAGGCTTACTTCTCTTAATATAATTGGATAGATTCCATCAGCTCCTGGTGCCTTATTTACTTTTACCTTCAGCAATTTCTCTTCCACTTTCTTCTCAGTTATCATAAAATCATTTATCTCCCAGTTATAACTTGGTGTACTTCTAAGTATTCTCTTCCCTAAAAAAACTTCTTTGCAGTTGACTATAGATGAAAAATATTTATTTAGCTTGTCGGTAACCTGAACAGGTTCGTCAATAGTTAATGCCGTTCATATTTAGTGGGCAAATATATTTCATCCCCATTCCTTTTAACGTTAACATAAGCAAAAAAATATTTTCTCCTTTGCATTTTTAGCCAAAGACTTCTGTAATCTGTCTTAGCTTGCCTAACATTAGTGACCTGATTGCAGGTTAGTTTTTACTTAATGTAGGATTCCATGGCTCCTGCTAATTTATAATCATCCCATACATTTTTATTCTGCGCTACTTGTCTCCTCAGTTCATTTGACGCCCCTTTAGGTCTTAACCTGGAACAATATCTCTCAATTGGTATAAAAAAAGACTAATAGCCTCTACGAGTACTTCCACTTATACTTCCCATTTAGTATTCATTTGGTCACATCACCATTTGGTCCCACTGAGAGGAATTTAAAAATTGTCTACAACCACTGCATTAACCTTACAAAGCAAAATCCCTTCCCTTTATTCTCGATAGTAGTTATAATCTTTAAGAAATTCCCACACCAGTAAATTATAATCAATTCCACCTAGTGATTCCTTTATCTGGAGATTCTTAATGCATAAAGAGTCACTGCTGATATTCGGATCAAGATTATTGCTTTCTCTCATTGCCCCTGTAACATAACATGCTGGCATAAAAAACAGTAATCAACCCACAAAATGCTGTTACTGTGCGAGTGGTCACTCACAAGTTCCAGTCGATATCCGGAAAGTTAAAAATCCACCATTCTGATTTGCTGGCCCATTCTATTTGTCTGTGTAGTTGTTCGTTATACTCATTAGGCCTAAAACTTAGGCACATGGGCTTTGTTTTTCCAGTTTTTTTTTTTTTTTTAAGGAGCATTAGCAACTAAGGCCATATTGCTCCGGGATATGCGGTGGTCATTCCCTGACCTTTCCGCATCCTCCGTATTTGGTGGTGACGGGCTCGAACCCCGGTTTAATCAAGAAGCGTGTGCTACGCACTGCTGCTCCTTCCCACCTGGCTACGGAGGCGCCTGTTTTTCCAGTGCTTATTTCACACCAAACCGACTCAACATTGCATTAGCCACCCAAGCGTACAATCCATAACTGCTTTAGATTCTGTGTGCTTCCTAAGAGCATATCCTCTTCTTTGCCTTTTTGTACGCACTGTACTCCGCATGTTCAAATTTTACATACCTTATGCTTGAGTGATACCATGTCTCCGATATCCGATTTTGATGACAACCAGTACTCTAAATTCATCAAATTTGCTTGCTACATTCCTAACATTAATGTACACATGTTTCCCCCAATTAGAGGATGCACCTCTTTTTGCTTTTACTAACCCTAACACAACCGGTTTATTTTGTTGTCCCATGAAGATCCTCAGCAGGCCTCGTAATCGCTGACATCTCGCTTTTCAGGATGTATGTCCCAGTGAAACAGTGCAAGAATCACTTTCAACTCTGCTTGTAATTGCTGTTAATCTATGAGTTTATTTATCTCCACAGGCTATATACCACACGTAACGCTACCTCGATAGCATCAGCAAATATTCTTGCATCCCTTCTATTTAAGTGTATCCCACCCCTGTCTCTTCCGTTAATAAGTACAAGGTGTGTTTGTTTTAATTGCGGTCTCCAGGGTTTCCTCTATATACTGCGTTAATAAGTACAGTCCATACCGTGAAAAATTTTATCCTATGAACTCTGCATAATCTCTCCAGGGCCGAATTAATTGACAAGGCTCTAACATGTACTCGCAATCGTGTCGGGGCAAAATTGTAGACACGTTCAAATTTAATCCTAACTCGCGACTTTTCTCGACATTGCCCTGTTCTTGTTAAATAACTCCTTAATACACTTACTCTTAATATCATCAGTACCAATGTGTACAACATTATCACCTTTTGTGCCCTTAAAAGATGATAGCTGCTCTACAACGTCATCAACTCTAGCCACTGGCAAATGTACTCTGGTCCTATTCCATCTATCCTTATTACACAGTACGTTTCCCTGACAGTAGTCACAGAGAACAGCTACCTCATGCGGGACCAGAGATCGTTGCTATTTAGGACGTCGTCGTGTTATCTATTACTCGAGTTTGGGCTCTAGCTTTGAGCTGGGCATCTGAGTGCGTGATGGGTCCCTCAGTTCAGCTCCTTCGAGGGTATCAACCGTCTTCTTCAAGCTCTTATATAATCCCATCAAAAGCTGAATTTCCGTTTTATGCTCTTTACAATTAATGCTCATGCTCTTTACAATTAATGCTCATGCTCTTTACAATTAATACACACAAAGGCATCCCCTTTGGCTGAGCTAAAGGTATTTGCAAAGAGGCAATAAGCAGAGCACATTGTAAAATCTGATTCATAGGAGAACGGCAGTTATCAGTTCTCTCCCGAGCTAAAGCATTCCCGCTGCTTTGAGTGTTTTTGCCTCACTATAGTAAGGCATGATTCTAGTCTAATTTAAGAATGCCCTGTGAAACTAAGATATGAGTATAGTAACGCTGAACTACACTGATTATTTGGCAGCAGTACTTATTACGCTATTTTAAATTACCTTAGGTACTACGTGATACCATTTTGTTATGAAATCGCGTTTATATTCCTATAAACTTATAGTTTTTATGGGCGTATTGAAAAACACTTCTCATATTAATCAACTATGCTCCTACGGAATTACATAGAAGACTACTAAATTGCATTTATATCGTTCTTATATCAATTATTATCTGTTTATTAATCACAATGCTATAATAGATACCACTACGTGTATATCGTTCTTATCGATAACAATGGCGGCTACACCAAATTGACCACTTTATCAGATAAACATAAGTAACAAGCGGAAACCTTAATCTAACTCTGAATATACCGACCCCTCATAGCCTTATCTGCCTCAGTGCTTATTATAAAACAATTCTTTTCTTATTTCCTCCACAATAATACAGATGTTACTTGGAGTTTTTACTGCTTGAACTGTATGCAAACGACTTGCATACAGTTCAATCTTAGCCCTCAAAGATAATTACATTACTTATACTGATGATATGCTTCCCTGAACTCGATACAGGGAAGCATATACAGCATGGGCCATGTACATCTGTACTTTATATGTTTAAGCATTCCTTAAATTCGACTAATTTCCTTTTTGGTTTTATAGGTGATCTCTTGAAGATTTGAATGATGAATAAAAATTGTTGGACGCTACTTTAAATGTGTTAGTATACTTACAACTCAAGTACACCACCATATTTATCCAAAAATTGTTGAACGAAACTTTAAATACGGTAACGTACTTACAACTCAGGGGTGTTTTCATAATGGGAATTTCGATGCAAAGATGTTCCAAGTGGTAACGCCATTCTCCCTTTGGTTTAAAAGTTTCGAGAAACATTTGTTCATCCTTGCTCCAAAAATGTTCAACACTGACATTAGAAAATATATGGACATTAGAAAATTTTCTTTCTTTGGGGATTATTGAAGGATTAGATGTATAAGACACTTCCCAAAATTAGAGATGAACTAAAAAAATGCAGCTGCAGCACGAAGTCCTAATAAGCTGCCCCCATCGCCTCTAAGCAGAAAGTGTTGTTATTGGAACAAGTGTGATGTACATGAACGTCTTCACCTACGGCCAAACAAAATCCAGATTGTTCAGAAACTTGAAAATGCAGATTTTGAGGAGCTTAGCCATTTTTATCGTTTACTCATAAAAAATATGAATAAGATGACAATTTCATTACATGTTTGTTTAAGACAGGGCACCAATTTCGATATTGCTGGAGTGTGTCAACAAGTAGCTTCTGAGCCGAGGAAAATCCTAAAGGAATTTTCATCGGCTCAGAGAGGCAGCGTGGTATGCTATTCCTGCAAGTTGCATAATTGAACCTTATTTCTTTTAAGAGAACAATGTAAAACTGTGACAGTGACCGCTGAACGATACTTGGATTTGTTCCAGAATTTTTTTATTCCGGAATGGAAGGTAAGAACGTAATGCCTAAAAACAAATGGTTTCAACAAGGTCAGTCAACATGCCATACTGCCAAAATTTTATGTAATTTCTAAGACAGCGGTTTGGGGAGAAGATAATCGCTCAGTTCAGCCAATCGTTCAGTTTTACGGTCATTCCGATATTCAGATCTGTCGCTACCAGATTTCTTTCTTTGGAGATTATTGAAGAATTAGATGTACAGGGCACTTCCAAAATTAAAGATGAACTAAAAATCAGAATCACTGGTCATCTTAACTATTCAAAATTAAGGACTCGCATCAAAATTTAAAAAAAGCGAAACACGTATACGTATTGCTCTCTTGATGCCAATACCGGGGTGTCCCGGTACCACTGGAGTCCAGGGCAATGAATATTAATATTAATTTAGTTGAATACATTCAGCAACTGGTAGTAAAACATTATGATGAAAATCGATAAGCATGTTATGTTTCACTATAAACAGGCATGGTTAAAAATGATTTACGCGTTGTACATCGTTTAGCGCAGTATTTAAACTTACTTAATGATTACATTTTAAATAATTATTCATAATAAATAAATAGAACTACACGTTCTATTTATTTATTAATTTACATGATCTGTGCAGGGGGGGGGGGGTAGAAACTCCACAGCAGTCTCGAATGCTAGCGAGAAGAGTGACAATGTAACTGTACTAAAATAAGTTAGTCTAAAACGAGGACGGCAACAAAGTTTGTCCAGTAGGGGAGGGCGACGTGGTTGTGGGGGTCGCCTAAAGTAGAAAGTTGAGAAACTGTGTGCTATAGAACCATGAACTTTTCATTTAAGTTACTGAATAGATTGCAAAACAAAATTTGTATACAATAGCTCCATTTACAGATTTTTTTTTTTACTTTGATAAGAGTGAAATCTAACAGCGGATCACCTTAATATTCTCTATTTTGTACAGACCTTAAATGTTCATAGATTTTTATAAAAATGTAATGTAAATTTTAAATTAAATTAACATGGCAGTTTAATTAATAGCTATTCAGGAAATATCAAAATTTGCCTAATGTATATTTGACAATAAGATTTCTTGTGCTGATTTTATTGTACTCGAGTGTTATATTTTTAATATTCGCTTATATTAAACTAATTTTAGACAAATATCTAAAATTAGCTATTTGTCTTATTATAAATATTTATTTTATGAGAGATTTCGCACCCTTGATATGTGTTATACAAGCTTAAATAAATACACCGTGATTGTACTAATGAATCAGCACATGGCGTCAGTCTTTAATCCACACACCAGAACTTAAATTTTGAATTGCAACACCGCTCCACACTTCTTTACGCAACCCGACCGAAGCTGTTCTTATCTTATTACGAAGTCCTTGGCCATTGCATGTGACGTATACATTTAGTGTTTCGTAAAGCTGCAATTTTAACTTTCGTTTGCATTGCGCTTTTAACGCAACTCATGATCATTAACTTAGGAAGACAATAAAATTCAAGTAACCTTTCCAGGAGAGAAATACGAAGACAAAAAAATATATATTCTGTATATAATACCGACCACATCGACGCGAAGCACTATGCGCAGAGCTAAATATGGTACAGAAGTCAATAAAGTACACCTACATCGTCTGCCTCAACGTACATCAGGCCCTCAGCTACTTTCTGAAACCGCTACCCAGCATTTGTGCGTGCAATACTATCTACACATTTGTGCTGGCTACCTTTCATTAACAGAACAACCTACCTGAAAATGGTGTCTCCTAAATTTGCTACCAAGCAAGTAAAAAAAAGCAAAATTAACTTTTACAAATCGTCTACCAGAACACTGCCTTCCACTAAAGTTGACTAGACGCTAGAGGGCGCCAGCGCAAGGAGATTACGTGTACACCTAGCAAGGCGCATGCTTATCGATGCTGTCTGGTTTTAACGATTGTCTGGCATTTATATGCGAGGTCATGCAACGTTGGTAGCATGAATATGTGAGAGCGTGTGGAGAAAAATACATTATCTTACATTGATATTTACCAATAATATTTACGTTACTTTAAATTAACACGCCCTTTAAATGGGTTTAAAAATTGTTTAATTTAAAATGACCAAATTTTATGGAATTAAAAGCGGGCAAACTGTTTATAATCTAGCACTTTATAAGAACGCGTTTAGGTTCACGAGTTTTTAGACTCGTGACCTAAACTTGTTCTTATACTAATTGTCTTATACTAATTATAATATATAATTAGTATAAGATGTATGACTACATTCAGAGCAAGCAAGCGAGGCTAGACCAAAATAAATAAATAAATAAATAAAATAAAATGCCATTGTATTCTGAATTTAAATGAATAATAATAAAGTAGTAGTAATAATAATAAATACATTTTTCCTATCTTAGTTCTAAAGAAAACTGTTACTCGAAATGACCATTTTCTGAGTTACTGATAACGGAATGATCAAAGTGCGAAAGTAACTTTCAAGAAATGGTAAACTACTTAAATTTTAGTACAGATATTGGGCACTGCCATGTCACATGTGAATGAAATGAAAAAGAGAACCAATCAAAATATGAATTTGTGAATTTAATCAACTGAAAACTGTGTTACTAACAAACTGATTTCTACACCTTTTGGAATAACGTATTTTATCCCTCCCCGAAGAAATTCATATCCTTTACTATTATTTCAAATTATTACAAAAAAAGGTTCTGCTTAATATAATTATATTAAGTAGGGCGTTTCATTGATTGTTGATTTTTTGTACGCGCAATAATAAATTCATATAGCAGACATTCACATTGATTTATCTATTAACAAAACAAAAACTTGAGGAACCCCCAACACCAATATGAATTTGAAGTTGCCCCTCCGGTCAACAAGTAAAGTAATTATCTGTGAATATGGATGAAGATACTGAAAATGCATGGACAAATGAGAATTATGCACGACTAAGTATTAAATGGACATTTTACAAGACATTTCAGAATAAGAAGTGGAGATACGTCTGAAAAATTTCACCTATATTTAAAGAGTGACCAGACGTCCAGGATTATGCTGGACAGTCCCCGATTTCAGTGGTTTGCAAACTGTCCCGGATTGGACATACACCCTCCATACTTAATGGCAAACATAATGCAAATCATTTGTGTTATGTTTGCCCGGAACCAATGGTACAACGGGAAGAGTTTTTTCGGTAGTAAATAAGCTGTGGATGTCAACAAAAACAGCTGATCGCAGAAACGCTGAAAGCAATACTACAAGTTAAGTGCAATTTTGCTAATTCCTGTGAAGAATTTTACGAAGAAATAGCAAATAATGAAGAATTATTAAGAAAAATTTACTCAGCGCAAAAATATATTTAATTATATTATTTAATTTCTCTTGTTTTTATTGTTAAAAGAAGTATGTATTTTTATTATTATTTCACAAAAAAAAATTTGACACCTTTTTTCACAAAACAAAAATTAAAATCGATTAAAAACATTACCCATCCAATAAGTGTTTTTTTTATTATTTTTTTATTTTAATTACAATCTCAGTTCACGTCCTTCACGCAGTTTTCTGTTCGTTACGTAGTGTACCACTAGGGGTACCGTATACTGAATTTCAGCCTTCCTGTGAAAAAAAAAAAAAAAAAAAAAAACACGAATGTATATGAATATTTTTTATATACAGTATAAAATTTTTTTTAAAAAATGTGTATATTGTTTCTGGGGGGTTGAAAATCCCCTCCAGATGTCCCGCATTGGAATACTAAGGATGTGGTCACTTTATCTATATTTAGACTTTTAGTAAAAAAAATAATAATAAATAATAATACGCTAAGTACCACTGAAATTTTAACTGTTGTATGAAAATAGTTGTTAATAATTTCCTTATTATGAGATCGCTTCTTTAGTTTGATATGCTTTCCGTAATGATTAGTAATTAGTAGAATCAACAACTGGTGGTAGATTCTATTAATACGGTCATTGAGATATTCTAAGCATTAATACGAAGGAAGGAATAGTTTTATATTAGGTCGAGGTATTGTTTCTGCAATTTTTTGATGCTTGTGCACTTACAAATTGCAGTAGTGTGTGCTTATATTTGCAACGGCCAGTTAACACAAGTTATAAGCATCATTTATGAATTAGTACTTGTCATATTTGCATTAAGAGGATCATCACGACATGAAGAATTTTGAAATAACGTGCCACAAATGACTTGCTTGTTTCAACAAGTGAATTGTAATGAACCTAATGCATCATCCGTATTACAAGATATCAGTCATTACAAGTTTCTAACATACATGCAGTTCTTACCTATTTAGAATTCATTGCAGGTGCTTTCAAGTATATGTAATCATCGTAGCTTTAATATCTAATGGGGCGAGGGGAAAAGCCCCGATCAGCACAATGAATTAAAGAGCAACGCGTTCTTGTAGTTGCGATGCCGATCATTCTGAATGCTTGATTCATGAAATGATGCGTTTGTATCAATCCAATTATATCATTCATTATGATATAATTGGATTGAACCCAAACTTGCCCTGCTATAATATATTATAGCAGGTAGTAATATGTTAATAACGAGTGATGTGCCGTTTTCTTTTTTCTCTAAGGCAGTGGAGTAGTCCCCCCCCCCCATTGTGAGTTATTCTGAGTTTTTATCCAGAACACCATGTAAATCAGGCCATGAACACACTTCTACAGACATTATATACTGCGTAATATGGCCGCAGACTTTGATGGACTGTGAAACCAATAGCAACCTTTCTTTTTAATTACAGATCACTCGCTTTCGATAGTGAACAAAAATGACTAAGAAACTAAATCAATGGTAGTGCGTCACGTGCGAACTTAAAATTGGAACGGAAATAATGTAATTACAATGAAATTACGAAGTTAAAATATAATTAAAATGGCTTAGTTTCATTATAATATCCATTGTTATGTGCCTATACTAAATTCACATTTGATGTAATTTACGGTTTTTAATTGAAAAAGATGTAACCATAAAGCACGTGTCTTTTTTTAATTTTAATTTTTAATTTTTATTTTAGTAGAATACAAAGTATTCACTGTCAAAGAAATTCAATAAAAAGTGTTCGGCAAGGCCAATTTTATTTAAACAAAAGTTAAAAATCTGTATATAAGCAGAATCAGTACTGCTTTTCTATCTCATCTTCTCACAACACATACGTTTAAACTTTTAAGTACATCCCAAATCTGGAAATATTTCAACAATATTTATATCAGTAAAATGGAAATATAAAAGTATTAAATTGCCATCGCAGTAGATGAAGACTGAAAACAGCACTGATGCACCTAGGGTTTTTCTGTCGGAAGAACTGAACATCACAGCGACTTATTTGATCTTGAGAAAATTACTGCGTTTTTGATATTTCGATTTGAAAAAAACTATTTGGGGAGGCAGAATTTCGGTGGCTATATTGTACTTAATATTGTTGTGAGAAATATGAAAGTAAAAAAAAAAAAAAAAAAAAAGCGTATTTAAATACTAAATGACTGCTAAAACAAACTAACTTACCATTATTAATTAGGGTGTTTAATCTGCTCCACAAAAAAGTTAATGGAGAAAACATATTAACCTAAAAACAAAGAAAATAACATGATGTGCTTGCAGTTAAAACAAACTGAAATGATTTTTTTTCCCAGTTAGCTCTCTTATTATAATTTCCTTTTTGTTATTTTCTCATTATAATTAGCATATTTTTTAACAAACAGAAGATTATTAAACAAAATTCTTGCTGCTTTCTTTTGCTGTTCGATCATGTGTATTTTTTATTATCTTAATTTATTTTTGTGTCACTAGATGGCGATAGGTTACCGATACGTCGATATGTACGACAATAGTTTTCAACCTGTATTCATTGAAACTTGGATTTCCTGAAAGGTACTTATTCTTTTTTATTTATTATTATTATTTTTAATAATTATTATTGATTTTGTTTTATTTGTTGCGCACATATATTGCTGTTTTCTTTTAAGATATTGGCATTCCACAGAAAATTTGGTTTTGTGAAAAGGTTCCTCAGCCGAAAAAAGGTTGAAGTATTGACTTCAAGGGAATTTATTTATAAATAAATACCCTAAATATCGCATAGAAAGCAATATTGCCATCTTTTTTTTTTTTTTTTTTTTTATTAGGGGCCGTTCATACGTTTCACAGTTTTGCTAACTTTACAATCCGGAAATATTTTCAGGGCATTTTAGGACGACTGAACATATTAGCTGGGTGTTAAGGGATTTTGTGATAACCGAGAAGAAATTGCTGAAGTAAATAACGTATCTGGAGCTGACAGTATCTATCCAATCATATTAAAGGTAGCAGCAAAAAGAGGTAAGCAGACATTTAATTATGAGAGCATCCTTGGATAAGGTTGCTATGTTCTCCTTACTGTTTTCAAAGTGAGTAATTACAGGAATGTAAGCTTGACTTCTGTTTGGGTAAATACACAAATCAATAGTTAAGGAAGTAATTAGGATAGGAATGCAGTAATACGGAAATCACAGAACGGGTTTGTTAAGGGAAGGACTTGTCTGACTAATCTTATCACCTCTTATGGTGTAGTCACAAAGGAACTGGATGTGAAAAATAATTTAGATATCATATACTTAGATTTCAGTAAAACTTTTGACATTGCTTCACATGAAAGACTAATTTACAGATTGGAGCAGTGTGGCATTAGGGGCAAGTTACTGCTATGGATTAAACGAAATCGAACCCAGGCCGAGTGACAGAGCACATAGTAGTTATTAATGGTCACCGCTCTTCGTGGACTAAAGTTATTAGTGGAATCCTCAGAGTTCAGTGCTGCTCTCCTTACTGTTTTAATTATTTATTGACAATATTGAAGAAGCCACATCAAGTTTAATGTCTACCTTTCGAATCCATCTTTGGTAGCCTGAACACGTCAGCATCTTCCTATGAGATGCATCTATACATTTGTATAAGATAAATGAGAGCAACTGGCTTTGTTACTGCATCGATAAGAAATAGAAGTGATCATCTTATCGACAAGAGCAGGACAGTAATATGGATAGCGGTTATGGCACTCATCAGATATCTGTAGGTATTCCATAAGAAGGAGCGTTGTCAGGCCCACTCTTCGCTGCTGTTTGGAGCCCTTCCAATTATGTTCTGACCCCGCAATTATATAGTGTATGCATATGGCATTAAACTATTAAAAAAATTCCCTCAACTGCAGTCTACTATAATGTTAACCATTTACAAGAACTTACTGACTCTTGCTAGTTTTTGGCATAACTTCGGACACAACATCAACCCCGAAAAATTGGCCGTCTTGGTATTCTCGTTAAAAAAGCAGTGGACTTTGATATAACCAGAAACTGGAAAATTACTGATATCTTCGCTTACCAGCCACAAAGACCTCGGCATCTACTTCGATCCAAAATTTTCTCGTAGATGCTGTGCCATACTGAATACCTCTTCAAGCGGTTTAGTTATTATATTGTGTCAAACATTCCGATTACTTCAATATTCAGTGTACTCCTTTTTTTTTCTTTTAAGAAAAAGAAAAAAGTTAATTTTCTACTAGTAGCACGATTCCCTAGCATATGTTCTGTTGTTGAGTTTACCCATCAGCGACTTAGACCTAATTGCCTCATTCTGTATTATCTATCACTAGATGGCACATAATACAGAATGGTTCAAGGGCCGATTTGTATGTTGTGCGAGCTGAAAAACCATGCTAAGATCCTGAGCCCTCCGCCTGAGATCGGCTAACTATAGAGGACTTTTAGAAATTCCTCCAGTCGTCAATGGAAATCGAACCCAGGCCTCTCCAAACGAATGACGAAACCGCTATACTGTCCCGGAATATAAGCTATGATCACGAGTTTCACGCAGTGGGGGCAAGCGATTTTTGTTGTGGTTAAGAGAAGGCAACAAATGAACATGCCACTGAGCAGTAACGGTGTAGTTATCAATCAAATTCAGTTCGGTCAAAAATCCCAATATTTTGCTGAATCTCACGGGTTGCTGCGGAAACAAAAATACAGCTGAGCCTCCCATAACACGCCATCCGTAACGCGAGTTTCTAGTTACGCGCATATTTATGACACCTTGTCCTCCATTACGCGCACGAAATCCACGCGCTCGCCACTATTTTATACTATTTTTCTCACCATTTCAGTTTATGGTTGTCTGTAAGCGCGTATTGCTTGTTTTGATTTGTTATATATATTTGTGTGTAAAACTTTATATACATTTCTAAATATACATATTCTTACTAGCCATCGAAAAAAACCGATAGTTTTTCAATAAAAGCGGAAAGCATCAAATATGAAATAAAATTGGACGCTTAAAGTGTTTTGGCATAAATGGTTTCCGAGATGGCTACACAGATCCAAAGAAACTGCGCATTCAAAAGAAGATTGGATGATCTTATGAGTGGTTACAGATTTATTTATTTTAGAAGAGTTAAAAAAAAAAAAAAAACAAATTAGGTAACCGACGTGTCATTCATTCTTAAAAAAAAAAAAAAACACCTGCCCATTACAAAAGATGGCCTCCTCCTCTTCATGTTTTATTTCAATAAATTTTTATTTAATAAACTTCATGCTTTAATCTTTTATACCAATAATAGTGTGTATTGATAAAAAGAAGTCTGAAAATGGGATAAAAGTAATGACAATTTATAGCTTTTATGGAATACATCCCTGACTGTTATTCGAATATGTGCATGCTATTGCACGCATTTTTACCTATCTTCCTATTTTACCTATTTAGATAGATTTCCTATCTAAATAGGAAATACATAATGAGGAGTTTTTCCATAAAACATCCCTTTCCATGTCCTGTGAACATTAAAAATACAGTATACCCCATGTTTTATGTTTGTTTGTTTTTTTTTTTTTTTTTAGGAGCATTAGCAACTAAGGCCATATTGTTCCGGGATATGCGGTGGTCATTCCCTGACGTTTCCGCATCCTCCGTATTTGGTGGTGACGGGCTCGAACCCCGGTCTAATCAAGAAGCGTGTGCTACGCACTGCTGCTCCTTCCCACCTGGCTACGGAGACGCCCATGTTTTATGTGAATCAGTATCGTCCATAATGTGTTTAGTGAAATTATGAAAAGTGCACTTCATGTATGAACCAAGTACAGTATATTTAGAAGGAATGTATAAGAAAAAAAAAATCTCAATTTGTATGATGGCCCACTAGTAACAAATTTGGCCATTGATAAATTTTTTTAAATATGTATAGTTAGTTATTTATAATCGTTAATATCGGTCATTTCCTTTTATTTTTTTAATTAGTCATTTCCATTGCTATTAGTCATTTCATTGTTTTTAACATTATCAGTAATAATAAAGGATATTTATTTGTCTTGTTTTAATATATCAGTAACAGTAAAATTATCTAATAAATTTATTTACTTTTTTATTTTGTAAATTCTGATAGGTTTTTATATTAGGTAAATGAGTAATTATATTTGTAAACTGATGTAAAAACTGAACAGAGCTTACTAGACAAAAGAAAAATAAAGTGAAAATTACGACTTCATTAACTTTTGCTATTACTGGAATAGTAGCTAAGCGCAGTAAGTAATATTTAAATATTGTTTTTTAATACTTAAATTTTTTTGGTCACTTTCGAGGTAGAAACTCAAGTGACAAAATATTTTGACGATGTCTCCGTTTTGGCATGCGCTTGTATAGAGAATCCGAATTATCGCTTTCGAAGCATGCTTACTCAATTACTGTTCTTTTTAGAGGTTCGCATATCGATTTTTATTCTTTTTTTTTTATTTATTTTTTTTTTCAATTCATTTCATAACCGACTTTAAAAGTTGAAGTATTTCGTTATAGAAAAAACAGTTCGGCTTCCTTTATTGCAGTTTTTGAGTTGAATAATTAAGTCAATGCACATTAGAACTATTAATTTATCTTAAACCTCCATTATTGTTAAGATTCAATATTCAGAAAATGTTTTATCTACTAATTTTCTGGGTATATAACCAGTGAAGAAACTTTAGTAAAAATAATAATTAATATCCATTGGAGTTTTAGTTTTAGCATTGAGGATAATACTAAAGGTAATTAATTGTGAGCCTAGATTGCATTTAAGTTTAAATTTTGCAGTCACTAAAATAAAAAAAAAAAAAAAAAAAGTAATCTAAGCTAAATTAATTACTCACTGCCATAAAACCTCGGAGAGGTGGCAATAAATTGTGTTTAATTATTAGCAAAAGTCGGCAGAGAACATCTGGTGTTAGCAAGCTCGTATTGATAGAAAAAGGATGAAGTCAATAGTTGGGAACGTTGGAAGTGTTCAGTGGACGTGACAAAACGCACTGTATGAAGCAGGATATGCTCTATCGTTAGATTAATTTTTTATCTTTATTATTCGTTTTAGTTACATTTTCTTGGGGATGGCAATGTGATCCTAGAAGAAAGCTTAGTGGTTGTATAGAGTGGTGAGCGAAGCTTATGTGCGTTATTGAACTAAACTTAGAATTTAACCAAATACTGTATAAACTGTTCCACCAATAGGCATTTCCTCAAGTCTAATCTCCTCATGAATTGCTAATAGTAATGGTTACATAACTGCATATTGGCTTTATTTCCTTGCTGTCTACTGGAGACAAATGAATTATATGATTATTAAAGAGAACATGAAATTAAACGGGTTTTCAATTGTGTGTAAGTTCAGATATTTTTTTAGCTCATAATTTTAGTAGTTAAAGTTGGGGTTGTTGATAAATACTGTAATTTTGTCGGTTTTTTTTTTTAAATTAAGATCGTAAAGTGAATGAACACACATTTTTAAGCTGCACAACTTCTTATCTCAATAGAATGGCTTTAATATATTCACAAAAGAGCCTGAGGTTTTAGTTCTAATCATTTATTCTTAGAAGGCATTAAAACGTGGGATTTGAGCATGGCAACTGGCCAGTCGCAGTATAAATTAGTCACTCTTTTACGGCTCCATTACAGATAGTCGCTAATGAAATATTAATTGTATTAACAAACATCGATTTCTGCCAGCGAACTCTACAAACAACGGGAGTGATGGTTGCTTGCTCAGCACATATTTTACAGGTTTTGCAGACAGTAGGCAGCCTCTTTGTATTGATTAAATTATCAATCGACCATCGGCTGATATATGGCCGGAATGGCTACTTTGTTGCTCTAACATATGGTATCATTCGCTTTAATTTTCTTCCTGTGTCGGAGGAAGGCATTTTCTTTGTGTTATTTATGAGTGCAGTAGCGAATGACCGATGGACGGAAGGCTACAAAGGTGACAGCCTAAGAAAACAGCAGGATGAAAAACTGAAAAAGTTTTGAACGGTGGCAAACTTCCGTGACCTACGGAATCGGTAAATGATGGTTAACGAGACTTACAGGTGAATTGATGTTTTCATGTGAAAATTAAAGATCTGTCATAGCATTTAATCAGGGGATCACGCTTTTCATGTAATAAAAGAAACGATTTACAGCCTGAATTCAGACCCACACTCTAAGGCGGGATTCATACCTTAGCGAGACACTCAAAGCAGTATTTTTTTTAGCGTGTAGACTTACTTTGGATTCGTCAATCACGTCGACGTGGCAGAATATAACATTTCCTCATGTTGAATCAAGGAGATCCTGGGTTAGAGTTTCATACAGTTTTATCGAATTCCACTAAATCTGTTTATAAGATCGGAAAACTATTTTGGCGTAGCAAATCCTAAGTGCAATCAGAAAGGATTTATTGTATAGTCAGAGTGTATTCTAAAAAAATAAAATAAAATACTCAATAATGAAAATTTCACATTAAAAAACATGTAAAATTTCTCATATTCCAGACTCCATATACTTTTTCTTTAATTGAATAAATGGAGCTTTCATAAAATTTACAAGCTTATTTATCTTCAAATTCCTTATTAAAACGTAGCTTTACGTTGACACTAATGTTGAATAGTTATAGATGTCTGAATTAACTAAAGTTTTTGTTCCGTGTCGGCCTTTTGGGTAAAAGGAGTTTGCAAGACAGGACAATAAGCATATCACGTGAATTCAACCACGTCATTCCACAAAACACGACAATATGTGAATACATGATTTCTTGTTTTCTCTGTCCCAGCGGTTCTTATCCATAGGGTAGTGGTGAATCCTCACTGTGAAAAGAGCCTTGAGGATGGCCTGGATATTATATATACAAATGCAAAAGGGATTTATTAGGAAAACTAGTTTAAAAATCACCGTATAGCCCCATACAGATGCATGCACAAGCCCTCGCAAGCCTTTCACAAATTGCCCTTCCAGTATTCTTCCAATATCCTTACGAGTGTGTGTATACAGGGTGATTCACTACCAGTGCGACAAACTTGCAGGAGGTGTAGGGGGCACAAAGACGAATCGGAATCATATAGCATTGCAGGGTCCGAAATGCATGCGGCAGAGGACGTTGAACGGAAGGTCGCGTGAACAGCGATCCTGCTGGAAGTCAGCATTTGCGAACCGGTTCCCGAGGCAGTAGGATGGACGAGTATTCAAACGTTGAACTGGCCGACATGCACCTCGCGTATGGAGCTGCGGACTGTACGGGGCTCGCCGCTCTGCGCTTGTACCAGGAATGTTTCCTGCACAGGTGTGCACAGAAGGTTACGTGAGACTGGTTGTTTCACGAGAGGTAATATGAATCGAGAGCGAACGACGAGAACGCCAGACAATGAGGAGAATGTCGTACGTCTTGCAGAAGGCAATCCGAGTACGAGTACTCGAGCGATAGGCCAACGATTGGGTATTTCCCAATCCACTGTATGGAGGATACTGTCAACAAACCAAATGGGTTCATACCATCTGCAACGCGTCCAATCATTGGAGCCTGCGGATTATCCACTCCGGAGGATTTTTGCTACTTGGTTTCTTCAACAGAAACGGTTCGCAAATGATGACTTCCAGCGGGATCGCTGTTCACGCGACCTCCCGTTCAACGTCCTCTACCGCATGACGAAGGCATTTCGGACCCTGTAATGCTATGTGATTCCGATTCGACTTTGTGCCCCCTACACCTCCTGCAAGTTTGTCGCACTGGTAGTGAATCACCCTGTATATATATATATGTGTGTGTGTGTACATATGAATGTGCACACACACACACACACACACACACACACACACACTCTTATGTATTATTAAATTTAAATTTAGCCAAAGAAATATTAAAAGAACAAGAGTTTCTTAATAAGTGACTCATCTCACTATCTGTTTGGATAAACGATTATAATAAAATAGAGATTAAAGTATTTAAAAACTCACGAGAAGAGTTCGTTTAAAGAACTGGCCCTACTCATTCTGAAATGCAGTCCAGTTCTAGCATGTCTGTTTTTCAAAACAAAAATAAAACTGATTACAAACTGAATTATGGAAGAAGTAACGTTTATGAAAATCAGGAACTATTTATTTTTGAGCGTTACTCATTTTTAATTGCTGTTACAGGAGTATGATAGAACGGTATATGTTATGGAGTAGTCACGTGATTGGTCTCATTTAGTTCTGAAATGGTACCTTGGGGAAACTCGCCTTTGTTATAACAATAGTATAATACTTAAGCATTTGGAGATCCCTTCTCTGTCCCACCTTTGATTCTGCATTGGATTCCCAGTTTTTAAATTCTTTAATCACGTTTATAATGACCATAAATAATGTGATCGGTTAATCAAACAGGTAGTGAGATGAGTCACTTGATAAGAAGCTCTTGCTGTTTTTAATTAATATTGAATTAGCATTAATAATAATGGCAACTGATTCAAGAAAGCAAGTATATACGATATGAGCTAAAAATAAATAAATTAAAACTACCAACCCTCATCTACCTATTTCTAATAATTTGTATAATTCTTATTATACATATTCTTATTGTATAATACGATATAATTCTTATTGCTTAGTTTCCAAACGCTGCAATTTGTCCTTGACTAACCTTGTTGCTGTTCTCTGCACCTATTCCAACAGATCCACATCTTTCCTAAAATGAGGCTTCTAGACCTGTATGCAGTAATCAAGATGTGCCCTAACCATTGCCTTATGAAATGGAATAATCACCTTATTCCTGTTGACAAAATTCCTGTTTATCATTGACAAAACCACATGAGCTGAATGCACTGCTCAGACAACTTTGTTGGACTGTGCAATTACCCCAAGGTCTCTTTCGTTCTCCATCACATTGACTGTAGTACCACTCAAATGGTATGTTGTCTGGGATTACTGCTACCCATATGCAGGACGATTTGCCAATGTTAAAACTCAATTGCCACTTCTCAGCCCATTTGCCTAATTTAGATAGGTCTTGCTGCAGTAGTATGCCTTCATTCCTCATTAACCACCCCTCCAACCTTTGTTTCATTTGCAAACTTAGACAATAAGCTTGATATGTCTTCTTCATCAGTGTACTATCAATATTAAATATTGAAAACAATACGGAGCCCAGAATTGAACCATAGGAAACTCCACCAATAACACCAGTCCGAGAACAGCGGTGTCCATTGATAACCACTTGTTGTTTTCTCCCACTCAACCATCCCTTTATCCATGGCACTAATGGATAGAGGGATGGTTGCCCCTAATGCCATACTGCTTCAATTTGTACAGCAGTTTTTCGTGTGGAACAGTAGCAAAACGTTTATCGAAATCAAAGTATATGATGTCAAAATTATTTTTTCATCAATTTCCTTTCTTACTGCATCATAATAGTTAATGGTGTTCTGACCATTGTTTATGCTGCTTCAGCCACTGCATATTGAAAGTATTATATATTACATATATGCACTTTCAATATGCAATTTTGTTAGGTTTCAATAATATTATGCCCATCTTTTAACTCAACATAGTGTTTATTTTATTGTATATTTATTAACATGAAATTTAAATGTAAAGTAAGTAAATTTAAATGTAAAATCAAGAACTAACTGGGTTGAAAGTGTAGCTGAAGAACTCTTAATTGAAGTGAGCTTTATGGATTTCACTTTTAAATTAACAAATTCATCAGAGAAGGAATCGACAAAGATTTTTGTTACAGGTCTCTGTAATCACGATCGCAAATCTATCAGAGTTCAAAAGAACTTTGAACATGTTCTTTTGTACATGTTCAAAAGAACTCCTCCAAATCTTGGTTGATGTGATCACTTTCATGCAGGATATAAAATGAAAATTCAAGTAAGACACAGTGACTAGCAACTATTCGGTTTTAATTTTAATCAGAATTAGAGCTTAATTTTTTTCCTATAGATTTCACGTTATCAGTACAATGATGTTATGCTTAGAAATCATATCACAATACTAATAACGATAAGGAAATGAAGTTCAGTAAGACCAAAATGAAATTAAAAATGTTTTATTAATTAAATAAATTAATTAATTTAAAATATTCTTATTTTTTAAAGTGCACACCTTTTAACATTTGTCAAAAAATGAAGGGAATCTATATGTAATTTTTAAGAGTTAAAATAGCAGTTTTCATATCGCCTTCAATTTACGACTTTTATCAATATTTTGTCTTCTTCATCATTATCAATAATAAATATTGAAAACAAGTGCTGCGGCAGTTGCACATTTTGGCCCTGTTGACGTCAGAAGTAGGCCAGTGTTGACCAATAAAAGATTGATTTTTATTTTTTGACGATACGAGGTATTTATGATAATGGAATATATACATATGCTTTAGCCAACATGAAACTTTTGTATGCGCTTTTTTTTTTTTTTTTTTTTTCTTTTTTAATTAGAAAGAAGCTATATGTGAACTAATATGAGTAAAATCTGTAACACCTACGTTGAGTATGGTGAACAAAAACCTAATATGAAAATTAGTAATTTAATCTTGAGTTCAAAAGTGTTATAATCTGGTTTGTAAGGCAGATTACATTTCGGCATTTTCTTTTATACGATTGCAAATCAGTTCAAATGCAGTATGTCCGGATTAATCATGACAATAAACTGTAATCCGCATGTAAATTAAAAAAAAAAAAAAATCTTCTGTTATTATGAGATAATCATTTCGCTAATGGATAGGGAGAATTCTCTTCCCCCCCCCCCCGGACTACTGGAAACTATTTCTGTGACAGCGTGTTTATCTCACCCGCATCCTACCACATGTGTATAAGAAACAAATAACTCTAGGGAAATAACGCCGTTCTTAATCTCTCAAGAAGCGTTAAGGACACGGAGTCTTAAAAGTAGTAATTAAACGATCTCCATAATGACTCTGCCGTGTGGATGCAGCTAAAAACGTGCATCTCCTTTAATCCCATGCAGCTAATAATTAATTACGCCGCTTGGCCCACTAAACTATTAATACCGAAGTGCGAAAATGATAAGACACATGGGTCATTTTTGGCACGTTCTGGCTACAGGAGAAGGTAGGCATGTCAAAGATATTAACTGAGATGACGTAGCAAGCTGCAAAGAAAATATTTTCCACCACTACTTCACCTTCCAGACTCTTTTAATGAATTTTGTATAATCAATTTTCAGATAGGCTTTTGCAGCCACTTGGGCATAATTAAACCACGGTATTTGAAGTTCTTTATGTGTTGATGAGGCCATGATCTTCGTATATCAACTCAGGTAACTCGGGGTGACTGGGTAAGGTCTTTGGATGATTAATGTGCAGGTCCCGTTTCTTCTGTTTTAGAGAATTTCTATTTCAGCCTTCGTTTTATTTTTATTTCTGCTTTAGTGAAGAATTTCATTTAAAGAATGTTCCTTTGAGATGTAAGCTATGTGAACCAGGAATTGAATACAGCATCTGCATTTGAAGGCGATATTTTTATTCAAAGCTTGTTTTGATGAGTCTTAAATCTAATTTCCTCAAGATTAAATTTTGAAATACCGTTAGACTCATGGCCGTACTAAGGAGGGGGGATGATGTACTGGATTCAAAGCACAAGGGTTCCGACAAAGTAGGATGCTCCCGATATTTAAGTGTTATAACAAAGGTGGGGAGGGGGACAAACCAACCATAAACCTGGATCCCACTGTACGATCCTGGTGAGACCAGTTATATACAGAACCCAGCTTAATATTAATATATACTTGGTCAATGTTTATTACATTAGCAAAAATATTAAAATTAATTATATTTATATTTTGCTATGTTTTACATTTTAATCACCTTTCATTTTTTATAGCGAAAACTTTTTTTTCTAATAAGTTAACACAGTAGGTTGGAATTAGTTAAGTTTTAGACAATTTGTTAAATTCGGAAAGCTTAGTCTGTCTCTGTCGGCAGTATTCTCGAACTTTCTGAGGTAACTTCTGAGTTTCTCGTAAATTAAGACAATAATAATAATAATAACTTAAAAAGTCTCTCTCTCTCTCTCTCGCGCTTTTCGCTGATGTTCCTCAAGCAGTATTACATCTCTTCAATGTCTCCTTGCTGAAATGACCAAGTTTGCTATTGATAACATCAAAATCTATCAAAGTTAAGAGCCTGTCTCCGTTTAGTGGCTTTCGAAGGCGCGATCTAAAATTTTAATAGATGAAGTGCGACGGAGATTTTAGCGAATTACTACCATCGCCGCGCAGATACAAATGATCTTCTCTCACTGTGACACGCCATTAATTTTGCAGGTTGCGTTATTCCAGAAATTTTACAGTTCCGCTTCGTTTCACCTTAATATATTTCTGTGTTGAATGGACTTTCTCGTGCAAACCTACTTTCGACAATCTTTCACTGTTCTCTCAAGGACGAATGTCTGCTGTTACCATCGTGTTAGAGTTGCTTTCGACACCACTTGTCTTTATTAGGTTCTTCCCCCCTTTCTCTTCACGATTCACCGTCTTCTGCTTTCCGCTTAATTGATTAAAATAGCTCTCTGTCCACCTTTAAAACATCCCAATTCCATTCAAAATAACCTGAAACAAATACTCAGTTGTTTCGGTATATATGGAGGAAAATGGAATAAAGTTTTAACTGGATATTCTATCAACAAAACAGGAATCGCAGTGAATGAAATGGCAATTAAATACAGTTGAAATTCTAAGTTATGATTCTCTCCGTCAAATTAAAGCCACAATTGCCGCTTCAGTAGAAACATAACAAACTATGTGTATTGTTTCCATTTCTGATGACTGTAACTGAGGTTAGATTAGAGCCTGGTTGGAGCTAGTTTCATATCTTTTTGACCTCTCTGAAGCTAAGCATTTACATGTATCTGATTTTGCATCCTATACTAGCATTTTATACAATTGGGCCACAGCCAAGTAGTCTAGGGACCCTGGCATTGAGGAACCATCCTTCCTCAGTTTAAATTTATGCCCCCTTATGTGTGCTGTCTGAACGAAAGTATGCCATCAACATTTGGCTTACTCAAAGCCTTAAAACACCTCAATAAGATCTCTTCGCAGGTGCCTAGTTTACAGACACTGCAATTTGCCGAAATGAAGTCTTTGTTGATAACAGTATCCTTTTGTTCCCTTCAGTTACCTTATTCCGAATACTTCCTAAACGGAGGCGTCCAGATCTATATGCAGTACTCAAGATATAGTGATCTCCTTATCCCTGCTCGCAAAATTCCTGTACATCATTGACAAAACCTCATGAGCTGTCCTAGCGACCAGTTTGCGATGCTGAAAGAACTTCATGTCAGATTGCATGATTATCTCCAGGTCTTTCTCATTATCTACTATCTTGAACGTGTCACCGCATTGGTATGTTATTCTGTGATTACTACTACCTATATGAAGGGCGCCTCCGTGGGCAGGAGCAGCAGTGCGTAGCACACGCTTCTTGATTAGACCGGGGTTCGAGCCCGTGACTACCAAATACGGAGGATGCGGAAAGGTCAGGGGATGACCACCGCATATCCCCGGAGCAATATGGCCTTAGTTGCTAATGCTCCTAAAAACCAAAATAACAACATTAACAACTACCTATATGCAGTACCTTGAATTTGTCAATGTTAAACTTCAGTTGCTACTTCTCAGCCCATTCGCCTAAATTTTTAATCTCTTGTCGCAGTATAAAACTCTAATTGCTGTCATTAACCACCCTGCTTACCTTAATATCAATATCATTAATAAATATTGAAGACAGAATGGCCCTAGCTCTGAACTCTGGGACACTCCTATAATAACATTAGTCTAAAAAGAATAGCGCCCATTATACCACTATATTGCTTCTCCCACTCAACATTTTATCAACAGCAGTAACTCGCACCTAGTGCCACACTGCATCAATTTGTACAGCAGTCTTTCATATGGAACAGTATCAAAAGTTTTTCTGAAAACGTAATATATGAAGTTAAAATATTTTTTGCATCCAGTTCCTTTGTTACTGCGTCATTGTATCCAATCAAATTGGTCACACAAGATAGCACCTTAGATGGGTCCTGCATTACTTCTTTAACTAGTAGCTTTTTTATTTTTCCATGGAACAGAAGTCAAGCTTACGGGTCTTCAATTACTCACTTTACCCTCTTATCTTCCTCTTTGTAATTTCCAAATCGCAGGAAGGCCCCCCCCCCCCTGAATCCAAGGATGCTCTCATAATTATGCCCAAAGGCCTGCTTACCTCGCTTGCTGCTCCTCTTAATATAATTGGATAGATCTCATCAGCTTCAGGTGCCTTTTTTCACTTTTACATTCAACAATTCTCTTCCACTTTCTTCTGAATTACCATAAAATGATTTAACTCCCAGTGAAAACTTGGTGAACTTCTAGGTATTCCCATCTCTAGAAACATCTTCGCAGGTGAATTTATTATATGCAAAATATTTAAATTTGTCATTAGCCCGAACAGAATCAATAGGTATGCCATTCATAACTAGTATGCCAATGTAGTTCATCCCTTTCCTTCTAGTGTTAGCATAAACAAAGATATTTTTTACTTTCCTTTGCACTCTTAGCCAAGGATTTCTGTAATCTGCCTTAACTTGCTTAACCTCATTAGTGACATGATTGCTGACTAGTTTGTACTTACTCTAGGTTTCCATGTTAATTCATATTCATCCCACGCATTTTTCTTCTCTGCCACTAGTCTCATCAATTCACTTGACATCCATTTAGGGCTAAACCTTGAACAATATTTCTTTTTTGGTATAAAAAGCTTAGTAGCTTCTATAATTAATTTCCTGAATGCCTTTCATTTAGAATTTGCAATTAGTAATAATCATTAGTTGGTCCCACTGAAAGGAATTTAAAACTATTTAAGGCTACTATACTCTTCTTTACGAAAGCAAAATTCCTTTCCCTTTACTCTTGATAGAAGTTAATTCATGAAGAGTTGTTGCTGATAATCAAGTGAAGAGGATCGCTTTTTTCTCGTTGCCTCTCTAACACTCTGGTGTAAAAAAACAGTCGCTTACTAAATCCAGAAAAAAGTCTTCACACTGTGTGGGTGACCTATCCAGTCAATATCTGGAAAGTTAAAATGCCCCATTATAGGACATTCTGATTTACTGGCCCATTCCATTGGGCAATATAGTTTTTGTTATACTCAGTCTTTTGGCCTGTAACCCACTATAACCTACATTTATAGCGAGAACAGGCAATAGGTGCACCAATAATATGTTCAGGACAATAGTTCATTTTTGTATGCTGGCCAGAAAGTGTTAAAAGAAGAAAAGCATTTGTTTTAAATCAGTCAATGATGCTTAACCGCAAGTGAGGAATGTCCGTAAATTTTTCACTTTCATCGTTGTAAGCAGAGGGGGTCAGGAGGGAGGGTGCATAAGTACACGTGCCTTGAGTGACCGTGACACGGTTCAATTCCGTGACTGCTAATACGGTGCTCGTTCTTGTAATGTCTACCTTGTGAACTGCTCTAACCGTGTGGTCGGTTAGAGGAGTTCACCTCTAACCTCTTTAAAAGGAGACCACCTAGGGCTGCGTATTGGGGGGGGGAGAGCACAAATTTCTTTTAAAAGAATCATAACAAGATTTGTATGTAGATGTTATAGATATTAATAAATTACATATACAGTACAATAATTGATTGTTACAAAACATAGGCCTGATATAGGCAACTCTTTATAAGAGATTGCCACTATTTACAAAATCAAATTTTTATCGATTTATATATTATTCGCACTACGAATCATTTAAGTGACTATTATTTAATTGGCCATTTTGCATCTAGGACTGCAAAGTGGTATTTAAGCCTTTATTTAAGTTTTATTTAAGCCAAAGGCTTAAATAAAAGTGTTAACTGAGTGTAGTAAAGCCATTTAAACCTAAATTTTCTTTGCTGTTACGTGGACAAATTATGCTTAAATGATTTTACTGAATGCAGTCACACTTTTATTATGAAGATTCACTATTTTCATCAACATGCAACATACAACCTCACCTCTCGCTCATTACGTATATATACAATCTTATTGTTTAATACTCTCTCTCTCACACACACATAGCTGGAGGGGGGTTTAGTTACAACTGGTGAAGAATACTTCATAACTTATCTTAAAATACAGCTTATTTTGAATCGTGTACAGTAGATATTTACAGGTAACACAATGACTACGATTGTTGACCCATTAGACGGGAGATTTCATGGATTACCCACTTCCTTCCCCACATGGTAACCAAGTTAATGGCGCCTCCGTAGCCAGGTGGGCAGGAGCAGCAGTGCGTACACGCTTCTTGATTAGACCGGGGTTCGATCCCGTGACCACCAAATACGGAGGATGCGGAAAGGTCAGCTAATGACCACCGCATATCCCCTGAGCAATATGGCCTTAGTTGCTAATGCTCCTAAAAACCAAATAACAACAACCAAGTTAATCAGTCTCGGACAAGGGTTGCATTTCCAGGTTTCACCAGAACTTGTAATTTTTAACCTGCAGTACAGGCAAACTAATTATAGAGTACTCATTATCTAATGAAATATGATGTAGTATATCATGACCTCATTTGTCTCGATCTGTTATCGACTCGATCAGCTTAGTCATATTAACAATACATTCATTCATTTATTTCTTCTAACAAAGCATAGTTCGTTACATTTAAGCCAATAAATGTTTTATCTAGTTAGAAAGTATGATGATTTCTTCAGAGTACATAAGAAATTTTTGTTATTATGACTACATTTCTGAGATTTTATTAAGGAGTTGCACTACGTTAATTTTTCTATAATACGGTATCTGATAATGGAATTCCATAAGGCGAATTATTTCAGGCTTTTTAAAGTAATTTTTAGAATTTCACTAGGTATATACCATATGTTTTAATTAAAATCCTTACCATATGTTTTAATTAAAATCCTTTTAGACTTGCACATATCGTGCAGAACTGCATGTTCAGAAATTATGATATGCATTGACAACGTGTAGATTGGTTTGTGTATAATGACCTATTTAAAATACTGCGAAATGTTTATTCTAACTTAATATTTCTTATCTGCAAAATTAACAGGAAGCTCTTTACTGTTTCTAAATACCAAAAGCTCCTTTTATTTGCAGAAGAATGAAGACAACATTCATTAAAACCCATTTCATCTAATTAAACTTGTCCTAGCAAGTAA